>NW_010973284.1:1338701-1370686 GCF_000737465.1 Haliaeetus leucocephalus
GAGCGGTCCAGGGCTGTCCCGCGTCCTCCCGCCTCGGAGCTCCGGCTCCATCCGAGCCGACCCCACGGCGAACGCGGGCTGCCGACACCGGCGGCCCCCTTCGCCCCCCGGCTCCGCGTTTTGCTATTCCTACCCCCACCGCAGGCCCCGGGCGTGCAAATCTGGAAGCAGATCTGCTTCCTTGCACCTTTCTTTTCTTTACCGTCCATCTTTTTAAGGTTATTGGACTCTGTTTTATATAACAAGGTTACGTGCATGGCAAATAGTATAAATGTATCCCAGACGCGGCCGTTTAGGAATGCTCCCCCCCGGTTACATATGTACTTTTCATCTGCAGTAGTAGGGCTGCAAGTGGCCGTCTCCAAGCGCTCAATAGCCCGCTCTTTCCTGACTCCATTGTAATCCATATTCCTCCTCCCTATGTGAAACGCTTCGCTAGATAAATTCCACTGTATTTCAGAAAGTTTTCCACAGCTCTCTAAGTGTTTCCATATGACCCTGTACTCTACAGGTAACTTGAGTTAAAGCCATTCCTTAAGCAAAAACTCCCTGTAAAATTTTCCACTATCTCAGCAGTACTCTATGTGCTGTCATTAAAGCAGAGCACATATATTTCTGAGCAGGATTTGCAGCGATGTCAGATTGCTCGGTGAGCCCCAATTAGTTGGGTTTTTTTATTATTATTTTTTAAAAAACTTCCTCACTCAGGCCTTTTGCCCTTCATTTACTGACGTCCTTTTTAACGGTGGAAGATGCGGCTTTCTAAGCCACGCAAGGCGCAGGCTCGGAGCGCGGCTCGGGCTGGGAGCGGCGTGGATAATGCCAGCCTTGTTCCTGCTGTCTTTTCACTCTGTTCCCAACCCTCCTTTTTCCACCCATTTCCCCAGGAACGGCAAATTCCCTAAATTGCAAACACCTGCTCCATATATCATCCTCAGGCCTGGCAAGACCGAAATGGTGGCGATGCTCAGCGTTCCTGTGGGGAACTTCTCCCCAAAACGCCCAGCCCGGGTCCCCGAGGACGGCCACAAAACTGCTGCACGCATAAAAGAGTTTAATTTGCAAATACGCTTATGCTGACAGAGTTGCTCCTGTTCTCCAGGAAGCCCTTAGCAGCGATGGAGAATCTCCAAAGCTAAGGCAAAATGCGTGATTTCAGAGAAAAAAAGCGCTAAGGACAGAGGAAAAACCTGAGCTGTGTAAATAGGATCGCAGCGCCCTGTGCATGCAGCGACTGCAAAACATCTGGCTGGATTCTGGAGAGAGAGAGAATCCAAGATGGCAGGAAAGATTAATTATTTTGTAACTTATTCTGGTTTCAATGAACTTTTCTCTGGTTATAATCAAGGTTTTAAATGGCATATTGGATGCACGCTGGGCAGTGGTAAGCTGAGGTGGGGTGCTCTGTCTTTGGGAATGACAGAAGCAATCAGCCAGAAACCCCACTCGTAACCGTCCTGCGGAGCCCGTTACGCCGAAATAGCTATTTTGCCACTGGTTTAATTAATAAGCTATATTACTGGTTAATTTTATACCGTCCTGAACTTTTGTCAAGGAAAAATGGTTAATTTTAGAGTGAATGGATTTGAGGCAGCAGAAATAATGGATAAACAACTTTTTTAAAGGCATGGGCTCACAGCTTTGCGTCGATTAAACCCCACGTTTTTATTACACACGTAATGTCCATTATTGATAGACTCCTTTACAGACAAAGAATCTCCCCTGTCTTCAAACTGCTTTTTAAAAAGCTATTAAATACCCTGCTCTCATCCCAGGCTTTTACACATGCAAATGCACCCCTAAACAGTTTTAATTCTCTTTTTTCCCCTCATCTATCTCCCTGCTTTCCAGATGGACCACCAGCTTCCCACCATTGCCAGCAACAGCTTGTGTATTGTTTGTTTAAAACAAAGATGACGCATTAAATATCATATACGACACGAGGAGAGGGGTTAAGGATAATACTCTCAAACCAAATCGCCGTGCTAAGCCAGTCTCAGCCCATCGTTCGAAAGGTTGGTACGTGCAAAGGGAGACAGGATCTGGCCATCCTTTGCCTTTAGGGAAGGCGCTTCCCTACTCGCATCGAGGATCCCCTGCCTCCGGAGAGAGTTAAACTTGTGCGAACACTCTCAAATTATACAGGCTAACCAACAATTATGTCATTTCATTCAAACATTCATTCACCCATCATGTGCCCAGATTAAACAGTAACACTTTGTTTGAAACATTCTGCTGAAATTAGCAGACCAGAATTGCCTTCACCTATATTTAAGCACTCAGCCTCACGTCGAACATAGCCTCGCCTGAACTCAGATGGGTTTAGGCAGGAGTTCAGCACTTTTATATGAATCGAACCCACGCTTTTGTACGCTGCACAGGTATACGTGATTATTAGATCTGTGCCGGTAGCAATAGCTCTATACAGATATATTCGCAGGGATACGAGGCTGCTAAAATTTAAAGGAAAAATGATGAATCTGAGAAGAATTTAGGAATCTGACAACATTAGGAATCTGAGAAGAGATTTATGCTTACTTATAGCCCCCACAGAAAGTATTTTCAAGCTGTGGTAAAAGAGAAACAATGCACAAAAGCTGTAGCTTGCTCAGCGTGCTGCGGTGACAGACTCAGAAAAAGCAAAATCTGAGTTTAGGGCTGGCAAGCTTTTTACTGTTTCCTTCTTTAAGGACGGTGATCCGGGACGCAAGCCGGATTTTAATCGTCGTATTTTGCTTGAAAGCAGAACAGTAACCAAACCAACACCAACCCTCTCCTGCATGCTTGTCCATAATCTCCCAACCGTGGGATGTCGGCAGCCCGGCACCCCCCGACCCTCGCACGAACCGCCGGCGTGTGCCGCAGAAGAGTACGGAGCTCCAGGATGCCCAAGGCTGGCATTAATGCTAAAATCTGTAGTGCTACCAACATCTCCAAGATGCCAGTTTGCTGCCATCAGCTTTGTGTGACAGGAGAGAATAGCAGGCAGATTGCGTATCTAATGAGCCACACATATTGAAAATCCACAGCAATCTCTGGAATACATGTGGATTTGTCTAAAACTCTAAAATATGGCCTGGATGGTGTCCTGACTGCCAAAACCACAATGAATTCACTGTTACTGTCACTAATCTCCATGTATGTTACATATGGTTGACATTTTTCTTTAACTCTCATATTTTTTGCATGTGTGCGTATATAAATAGGGTAAGAGGGAGGCTAGGAGCAGGCAGACAAACAAACAACCGGCTGCGATGCACAACGTTCCCATTAGGCACTGGAAAATTAGTCCGAAGCGCGTTATACAAATCTGCAGAGCCCCAAACAGCCCGTTTTCAAGCGTAGGTGAAGTCTAGGTCCGTCCTGGGAACCCAGATGTGCCTTCCTGGCGTTACGTTAAAGCATTCATCCTGAAGTTGGAAAGGCTGCTCCAAGTCCTGCTGAATCCAGTGGGAATCGCGAGGCATTTCAATACGATACGGGGCCCTTCATGCACTTTGTGTGTTCCTTCAGGTCATTAGTTTAGAATACTTAATTCATGCTTCATCTTAAAGAATTTGATATTCTTATGATACATGTTGCCTTGACCACCCGATTGGAATATGAACCCTTCCAGAAGCAGGAATAAACCCTCTTTTATTAGCAATGCAATATTACATGGAGTGCTGGCAGAAAAGTTGTATGTGAACTAAGAAATAATATTTCATGCATTCCTTCTACTTTCTAGGCAAATTTATGCCAGATTTTATTCCACTACAGCGTTACGAACGGCACTGCTTATCTCTGTTTCAGTGCACTTCTACCAAACAGTAGGTCAGCTGAAAACTTTGTTTACCGCCTGAGGAGAAGCAAATAGTAGTCATGCATGGTTGGCAGGGGCCTGCGATATGATATATTCACTGCTGTTATATGGCTCATCATATAATTTAAGTCTACTGTAAACAGTCTATTTATGATACACATCCCTTTTGGACATGCAAATTCTTTGGCTTGTGAGAACAGCATTACAGTTACGGGTATGTTCCTCCTACCAAGCGGCGCTCGCTGTTGATAACTGTTAATAATGAAGTGAATATGGTTCCAGAAGAGGAGAAGACCTCTCTTAATTTTCACTTTAAATAAACTCAACAAAATCTCAAGCTACGTATTTCTTTGATGGCTGCTTCCCAGGAGATCCACTTGCCCCCCTCGCCTTTTTTTTCAAGCCTAGCTGTTCCTAACAGGCTGTTCTCTTTGGACATCCTATAGCAATTTGCTTTTCTTCTCTGTTAAAGCTATAACCCCTCCGACGATGCTGGGGGGACAGTACCCACAGCAAAACAAGGGTGTCAGCAGCCCTACTGAAACACAGACAACCGCATGGCCAAGGGCTCTAGGGAGAGGTGAGAAATTCTGCCGTCGAGAAAAAGCAGCCAGTCCCACCCCACTGAGGTCCTCAGGACCGTCCCACCAGGACCCCTCTTCGCTGAGTTTCTCTCTTGCATTATATCATGCCCGTGACTAGCTCACACCCCTATTTTGGGAAGAGCAAACCCTGAGCACTGTTACCCTGATGATGCCCAATGCTGCGTACGAGCCCTCTCTTCCTAGTCCCCATGATAAACCATTCAAGGTTTTTATTTGCCTCCTTTATATTTGCCATTCAGATTTTATAGAAGACACTCAAGCAGCCATGAGGTATGGACCCAGGAGCAACCCCCCAGTTGCGTCCTGCACCTGATTTTGAACAAAAAGACTGCAAGTACATGTGCCAAAGCCAAAGATACTGGCCTTTATCATTGATTTTTTTTCAACTTTTCAAGGCTCAAGAAGAGCTCTGAGTTGTCTAAAGCCAACATTTCTCATAAAAAGTTACATGGTGACTTTCTACACGTCTGTCAGGGGAGAGAAAACCTCAGAGTGTTTCTGAAACCCTACAACAGGGTTGGGTCCTACCACTCCCTCCTCAAAAATTATCCTTCTCCACGACTTTTAATAGGCTTCCATTCTAAAGGGATGTGTCGGTAGCAAAAGGCATTGGAAATCTCTGGGGTTTTTGCAGGTGCATGTGGATGCGCGGGCAGGAATGGCCCCAGCTCCGTCCATCCGAGAAAGCACTGCCGTGTTCGTGAGAACAAGGACAGCATTATCCCAGGCACAACGTCCGTCTGAGCAGATGGGCAGCGGGGGAGTGGGTGTCATCTACGTTCATTTTTTAATATGCCAGACAGTTTTATAGTTTGCTACACTTAAGTAAGTTCCTACATCACTGTTACGTGGTCCGACCTAGACTGGTAAATGTCTTCTGCAAGCCAAGAATGACGGAAATGGCGATAACATCAATATCTGTGCTGTGGCTGGACTGGGCACTGCACAAACACACAGGGTCTATGCTCTGGAAACTTTAAAATCTTAAGTAGGCAAATAGAAAGAAGAAAAGAAACAGCAGCGCTCCCACTGTTACTCCTGAGGAACCGTATTATTACAGAACCAGTTAAACAGTTTGCCCAAGGCAACAAAGAAAGGCTGTGGCAGAGCTGGAAAGGGACCCAATCTCTGCACATTTCCAGCCACGTGCTTTAACCAGTCCAGTGCTTCCTACTAGCAAAGATTACCATATTCAATACTTTTCTAAGTACTTTTGAATAATTGTAACCACCACTTACTTTCATCTGAGTGGCTGCGAAAAGCTACATCATCCCTTGGTTTAATTTCTTTCCCCAAGAAGAATTGCATTTGCAAAGAGCACGAGCAAGTCTGAACCTGCTAATTACACTGCAGTACCAGGACGGAAAAAATCATATAAAGGTATTCTTGATGTTATATATGCTCATGTCAGTCAGGGCTTCTAAAGAGCCAGAAGAAAATGACTGCAACTTGTTCAAAGTAGATCTTACAAAAACACAGCTGGTCTTTGACTAGTTGTAGGTATTTTGCGGCCATTTTATGACTACAATAGGCATTAAAATCTGTCACAGGGGAGGTGCAATAAGAGCTGTCTTGCTCTTCACGGGATCAGGCTCATCTTCAAAAAAGTGAGCTAGGAGAAAAGCATGAAGAAGGGATGGGTGTGAGAGCCAGGTAGCTGCAACGGCTTCTTAGCGATCACACCGTTGATGATCAGAGATGGATTAAACAAATGCATGTCCTATCAAAGGCTACATGCAAAACGAAACAACAAAAAAAAAAGAAAGAAAGAAAAAAAGACCCATAATGCATTTTTATTTTGCAGAGCCTTGATTGTAACAAACTCACTCAAAACTTGCTCCCGTCTCCCCGTCCGTGCTGGGAGCCCGCCTGAGAACAGATTTCATCAGCCAGAAAAAGAGGTTGCATTCAGCCTTCACCGGCCCGTATGTTCAAATGCTCAAAGACAACCTGCAGCATTCATTAAATATCGGCAAAAAAATTATGACAGGTATACGTGTAATTTAAATCATTTAATGCCACACAGTTCATGCCAAATAACAAAGAAGAACATCACGTGACACCAGTTCTTCTGATTAATGCGATCACGCTTTACATTTCTTAGGAGTTTCTCCTAATGAAGGACAAGCAGAAATTTCCCCCCGCTAAACACTTTCCAGCTCTGCTTTACTTTCTAGTGCTTTCCCTTGTAGCACACATCATTCATTTTGCTGAGCAACTACATCCCCTTCTATTAGGCAGCTATTAATTACTTAGCCCTAATGGCAAGGTGACAGTGCATTGCATCGCCATCGAGAAGAGGAGATGAGAAAGTTCATGAAGAACCGGGTTTTGAATAAAAATGAGGTGTGTATCTGTATCTTCTCCTCCTTGAGGCAATTGTGTATGGCATGAAGGACTCCCATGCCCAAATGGCCGGGGCAGGGCTGGTCCCAGCCATTCGGGATGGCTGAAGGAATTGCCCTCTGGGCTGCCTGACCTGCACAGCTGGATGAGGATTGCTGTTGACAGGCGTCCCAGGGAGAAGCGCAATAAGAAACGAAGAGGCAGGGAAACCCGAAGGTCCTCTAGAAAGGAGGGAAGGAAGCAGACTATCCTCTTCTCATTGCATTTGGAGACAGATGTTCCCAATATCCCCGGCTCCAAAGGGTAGGAAGTGGTGAGCACAACTTGAGGAGCTCGGGTACTCTTGGCAAACGGCACCAGTTGTTTTTTGTTTTTTTTCATTTTCTGGAGGACTAAAATGAATAGTGGTTTTAGTGGCATTTGAATCTGTCCGTGGCATCCCTATCTGCTTTAGGGATCTGCTTCCTCTCAGTGCCCTGGAGGAAGAGCCCAGCCGAAGGAGCAGAGGGTTGGGCTCACAGCACAGCTCTGGATGAAACTCAAGAAGACTTTCCGAAAACCCGCACCTCAAATCAAGCCCTTACACATTTCCAGAGCAGATGTTACAGGGACCAACAGACTCACGCGCCTCTATTCATCCCCTACAAGCACTTTCCTCTTTAAAGGCATCTGGGCTCTGTTCTGCCATCGCCGTGCAGGGATTTATGTACGTTGCTCCCATTAGCGTTAATGGTAGTTAGACACATACAGCAATTTCTCTCACACTTCAGGAAGAGAACAGAGCCTTATGGATGAAAAGTTTGCTATTAAGGATTCTTAATACAATGGAAACATTCTGTCTCTTTTAATTGTAATTTACTTCTAAGTGTAACCGCTCTGGGTTGGGAAAACCAGGATTCAGTCCAATTCAATTATGCAATTCTTGCCACCTGGTAAGCCTTGTTATTTTATAAAGAGTACTGTAGTAGAACTGGCAGATTCATTCATGTTCAGAGCGTAAACGCCGTATACTGTGTAATCACTGGCTCATAAAAAAGAACGCAGCACCGAAGTCAACCGCTCAATTATAATGCAATCTTTAAAAAAGAATATGCAAAACCAGTAGGCGAGATTCATCTTTGGTTCAGCTGGTTTACAATTTTAAGTTCACCGCGATCTTTGCTTTGCAAAGCTTTTCAGTACGGGCTCAACCTCAAGTTAAAACCGAGCTCAACGCGTGACCCGGTTCACTCCGGTGTGGTTCAATCGATCAGCACCTACTTGCAGACGCCGGCGGATAATCTCCATCCAGAGGGCACTGATGGGAGGGGATGCTAAATCACGGGGACGCAGGAAGAGTTTTATTGGGCTAATGCACATTCACTCTGACTTAGCTAATGAAGCTGCAACGAGATAATACAGGAAAGGAAAATATGGCCCCGGCGACTGGGAACACTTTCATTAGCACCGGCACACGGGCACCTGACAGCTGATCAAAAAAACCCAGCGGCACCCTCCGTCCCTGCAGGCTAACGAGCTTCCCCGCGTCCTGTCCCTGCTAAAAACCCTGGGTATCGCTACATTCACCGCCCGTATCGGTGCTGCGCGTAGTGCCCTGCGCACCCGCTGTGGCACAGGCACAAAAAAGGGATTTTTTTGCAGCAAACAGTTAACAGGTAGAGAAAAGCAGCAGGACTGGCCAGTGGAACAGTTTTAATCCACCCAGGGTAGTAAGTGTCCAAGGGAAAAACTCTCCTTGTCTTCAGCAGCTTTGGCATAAACCCCGCCAATCCTCTTTGCCCGCAGCGGGCAGCGACCAGGAGTCAGATGTTCAAAGGAGACGGATCAGAGAGCGGGACCAGGGCTTACCCACAAGCACTGGAAGCTCCTCTAAACCAACGCCCCAAAACCCTAACTGGAAGATTAGTTGTGGTTTTGCTAAATAAACAGTATGGAAACTTCCTTTTGCAGTTCTCTTCCTCTGCATTTCTCTATTTTGCGATAAGGGCCAAAATCTGCAGCGGCCTTGGAAGGTCTGAAAACACTGGGAGAGCCCAGGTGGACCGGCCAGCTCTGCCACGGGAGGACAGAGGGTCTCTCTGCCCGTCATCGCTGTTGTCACCGCTGTCGTTTGGCCTCTTCACACCATTTTACAAGCTCTCCTTCCCAGGATGAGAGCTTTCAGCCCATGTTGGATGCGATCTCCTCCCCAGTTCCCGTCCCAGCCGGAGCAGACTAAGCCGGGGTTTGCTCATGTGTGCAAAGGAGAGGGATGAAGGACACAGAACTGGGTTTTCCTAATTCCAGAAATACTCCACGGACTCCCCACCTGACAGCTCTGCACCTCTGACAGCAAGAGCGGGATGTTTTGAAATCTTGCGCCTTGTAAATAGGAGACGCGCAGCCCGATCATAAAAATGTAAAGTATTAATTAATAGTATAACTTCAGTTTGTATTCTAGCTCCGACATAATGAACCTGCCAATTTTGATTGCAAAGTGAAAACTCATCTCTTTATTTTGGACAAATAGGGTTAAGCTTCTTAAGCAATTCTTTGTTGTTTTGACTTCAACAATTTATGCAAATGAGATGTTAATTAGGGTAATTGTAACTTAAATTATGCTTGTGTAAACCTCTCCATTGGTAGGAAAGTGTGGGAATCCAGACAACTGGTATTTAAAGCAGCTGTACTAACTCACTTCTGAAAGCAAAGCATACCAAGATCACTTTCATGTCTTTACAATTTGTTTTTATGAGGTGATAACATTTTTACAAATACCATCATTTTTGCTTTTTTATATTGTAAGTGACAGTCTGACATTTTACAACTGGCTTATTGAAAACAAGAATTGAGCACTCTCGCTGTAACGGACATTAACTGCTCAATAGAGATTCACATGCTAATGAGGTGAGAGGGGCTCCAGAAAGTTTTGATAAATGCGACACACACTCTAACTAGCAGTGAATGTGAGTTGACAAAGAACATCTACACCAGGGTTCAATAAAATGTAACCCTTTAAATTAATCATACTGGCAGTATTTAATAGAATGCACAACAATCTCTTTTCTGATGGCTATAAAGCAGAAGAAATGCAAAGTCTCGACAAATGAAAGTTCCCACATTTCCCTCTTCACACTGCTACTTTCATTCGAACTTCTACAATTGTTAAAAAAAGGTAGTTACTGTAAATAACAAAGTAGGAGGTTTAATTGTTTCCTTCTTTTAAAGCAGGATGCTTTTCTTCACATTTATTTGTCTGGATTCTATTGAGCAAATACCCCGACCTGAAAGATTGATCATAAAAAGCATCACCGGTTGCACTCGGAAGGAAATTTAGGGATACCATATAGCAAAGAGAGGCTTAAATGACCAGTTTTCTGCCGGGCCTTTTTTTCAGCCCAACTTGGTGATTTTTTTTCCTTTCGCTAAATATGGCTTGAAGGAAAATACGCCGCAGCAGTTAATCAGAAGCAGAAAGTGAAGTTCAGGGGCTTCTTTCACACCGAACTCCCCAGACTTTGCCGAGATTCACTCCAACGAGAGGCAAAACTGGAACTTGAGCTCCAGCATCAAAGCAGGGGAGGTGCAACATTTTTCAACCCGGTTGCCCTATAAGTTTATTTTTTATTTTCCCACCCTGCCAGTCCCGCCCGACGACGCTGACCATTGCACCTGAGCTTGCGAGATCCCAGGAAATAAACGTACTGGAAGGCCGATCGCAGCCCTTGCCTCCGTGCATTACACTAAGGCGTTATTTCTTCCTAAAGTGACAATCCCCGATACGCTTTTTGGGTTTAGCCCGTTTTAATCTTGGCAGGAAGTGTAAATCTGTGCGCTCAGCAGCATTGCAGGCTTGCTGGCTGTCAAAATTTTGCCTCCGCCAATACTTGAGAGGTATTCTTGTCATTTCACTGGGGTAGGAGACTTCTCCGTCTGACATACAAAATCTCCCCAAGTAATACGTTATGCCAAAATGCCAGCAAACGTACCCTGCTCGCTGCATTTCAAACCGTTTTGGTAACTCAGACTTGCTCTCACAGCAACTGCTGGATGGCTATATGCAAAACGAGGAGCCCGTTGCAGGCAGCCTCATGGGCAGAGAAAGGAAAATCTCCATGAATGAACCCAGAAAAAAAATCCTCCACCAATCTCGCCATCGCCTTCGGACTTGATGAGCTTACTCCAGCGCATTTTAAATTGATCAGCAGCTAGCCTTCAGCCCGGTGAGCCTGCCTATCTGAACACGTGCCCGTGCTCCCCGAGAGGTGTCGGGGGCTGCTCGACTTCTCTCCGTGCAGAAATTGTGAGCCTGGAAAAAACGAGCAAGTGGAGAAAGGCGTGCTGCAGTTCAGAAATGGCCATTTAGCCAAATTGCATACCTGTGCTGTGTCAGCTATATGGTAGATTCATCTCATTCCATTGGTCTAATGGATAGCAATTGAATTTAATTAGCAAAACTACTTTGACTTAGTCTCATACTGTGCTGAATGTAATGAAATCTTTCTCCTCTCTCTCTCCCCTCTTTTTTTTCCCCCCTCAAATAAAGAATGTCCTTAACTGCATTCCACCGTTAGAATATTAAAAGCTATATATGTTACTCCTAAGGACAGAGTACAGCCATCCCCTTTCACAGGCTTTAGATTTAGTTATTGTATTACATAACATAAAATAATTAAAAAGATACTTCGATAGTTACACACAGTATAAATTCAATTACCGCGATGTCTCCATTAAAAGCACTTTTATAGTATGAATAAAATGCAAATCCTCTTTATGGATCAATACCAGAAACATAATTCTACGCTTCATCCTGTGAAGGAAGTTAGCCTGAATAAATCATCCTCTCGGATTAAAAAAAAAAAAAAAAAAAAAGTTAAAAGATATGTATTTGAAGGTAATTCTCTAAAGCAGACGTGATGCTCCTATTTCTTCTGGGCTCTTTTTTTAGCGGTGAGGTTCACGGGCTGCGCCTTCTGCTTTCGTACAGACCCTGCCAAGGAGAAGGATGCCGAGGAGAAGAAAAGCCCCGGCCACGCTAACCGGTGCCGCGGCCGCTTGCGGCTCTGCCTGGATTTATTGAAACACCCCAGATCTGGCAGCGAGAAGTTTGCAGCAACTCATCTCCCCCGAAATAAAGTGAAAAGAAATTCCTCCAGATGGGTTTGGAGGGAATATTACTACCAAGCCTAACTTTTGCCTGGCCGGGCACAGCGAGACAAGTTCCTATGATTGATTATCGTGGTATCTCTGTATCTCTGACTTTGAACCATAACCTTTTTTGCGCACAATGACAGTTGGGACCTTCCATTTGCCATCTGTAGAGATGGTGGGGGAGAAAAGGACTTCGCTTACATTAATCAACCAATTAAGAACAGACTTAAACAAAACACTAAAGCATAATAAAAACCTGACTGCTTAATAGCTTTCTACTTTTAATAGTTGCCTTCCTGTAGTCTGCTGATGGGAGTAGCACTGCTCTGCCCAGCCCCTGCCAGGGACGGGGCTCTGGCTCCGGGACTGGGCACTACCCAATCTCAAATGAAGCCAAGGGTCCTCTGTTCTGGGCAGGACCAAGTCCCCTACGGCACAAAAAAAAAAAAAAGTTTGGAAACACAAGTTCTAAATCACAGCCGTACAATGTGGCCGGGCTCTCCCGTCAACCGCGATCATTAGAGAATTATTTTTGTGAGTGTAAAATTAGTAACTAATCAAAGACACAAATCACTGCTTCAGTAAGAATTAACCTTTTCTTTCAAAGCTTGGGGCAGTATCGAGAGACCCCAGATATTTTGTCACTGCCCCCTCCCTTGTGGCTGGCAGCACATCCCGAAGGAGACACCGAAATAGCAGCTGAATAACGGGGGGTGGACTCGGCCCCCGGCCACTCCGATGAGGCTCTGGAGGAGATCCACGCACCCAGCCCGAGCGACTCGGAGACTAATTCTGCTCTCAGGGACGGTGGGTAAAACCACTTTTGCGCAAGCTGGCAGAGAAACCTGGCTTCCCATCGCTGGGTTTGGTAAGTGGACGCCTTGTGCAACGCACGCGCTGCGCTGCGGAAAAGGAGGAGGGAGACCTCCGCGTTTCTAAAACGCATCCTCGTTTGTGACTCCAGCTGACGAGGTTGTGTTGCCGGCGGCCGTTTGCAGGGCCAGGACCGAAGTGGGGCTGGTATCACCAAGAGGTACCGTAGCAGCATCTCAAACAGCCGCTTGTTTCTGCTGCCTCCGCGGTACCCAGCGGTGCAGCTCCTAGAAGACCCCTTGGACTTGTCTACTTAGTGAAGCTATAGGAGAGCACGTGTTCATATTGATAGAAAATAAAACATTTATTATAGAAGGAATCATCTTCAACTCAAGGCATTTCATACATGCCCAGATATTGCTAAATTGTCCCTTCGCCATGACCCGCAAATGAAATGGGACTTTTCTTTGTAAGAGGTGAAGAGGATTTACCGACAAGGTGTACAAAAACCCCGCAAATGACCCAAGATCTGATCAGCCAAGAAAACGTACAGTGTTACTGCAATAAATATGGTTTTGTGTTATTTAATAATTGAAATTTGGAACAAATTTGTAGAGGTTGGCCAAGATGGTCTCTCCATCCTTGCGCTATATGTCTCTTTGTCTATTGTTCTTTTTAATACATTGCATCTGTAAAAAAAAAAATTGCAACCTACTTTGTACAATTATTGCACTGAAGTCCCAAGCAATCTATCAAGTTGTCATACATTTTCTTCACATTAAACCTTTTCAAAATCTTTCTTTTTTTCTACGTTTCAAGAAAATGCAGAAGAAAATTTACTTGGCCCAAAAAAAGGCACAGTGAAACATGTTGTTCATCAAGTCTGGTAACAAGAGGAGTTTGGGATACCATGTCAGGAGAGCAAATAATCCCCAAAGTGGCATGTTAAAGTTTTGGAAGGTTTGTAAATAAACAGAATTCAGAGCATCAATAAGCCTGCAACCAACAGGGCTTCAGAAAAACTCCCTCTGGGCAGGTTCTTCTTATGGAGGTTTGATGAACCCCCTTTTTGCAGCACTTGAAGCCACCCCTGAAACGGGGTGCCGAGGTCGCCGGTGGCCTGTCCCCCCAAGGGAGGGACAATGACGCAGCCGGGGCTCGCGGGGTGGCCGGACACTGGGCTGGTTCACGGAAAAGCGCAGCATTACCAAAGGCTATTTATTATTAAGGAAAGTGCTTTTATCTATTGATGGCACCCAGAAACAATGAGCAGGAACACGAAGCAACGGGTGGGTGAGAGGGAAGGCGAAGGGCTAACCGGGATTACTTCAGCTTGAAACTGGATGAAACGCCAGGAGGAGGAGGATTATTTTGCCCGTTAGCTTAAAAACTCTCCGCGTTGAGGTTTGCAGCATTTGAGGGACCATCTCTACTTTACAGCAGTGTGCAGCAATGTGCAGATTTTGCCTTAATTTCCATTAGCCCCCGATAAATAAGCTCCGTGATAAGGGATGTGATAAAGCTCTGCTAAGGATGGGAAGATGGGCATCCCTCTCCTGTGAACTACAGGGAAAAATTTTACCTCCGAGTCTGTCTCCCTCCCTCTTTCCTTCATTGTCTCCTCCAAAAGAGGCCCCAGTGGGGCCAAGGGAGTCCCTGCATCCCCTGGGAGCACCAGCATCCCCCAGATACCGCGGCCAGGCACCGGTCACTGGGCGCCACCACCTTCGGGACCGTAAGCTAATTTAAAATAAAGGCAAAACGCCGAGCAATTTGCCTTCCGCAGTTTCGAAACGCCGAAACCTCGCTCCCCCAACCCGGCTCATGCCGCCGGTCCCACTTCTTGCAAAACAAAGAGATCTGTTTAGGCTCCAGGAAATCCCACGTGTTACCGTAACTAATTCGAGCCCAACCGCATTTGTGGTATTGTCAGGTCTTTAGGACGATCCTGTGCCATTCCCAATGTAGGGAAAACCATGCGCTTAATTATCTTCTTTAATAATTCCATGGTATGTGATTTATTAAACAGACTCCTTATTTGTAAACAAAATCAGAGCCACAAATGTGCGAAGATAGTTGCACTTCCTGGCTAAATAAGAGGCAGACAAAGAGCCCTAATGATGCACCAAAAATGCTAACCAAAAATGTACTCTTTAAAAAGATCACCAATTTAATGCTTTTTGTATTTCATTTATCAGCCATGTAGTCATCATTCCCCTCCCTACCACCATCTGTACACACTTTCCCAATAGACCATCACAGCTGTCCCGTTTCTCACACAAACAGTACCTTTTATATGCTTCCCAACTGTTTTTAATAACTGTTCTGTGCACAGCACTGTACTTCCTTTGTTTTCTTTTTTTTTCTTTTTTTTTAAATATGAAAAAGATATAATCCAAACAAACAGGTCATCACAGCAATCGGTATAGGAAGGCAATTAAAATGTTAAATGCCTCCATGGCCACTGACCCGTTCTCGAGCCGCACCAGCGGCCCCAGCACGGAGCTGGAAAGTTCCCTGGAGAAGTTGCTAAGGTAGACGAAGCTTGTTCAAAAAACAAGGTACATGAGCGAGACTGTCTGAGAAATCCTTCATCCCTTTTAATGAGGAAATATTATTAATATTAGATACTGCTTGTGCAATCAAAGAAAGTTTTTTGAGGCTTTCAAAGCACATTTATCAACTCAAAGATACCGCTGCCCCATATTTCAGAACCACGTGGACGGAAACATCCCTTTTTCTTTTCAAACTCCGACTCATTTCCCTTTTTCCAAACGCCTCGCGTGTCCTGACGTTGCATCCCCGGCACCCCTGCCGTCCCTACGCCCATTCCCGCTGCCAACGACGGCCCCGTCGGAGCCCCGAGCCGGGCTGGACTGCACCAGCTCAGTGGTCCGCAGTGGGGATGAAGGCACCGAACAGCCGAGGATGACTCAGCCCCAGGCAAACGAAGCCGCTTGCAAAGGGCAACAGCGGGGAGAGATCCAGCCAGGAACAGGGAGAAAAGCAGGACTTTCTCAGCAACCCATTTCATGGAAAACCTACCCTACCAACAGGACGTTCAGGAATGAAAACTCTCTATACTTGTTTTTTCCAGGGCCATGTCCACAGCATCCTTCAGCACGCTGCAGGGATGTGCGCATCCCATTCTGCAGCACACAAGTAGCCCTTAGCTCCGTGTAGTACGGGACCGCAGCGGACAACCAAGCTCCGTGCCGGGACGGGGACCCTGCTCGTACCATCCTCATCCCCCCGGCAGACAGCTTCACACCCCGGGACTGCTCACTGCTGAGGCAGATCTCACTTTTTTATAGAAGAGTTTGTTACAACAGACTGTGCATGTGGAAAACAACCGGTCCACTCTCAGTTCCCATCACGATTTTGACCTTCAGCTTTCGACCAGAAAAAGAAACGATGTCCGTGTTTAAAGTGGGCGTTGAGCATATTATTTTGCCTATAGATCACGCTCATGTATCCACATTACAAACAACAGACACCTTGAAGATGCACTTCTGCGATGCAAGCGTGTATCCCCAAACAGCACGGAGCTCCGTGGCTGGGTGTTTGTAACAGCATCTGCCTAAGAAGAACCTAAACCAGAGCTGTTGAAGCTAATGTCCTTCTCTACAGGAAAAAAAGGGTCTTGACCACAAAAATCCCACTTCTTACCTGACTGCCCTGTGTTTTTCCCAACTCTTCCAGCAATACCCAACCTATGCTCACAAGGGTTCAGCCGCTATCGAGGCTGATCCTCCCACAGCCAGGCAAGCCGGTCGTGAAGCTTTCAAATAAAATGATGCGGGATTTACTTTTTAGCTCAGCGACAGCTACTTTTTACTTTTTAACACAGGAACAAATGTAAATAGGTTTGTTGGCTATTTTCAATGAAGTCCTCATCGCGTCAGGAAAAGTCCTCGTCATCACACAATAAAAGCATTGCAGTGGCTATCCTCCCTAAAAGGGATCCCAACAATAGCTGGGCTTTAGAAAAGCATCCTGATACAAAGAATTCATTCTTCTGATTTACTTGAAACTACTTTGCCTTAAAAAAAAAAAAAAAAAACAACCAGAACTGAATTAAATTTAAATTTTACCCGAAGTTTCCAGCATCACTCAGGGATTTGGCTGTTTTCTTCCATATCAAGTTAAAACCTGACTGGGTAAAAAGATCAGACAAAATTTTGAGCAAATATCCTTAGGATGAAATCTGACTGACAATGTATTTCTGCATTAAAATCTCCAGTCAGTGTTCATCTTGACAATAAACATAGCAACTATCTAACTTGTCTTTTGATACCTTTACAAGGGTTCATCCCTGTTCTTCCAGTGCATTACAAGGTATTCTGTAACACACGTACTGGCTTTAAACGCAAAAATGGTAATTTAGCCAGACGCAATGTTTATTACAAAGCTCACGCAGCTCATTATCTGTACCTCATACACAGCACTAAATCCATAGATGCAGAAGAATGAGGCTGTCTCAACACTTTACGTTCAGTTCTTCATCCTTTCTTTCTCCTAAAACCTTCAGAGACGGTGCCTGCGCTCGCCCTGCAAACTTTCCCCTCTCCGAGTGCTCCAGTTTAGGACTAGTCCGAGCCTAAAAGGGCTGTACGGAGATGCCTCCCTACGAAATATTTCTCCTGAGTTTGCAAATGCATTTGGCACCTCGTGATGATCCCCGCGGCCGCGCAGTGGGCTTCCCAGGCTAAAGAGCTCTCCTGCTCTCCCACCGTGTATTATTTAAAATCAGAGACTCATTTAGGTTGGAAAAGACCTTTAAGATCATCGGGTCCAACCGTACTTAACATGGGGCGACAGCGGCTGGGACGAGAAGGGAGATGGGCAGCACAGAGGTCGGTGCAGAGCAGGTTTAGACTTCGTTTAGATACCGATGCTATGAGCGTATGATGAACGTGACGAATGGATGAAACCAAGGAGTGGGAAAAGCCCTAGCTACACCTCTGTGCCCAGGGCTAAGCACCACGGTGGCAGGTCCTGCAGCTCTTGCGGGTGATGCCGCATTAGTTTTACGCCCCGTGGAAGGTGCGCTCCACGCAAACTCACCGGTGCCACCATCCAGCTCCCCGCGGCATCAGCAAGACGCTGGGGATGGACGCGACCTCCCGTGGCGTGTGTGCGCCAAGGCGAGGGAGGTGGGCAGGAGAGAGAAACCCACCGCCCGGTCCTCCCCAGGTACCGCCGGCAGCTTCTCGCTGCGCCCCGGGGGTGTCCTGCTGGAGGGGACCTCGGCGATACGCCCTCCTGTGATGTTTTTAAAGGACCTTTTTACATCATCGAAAAATCCAGAGCACCAGCAAATTTTATCTCATCGACCAAAACAACCACCGGCTACCACGCTCACACGACCCTCTCCAGCGCAACCAGCTCACCTGGCTGAATAACCCTGCCTTGGACACCCACCAACCCCACGACAATTTTGTGCTTCGCTACAGATATATCTCACCCCAAAACATGAACATGCTGAAACATCCAATCATGTTCTGGCACGCATGCAAAAAAAAAAAAGCCCATGGCAACAAAGACGACAGCTTGCCAATGGCAGCTGCTGCACGCACACACAAAATTAAACTATATTCTTCTGAAAAGGGATATTATTATGGCATTTGTTTCCCATCACCCATCACCCTCACCCATTCCCTCACAAAATAAAGGGGGAAAAAACAAACAAAATCAAAAAATTAGGGAAGGGATAAAAAAAAAAAAAAAAAAAAAAAGATAGAGGTGCTGCCCTGAGGAGGGATGGGATGGAGAACATGGGGTTTAACAGGAGATCCAACTGGGATCAGGGCTGGATGCATGGAGCCACCCTGAAACATTGGCTTACCGATGGGAGTTGTATGGCACGTGCAAGTAAAACATTCGGCCTCTCTATTGCGGGAGGCCCGCGGATGCTGAATTGCATCAAGTTTGGTCAAGTCGGCCCTCGGCTTTAACACAAATCTGCAAACACGCGCTTATACACATTAAATAACATCTGATGATACCCATCTTCACTTCCTTTCCCTGGTGCGGACCTGCCTGATGCCTCCCGTGCTGCTATGCAATGCACGAGATAGCCATCTCCTCACTTGTGAAGATAAATGTCATATCGGACCTCTGACATCATGTATTCTCCAAGTAATTATTTTTGATATCATAAGAGTTGTACAGGGTGCACAATAAAATTAAAAAGTAGAAAGCAAGGTTAATAAGATTATCGTGTTGGTATAATAGGTAATGCATTTTGCAGTATATCCTTAAATCTGCCCTCTCAAAACATAATTAAATAACTGTGATTTATATTTTAAAGGAACGCAGACATGCAGTGTAATCTCCTACCCACATATGCTAATTGCTTTCAGCCCCTAAAAATCTCACAGTTGTTTGCAGCTTTTTAATCCTCATGTGTAAATAACCCGACTCAGGTCCAAGTTATGAACAATAAAGTCCAGGAAACTTTCAGAATAGCGTGTCATTAAACGCGTCTTGATTTTATCTTGCTAATCTAATGGCACTGATGTGTACCGAAGCCCGCGGGGAAGGACGAACGACTCCCCAGGGCCCTTCGCACCGGCCCGAGAGCCAATGTGCCGGCTTGCCGTGACACCGGGATAGCACTCAGACCGGGAGGGTGGATATTAAGGACCTGCAGGAAAGACTGAGACCTCCTTAGGAGGAACCGATGGATGGATAAGCTCAGGATACCGGCTCCCGGCGCTCGGCGTGGGTCTGCGCGCACCGCGGCGGTGCGGGGACCACCGGCAACGTACGCCTACGCGCTTCGCTCTAGGCAAAACCCAACCGCGCAGCTCTCCATTTTGCACTCGCACGTGAGCGTCTGGCACACAAAATGGAGGCCCTCGTGTATTTTACAGACAGCGGCTACAAATCCAGCCCGAACCCACTGGCGCTACGGGGGCCGCGTCCTCCTCCGCCGCGCCGATGCCACGCGCCGGGCCGAGCTCACGCGCCCACAGCCGTTCCCTGGGTGGGGACGTGGAGCCACGCTAGCGAGAAACGCTTCCGAAAAATGAGAGAAATACGCCGTTAGCTCTTCGAAATTAATTACACTGTGACGAGGGGATCGGCCAGGGCGCTGCCCTTGCAATTGGGCGTAAAATGCTGCAACGCCCCGAAGAACTTGCCGGGATAAAACTGCCCCACACATCACGGGCGCCATGACCCACGTGCTGATCCCAGCTGGGCTTTTTGGTGGCTACCGTAATGCAGGTGATAATTAACAATAACCAAAGATGAAACGAATGAGGAGCATCCGATGAACGGACAAACCAAAGCGATTAAAATGAATTTGAGTCCCCCGACAACTCTTATCTACCGAGAGCCCTCGCTGTCGTAAGGAAACCTTCAGGGTCGGCTGCTGTTAGGAGGCTAAAATAATTTGCCCTGAATTTACAGCCTGTAATTTAATCAGCAGCTCCAGCCCTTGCCTGCGCAGAAGGGAGCGGGGGCAGAGCCAGACCCCCGGCTCCCAACGAGGATGCCCCAAAAGCCGTTCCCGCCGGGGACGGTCCCCAAGCCCCGGAGGGTCCAACTCTGGGACGTGTGTGGCAAAGCGCATGCTTTTGGGGAGGGGTTGAGGGTTTACGGAGCGGCCGGCTGGTGTTTGTTTGCTGGTTGCGAAAGCCTCGGCCGGTGCCTGAACCCGAAGCATCGAGGGGAGGAGGAGGAGGAGGAGGAGGAGCTGCGAAGAAGCTCAAGGCATGGAAAGCGAGGAATGCCCTTTCCTTTACATCCGAATGGGGAGAAAATACATAATTGTAATAATAAATAATGGGTTTTCTGAACAATTAGGATTCCACTGTCTCTTTGAAGGGTTTGAAAAGCTGACACGATGTTTTGGGTTCTCCAGATTCAGCTTTGAGGCCTCAACCAAGAGAAACATTCAGCCCCGCTGTGTACAGCAGTGACCACAACAAAGATTGTGGTTTCTCCCACACTCGCCTTAAATAGATCTAAATTAGTGCTATTCATCATTGGGTGGAAAAGAAGGGAAATATAAAAGTGCAGTCGCTTGTAGACAAGCCAGCAGCGTTGGGCAACTTTCTTACCATTCAAAGGCTTCTCCCGCTTCTGCACCTCGAAGCCCGCCGGGGCAGGGAGGTATGGAAATAACGCGCCCTTATACCGGCCGAACCCATCACCTGGAAAACATCCTGGGCACATGAAATACGTCTTTATCCCGTGTTTATTTGTTGTTGCTGTTGTTGTTGTTGGAGAAAGGGGAAAGCTAAACCACATGACTGAACTCCTGCCAGGGGTTCGTGATAGAGCAGACCGTCCCAAGTGCCGCACCAGTTAGTGTCGGAATTATCACGGATACTCACTGGCTCAGTTACAACCGCACGGGGAGAGCAGTTGTCCCACCTAAATCCTGCTTCTGTCAGCTACTTCCCTGCTCACTGAAACCGCTCGGTCCCCCTCCCCAAAGCAGTGAGCATCGAAGGATGGAGATATCTTTCTGCACCAGGCGGGGTGTGTAGATCGCCGCGTCTCGTGCACGCCCGTGATAGGTGGGTGTGTGAAATTTGGGGTGTCGAGGAGCTGTAGCTGTCATCTCCCCACCTCTCCCGGCTGAGACACAGACCCAGGCTCCCACCACTGACTTTTTAGGGGCACCTTTTATAAGGCTCAAGCAATGCAAAATCTGCCTTCTCCTGGTATTCCTCGAGGGCAGAAATACCGCGCCATGTCTTCGTTTCACTCTTTTTCTTTAAGACTAGAGATGTCTCACTGTGGCAAAAATTAATGGAGAAAAAACCCAAACCCAAGCCCCTGAACATTAAAATCTCAGCTGAACACTGAACTGCTCAGGTTCCCCCGGGCGTGTGCAGGGAGCCCTGTACAGGGAAAGCGTGTGAAGTACCTGCCGCAAAGCTGGCCGAGTATTTTTTGGTAAGGGTAAACGTAACCTGTCTGTAGAAATGCATAGGGACTATTAACATCGCAAACAAAACTTTAAGGACCGTTTTGGATGTACGCTGGAACAGCCACGGGCCGGAATTAGGTTTTCAAAAGCCTCATATATGGGGGGAATGTCACGGATGCTTTAGAAGTCTTCAGGTACACGTAAAAACGACATATATATTACATATTCTCTACACAGAACAACCACCATTTGAAATGTGCCCCTTTTTAACTACCATTATGAGCTGTCTAAAGAGCATTTTGGTTGAAACTTGGGAGGAAAGGAGGAAAAAAAAAAAAAAAAAGCCCACTGATCTTACACCTGCTCTTTAGCAGTGGGAAGTGGGTTCTCAATCTGTTAACATGACCATCTGGCCAATCTGCATATCATGGCTATCTAGATTACTGTACGATGGAATGACAATAACGTAGCCAAAACAAAAGTAAAATGCATCAAAACCTAACAGTAGCTCAGCCCTTTTGATTTTAAATTAAATAATAAATGTGGTATCACAGCAAAGCGAGAAAGTCAGCTAAATAATTAAAAATGAGCCTTCGCTACGGCATAATTAAGTAAACAATATGGTGTGTGTTTCTATAGGAGCCGGCAATAGTTTCCACCATCGAAGGCTCCACTTTTGCAAAGCAGCTATCAGGAGTTCAAGACGCTGCGACAGCTCTTTTGGTGATGTACAGTATTGTCAGGACACCTCTCACATCCCTGCAACACGCCGAACCGGCTGCGGCTATTAACAGGATTAATGCAGCAACAATCAATACCAATTGTGCTAAAAGATTACGGCGCAAAGCCTTATGTACCTTTCGGACTCCCCGATACCTCCATGGGTACTTTGGCTATCTGCAGGCGTTTTCTGCCTTAACCCATCTTTGGGTTATTCCCATCGATGCCTCTTTGCGGCGGTCCAAGTCGAAATCTTTTAAATTCGCCGATGGGAAGGTAAAATGGGTCTGCTTAAAGTTCAAGGTCACGTGCTATATACTATCGCCCAGGCAATTAGCCATAGAGCGTATTTAGACGCTAAGTAAATTTTCACAGTCGCAGAAATCAGGCTGACTTCTTGCATCTTCGCTGGCTTTTATCCTGAACGTGAACAGAAAAATGAGCTCGTGTAAATAAAACCCTGTCCCCAGATTTTTCTTAAATTTGGGATTTTTAAACGTCCTTCTGAAAGATTAAAAGATTTTCTCTGCCACAAATACCTCGCTAGCTTAATTCTCGCCCAAAGCGCATAATGATGGCCGTCCAAAAAAATAAACCGGGCATTGCAGCATCGCCTCCTGGTCTGCCATCCAGCTTCGTCCACTGGAGAAGTCTCTAAAAACTGTGACCTCTCACTAAATTTAACTACTTCCATTGCGAATCTATTCTCCAATCTGATCACATTAGCAGAAGGAACTCCAAAGCAGTAAAAAACTCCAGAAAGTTCTCGGTTGAGTGCCTACTAATGAACAAAGGTTAACTTTATCTAAAAGGTCAAATGCCTGGTGGCTAAGGTTGTGACCTTAACAACTTAAATTGTGACCTTGCCACGTGCCTAGTATATTGTAGATTCTGATACAGATCATCTGGTAAAGGACCGGTCATAAATTAGCTTTACTGTTCGACTCCCACAAAGAAAACGGTTTGCCACAATGGTTTCCAACTTGTCATTTGATACAAGCGCAGAATAAGTGAAAACTAAAAAGCGAACCCAAGTTCAGGGTATGAAAATGCCGCCTGCTTTTAGTTAAGCAGATTAGAAACTGCAAACTGAGAGCAATACTCTAGATTTCAATACGTTTTTTGGTCAACCTCTAATTCACAAAACACCGATCTTCCTTTTCTTTTTTTTTTTTCTTTTTTTTTTTTAAAAAACGAAAATGACACGTAGTTTCCCTATTTGCATATTTTTGTTTTCTCTTTCTAGCCAGTTCTTAAAGAGAATAATTGATTTCAGTAGCTTTGTAAGAAGCACTATTTAAATCTGTGCACATGTGTTCCCTTACAGATGATAGTGCCTACTGAAGAAAAAGCGTGGATTCAAAGCAATAATTATCGTACATGTTTAGAAGGAAAGGGACATCTCACTGCCGAAGTCATCTCGAATAAGGGCATCTTGGAAGAGAATACTCGCCCTCAAAAAAAGGCGACGAAGAGTGGGAAAAAAAAACAAGAAAAAGAGAAGCGAGCACTATGGGTGAAAAGGTCACAATGGTTTTGGCACGTATCTTCAAGCACGTTTCGGAGTCTGTGCCTCCTGCCAATACTGGCAACTTCTCAAAACTTTTAAGGAGGTAAAAACATTGTTTAGTGTTTACAAATCTTCTGTACTATAGCAGATGCTTGTCAAATCCGCTATATGTAAGTTGACCAGCCTACCTAATATTTGCGCTGGCAACTTCCTCCTTATAAATAAGTGGTCCATACATTTGGGGAGCGAGGCCTGATGGAGTTTGAGACAAAGGACCCTTAATATTTTTTTTCTTTTGTAATTTTCCTGTTGCGCACCCGGCACAAGCTGCCATTACTGCGGGTCTGCGGGAACCAATGGCTGTCAACTTGGCCAATGTTCAGGTGTAACAAAGACTGCTGGGATACATCGGAGGGGGGAAAAAAAAAAAAGGGAAAAAAAGGGGGGAAAAAAAAAAAAGGTAGCCTATATGCGAGGCTTTCGGTACTTATCTGTGAAGCGATATAGACGGCGACCACGCTGTCCTACCTCCTAAAAATCAGTTTGTCCCCCTCCCCGGTGAGGTTTAGCAGGGAATACACCAGCACACGCTACTGCATTAAGAGCACAATGCGATGCGTGCAATCAGCAAACAACGGCCGAAAACACGAAGCGATGCGGTCTGTTCGAGCGTGTTACTGCTTACACAAAACCGCAAATCTAACCCAAAAAAACGAGCCTAAGCCTCGCGCTAAGTTTCCGCAGCAAATGTCTGGTCCAAAGAACAATTAGTGCAATTGCTGCCTGTTGACGATGAAGGCAGAAATAAATAAGAGTTTGCTATCAAGGCTACTGTTTGCCAACAGGGTGCTGATAAGATGGTATATTCCTAATCACAATATCGAACTTTTATAATGTCTATTGCCCGACTCTTGTAACAGGAAGAGGATCCCTTCGAGCTGCCCGGAGTACTTACACCCCGGGTTTGGTCCTTTTCTCCCCATCCTACATTTTTGTGATCCTACGCGCAGGCTAAACCAAGACCGTTGGTTTCTATTAACAGTTCTTGCACTCCGCAGAAGCCTGCTTTTCCCTTAGGAAACACAATACGGACCGGTATTTGCCAGCACCACGTTATATATAAATCTAAATAATAAAAACCTGCATGCCGTACAGCAGTACATCGTGGTTTTCAGCCGTGGATATCAAGGTACTTTTAAGCGCATCAGCCCGCTCCAACGTGCGGAGGAGGAAACTGAGGCAGACAAAAGGGATGCGGGACCCCGGCCTCCTCGGGGCCAGTGATGGAACGGGAGAGGACCCGCAACGCCCCAGCCCCAGTCTCCCTTCGATTAGCCATTAATTGGCAATCCTTCCTTCACCGTGCCCCATCATAAATCGCAGAGTAAATAAATAATTTTCCACAATATTTGCCTACCTCCCCTTTGCCATAAACGTGCAATATGATTTACCGCACCGAAGCGCAAAGTAAATTTTGCAGCTTATCTGTAGGAAATACCACGAGGATACTCGAAAGTTATTTCCGAACGGGGATCATACCCGTAAATCACAGCGGCAACGCTGCCTATCGCAACAACCGCTGCAGGGACTCGGCGCAGAAAAACTTTGGGGTAGCCAAAACTTTCTGCGAGACCCTCCGCAAGAAGCTGGCATTGGAAACGCAGGCTCCCAGCGCTGATTTGCTCAGTTTTCTTACTGATACGTATTTATAGAGAAGCGGTTGCTACTAATACGATTTCTATCCCCTCTGCTCCTCTTTTTTTCCAGCCTGCCCAGCCCCTCAACTTGCAAGTCAGGCTGAAACCCAGGGGGACGTATGCATACCATACGTGAAAACCGGGGCCTAGCACTTCACACGCGCACATTTTTCTGCAATATAGTCACTCAGGAGAACTACAATAGCATATTATTTTATCCAGTCAACATACTACACATCCTCTGAGCACACCGAGTCGCTCCGCGGGCAGGGTGTACTTTGTGCTGGAGTCAGAGAGCCCAAGATTTTAATCTCACGCAAAAACATCTCAGTCCCCCCCCCCCGCTCCCCGCCCCAATAACCACAATATTATCAAACCAGGAATTTGTTTCACGACCTGCTCGGCTTCTAGGAGTATAAACTGTGATATTTCGGGGGGGTTAAATGCCTCTTTTTTTCCCCCATAGGATTAGCCGGGGGTTTGTTTCGTGGCTCCTCAGACCCGATGACTAGGTTTGCTGTCGAAGGACCGTCTCCTCCTTTCCCTCCAAGCCCAATCCTGCGGGATTTACGCTCCCCATCCCGTCCCCGTGGGGTGAGGATACCTGGTACTGCTGACCCACAGGCCTCGGGCACCTCTAGCCCTCTTAGACTACTTTGTGCATAGCATATACAAACTTTATTTAAAAAAAAATAATAGCAATTAAAATCTGTCTGCTTTCCCCCAAAATCAGGATAAAGGAAGCCGCATCCAGCTGCGATCCCTCCTAGGACAACAGTTAGGATAACACCTGCGAAGGATGCCCGAAATGCCGTTAACCCTGGGAAAACGAGAGCAGCTTTTACGCGGCTGCACCTTAAAAGCCCACGGGGAAAAAAAAAATAAATAAATAAAGCGGGTGAGTTTTGGCACTCTCCTCGCCGCCCCGGGAGGGCAATAACCGGCGTCCCCTGCTCCCTCCCCGGCTCATGCAGCCGCCGCCGGGGCACGGCACCCGGCACGGAGATAAACCGAAAAGTTGGAGAAGGTGGTATAGAAAGGCACTTACCTGCTGCGTGCACAAAGTATGCCAAATATAAATCGAGTTCCTTAACAGAAACTCCTATATGGTGGGGCTGTACGCACAGCCCGGGGTTAGAGCACTGTGGGGACTTTACAAGGCGCTCGCCATCAGTACTTTCGAGCGGAATACCTTTAAATAAAATCACCATAACAAGGTCCAACCTCCAGACCTTATCTGCCTGGCGAAGGCAGTCAATTCTTCTCATCTTGCCCTTCTGGTCTGGATTGGAAAGAACGCAACACGGAGGCTTTTTTCCTGTGACTGTGAGAACAAAATCCTCCCGAAATTCAGGCCTGATATCTTTCCGGAGCTTTGCCAGAAGTCTGGATGCCCATTTTTGCTTTACCTCGGGTTTTTCACTTAGCAGTTCGTCCTTCACGGCTCTCTCTTCCTCTTTTGACATGCGTTTTTCATGTTTTTTGAAGTATTTTCTTTTTCGGGCTTGCAGGTTGAACCACGTGTACGCAAACGCTCGGACGTGAGGCAGAAGTGCTTCGATGAAGGGATGAAATTCATCCTGAAAAAGTTACAGAGAAGGGTCGGTGTCACCGAAACCATCAACAAAAAGCCTCCGGAAACGGGGCTTTCGCGAGGCGCGAAGGCTCGCCAGGACAGCGACCATCGGGAGGGTGCTTATACGTTTTACGGGCCGCGGGACTCGTACCCCTCGCCGACGGACCCCCACCCCGCCGCGTCCCCGCTTCACCTCGCACCCACCCAAAACCCCTGCTCACCCACACACCCCCCCCGCCGAAAAACGGGGTCCAGCTTCAAACAAGCACCCGGGCAGAGACGGTGCAACGATGGGGCCCTTTCCCCCCATCCCCAAATCTCTTTAAAAAAAAAAAAAAAAAGGCAGAACGAGTTAAAAGCTAAAAACCCCGCTGCGAGTCCACTTGCGGAGCGCGTATCTCCCTTTGCTCTCTCCCTGACCCCGCTGCTTGCGGTGTAGCCAGCGTATGCCCGCCAATTTGGCAAATCCTAAACATTTGGATGCCAATCAATGTTTGTATGGGGAAGTCTAAAGTATAGTAAAACTTTCCCTAAGATATATTTGGAAATAGCAGCAGGCAGTATAGTAAAATGCCAATATAGCTGCACACACAAATACAATGAAGGGTGGTTTTCTCTCCGTTTCCTCAACGGTGAAGGGAGTAGAAAGTAACGCGGCTGATTTATCCCGCGCGCACAACAATAACTAACACTAAAATCCTAGAAAAAGCAAGTCTCGCGATTTTTTTTTTTTTTTAAGGTTTTGTTTATATTTAGTCAAAAAGAAAAAAATAAAAATCTGCTATCCGGGCACATTAGGACAAGGCAAACTCTGAGCCTTTCTGCAAAATAATAAGAAACAGGGAAAACTGAAAAATACGGTAACAGAAAACCTTAGCACGACTTGTGCAAATATGCAGAGAATTATTAATTTTTTTCTTTACATGTTGTGTGGTGTTTTCATACATTTAAAAAGAAATGCCCTACTTGGAAAGTTAGTTTGGCCATCCAGAGACACTGCTCGCTTTGTGTAACGATGAGTTAAAGATCCCCCTTCTTCCTTGGCACAAAAATAATCGCTATTAAAATTATGCTGACAATTAAAAAAAACCCGCAAGAAAGACCCCCCCCCAATTTTGTTTAAAAAACAAACAAACAAAAAATCTGCAAAAAGTACTACATAAATCAGCCAGAGAGATCAAAACATTATTATATTATAATATATTGAGGCCATGCTTCTTGTTTTTCTCTGAATAAACGAATGACCGAACTCCAGGCTGCACATAAAAACATATATAGCCTGTGGGGGCCTGATCCAGCCCCATGTGCTGGGGACATCCCTGCTTCCAGGGGCCGAGTTCCTCCTTTTCTCAGGATTGGGCCCTCTAGGAGGGAAAAATAAAGTAATTTGTGCAACATTTCCCCCAGCGTGGTAAAAGCCACCCACTGCCTACCCTTGCAAGGCGACATTGGGGATTTTTCAGATTAACTAACTTCTTTTTTTTTTTTTTAATTATCCCAGGGAGTACATTTCCTATCCAAATCATTTCAGGTTGCGCAAATATTGTTATTAAAACAGACATCTTACTCCCTTTCAGCACCTTATTTTAACTTGCATTTTCTTTTCAAAAATTATGAAAAATTGAGAAATCAATAGTAGAAATATCTATCAGCAAAATGCTGTCGTAATTCAAGACCTTCTGCTGACTTCCCAAAAGCTTTCCTTGCACTTATTCTGAGTGGCCCCTGAATTGTAAATACTGAAATCTATAGGTAATCCCACAGCATTTCTTTTTATTTTAAACACAGGTTGTTAAAAACTACCCAAAACGGCACAATATATTTCATTATAGCACAGCAGAGCGGCAGTAATCACAAGTACTATGAATGATTATTAAAATATAAGCAGGTAAAATAAAATAAATCACTCCAATGACTGGCACATTCCTCCTCCCCCCCTCCACCCCCCCGGAAAAGATCATAGTTTCAAATTTCAATAAAGTTTTTTAAAAAATAGTAAAAAAAAAAAAAAAAGATTGCTGCGAGTTTGCAGTCGGCAGATTCAAAAAGTGAGAGGAGGCACAATCCCAGCACATGGAGCTGCTCTCACCCACCAGAAACAGCTCTCTCACGGAGGGTGGGGGGAGCGGAGGGGGAAAGAAAAAAAAAATAAATAAGGAAAATATAAAAACGACAGGTCCCTACGAGCTATTAAAAATAATAAACCCTCTTTTCTGATCCCTCCTGTCCTTCACCTTCTCCACTCAGGGAGAGTCAAGGAAAAAAGGCCTTTTGTCAAGTGGAAGTTTATCTGCGAAGGTACACACAGCACAGGCTCCACAGACCCACAATGAGCCAGGGGAGCGCTTCAAGCGTTCCTAGTTTCTAAACACGTCTTGGTACATCCTGAAATATTTTAACTTTTCTGCTTTAAGCAGCGCTTTGTCCTGCCTGATCTCATGTGCTCGGGACTTTTTTGGCTCGACGCTGGATGCTATCCAAGAGAGAGTCGCTTTAACCTGCGCTAAAGCTGATTTCGACGATGTGAACCTGAAAGGGGAGGTAAAAACAACACCCGAAAAAAATAAAATAAAAATCCCAAACCCACTTTAAAAGACTTCAGGGGGAGGGGGGTAAAAAAAAAAAAAAAAAAAAAGGTGCTTTTTGGTCTAAAGTCAGGGCCCATGGCTGAAGTAAATGAAAAGCCCCGCTGCTCGGCGCGCGAGGTGTGCACGTCCCTATTAGGCTCCAATGTGTCTTTTCAAAATGGTGTACGAGGAGAAAAGGTTAATGACTCATAAACAGACCAACTTTCAAACTGTCTTGGTAAACACGCCGCTCCGGAAAATCGCACCGCTTCAATCTCAGCAGCGAGGTATTAGCAAAGTCGAATTGGAAATAAAAGCATTCAGGACTGATCAAACAAAATTGGGCTGGAAGCAGGGACGGAGGGGGGGGGGGCAGTTTCTGCACAATAATATTATTTATTTTGGTGTTGTTATAGCCCCCCCCCCCCCCCAAAAAAAAAAGTTTTGGAAATGGGTCAGTGCAAGCATGCTAACAGATGTGCAGACTTGTCTGCAGCCTCACTGCAAAATATCAAGATTTTAAGTAACTGGTGGAAAAGGAGCTGATCTTTGCCTTTCCCCAAGTTAGCTTTAAGGGAAACTTTCAAAGTATTTGATAAAGAGGTTTGCTTTCCCGCCTCAGCATGTGATGGGTCACCTAAAAATAAAAGGCACTGGAAAGCTGGGAAAGCAAGAATTAAAAGTAAGTTTTTTTTCATTGCACTCACTCTCCAAAGTTTGAGGATACAGCTCTTCCGAGAACAGCCCGCTTCTAAGCAGCACCTAAAATTTGGGCCGCACAATTCTGTATTGCTTATACGGAAATTCTCCTCTGCCTCTTCACAGAAAGGTGTAAAAAAAAAAAAAAAAACCCTAACAAAAAAACCCCTGTGACAAAAGAGCCCCCAAACCCAGCCCAAAGGCGCCCGCAATAATGTAACACTGCAAAGGAGTCTTTTGAAACAATATATTTCTGCTGATCTTTTTGAAATTAAGCCAGCTACAGCGACCCTTGTTAATATTTTTACAATCCATTTGCTTGTAAATCTATTAGGAGATGTGCATATGTTCCCCAACTATTTCCTAGATCTTCAGCAGATATGTAAATGGAACGATGTTTAGATTTTTCCTGACAGATGAGACAAAATGCTCGTGCCATTTCAGTTCCAGTGCTTGGATAAAGACGCTCGTAACTAGGATTTCTGTTTGTTTTCCTTTTCTAACCCACTTTCGAAAGCTTCCCTTTAAATCTGCATCAAAACTTAACAGCAAAAAAAAAAAAAAAAAAAGAGAAAAAAAAATCTCCGTCCCAAAACTCGTATCAATATAAGCTCCTGAAATGAAAAATAGGAAATTGCTTGCAATTGCTAAGGGCTCGCCCCCTTTTTCTACAGAAAATTACAGAATCACCTAACTGATCCTTTGGAGGGAAGAGTTTGTCAGGAGGCCTCTAATCCTCGTATTACTTTTCCAAACGTGCAACAAGAATGCGAGATTTTCACAACTGAGTAAAAGCCCAGTGCCTGGCTTTTTGCTTGTTTCTTTTTTTTTTTTAAATTAAAAAAAAAAAGCAGGACGACACACACACACACACACACACGCACGATGACCGGGACAGGGAGCAACCGGCCCATGGATTTATTTTCTCTCCTTAACGTACAACTGGGCCTACTAAACCCGAGTAGCTACACGTGCAGATGCAAAGCGATGCGCTACGTTGCCGGCCCTCCGAGGAGCGTATCGCTTGTCCCTCCTGCAAAAGCAGAACCGACCAAAACCCCAGGATTTTTTTTTTCTTTTTTTTTTTTTCCCCAGAGTTGAATTCAAGGCACAAACTTTGGCCAGGCAGAACGCGGAGTTGCATCCCGCGTCCTCCGCAAACTCCCTCCGCTCTCGTTTGCCTCCTGCCTTTAATCAAGCGCACGGTTTTTAAGCCCGGTGGAGTTTCGTGCCCCGCGCCGGCCTGGCTTCTCCTCACCGAGCACCCAGAAATTTGGGGGAAGGCCGGGGAAGGAAGGCGGGGGGAGGCCGGCAAGGGAAGGGGATGAAACTTTTGCAGCTCTTCGAGGCTGCCTGGGAAAGCTGCTTCCCCTCTCTCTGCATTTCCTCGCCTTTTTCTCGACGGAAAGAGCCCGGAGAGGCTTTCTCACCAGGAGAAAAAAAAAAAAAAAAAAAATTCAAATTAAATTAATAAGAATAATGTAGTCAAAATCTCCTGCAGGAGGAAATAATCTGGGGTTTGAGTCCACCACAAAGCATTTCCTCGTTAAACCATTATATCCTGCTAATTGAAGGTGTGCAATTTAGCGTCCTGCAGCAGCAGTGCGCGGGGAACGGGGCTGGGGGGGGG
>NW_010973284.1:1372324-1373452 GCF_000737465.1 Haliaeetus leucocephalus
TTTAATCTGGTGGGTTTGGGGGTTTTTTTTGGTTGGTTTTGTTGTTTTGTTGGGGTTTTTTATCTTTTTTTTTATCTGCGGGGCTGCTCGGCCCGCGGCCGGGGAAGGGAGGCGGGAGACACGACACGGGGGGAGCGGCGCTGCGTTCACAACTTCCCCCCCCCATCCCCTTTGGCACTTGTCATTTGAAATCAAGCGCTTTACGCTCGGGGAGGGGGGGCTTATTCCACTTACTTCCACTTAAATAAATAAGAAATTTAAAAAGCAAAACAGAAATTCCTCGTCGCCTCCCCCCCCCCCCCCCCAATAAAATCACTCCTGAAAAGTGAAGCGCTTCGAATTAAAAATACACCCGCGCCTCCTGCCACTTCTTGAGCGCATTGTTTTGGCACCGGCAACGTTTGGGTTTGGGGTTTGGACGCTCTCCAGCCCGCTCACGGGGACTCGGAGGGTGTCCCGTCTGGGGCGGGGGTGTGTGTGTCCCCCACCCACTCCCGTGTCACCCCCTTCTCCCATGTCACCCCCCCAGCACCACCTTGGGAACAGCGTTTCGCCCCGATGCCGGCGACCTCCGCGCAGGGAGGGGGGACCCACGGACGCGCGGGGAAAACTCCCATCCGTAGGGAACACGGAGGGAAAAAATCCCTCCCACGCAGTTTGTTTAAAAGGTTTACGCTCCCCTCCGCCCCCCGCTATCCCCCCCCCCCCGTCGCCGTCCGCGCTGCCCCGTTCCCAGCCTTTTGCGGTTTGCAGCATTCTCTTTGAAGTAACTTTTGCCGCCCTTCGGGAGACTTTTGGCCGCGGGACGGCTGCTTTGCGCCCTCTAGGCAGGGGCCGCGGGCAAGCGCAGCCCCTCCGCAGCCGCGGACATCCAGCCGTTCCCCCCCACACCCCAAAAAAAAATAAAAAAAAAAGAAATGGGGGGGGGTCACACGCACCGCGACGAGAGCACATGCACCATCTCTCCCCCACCTGCGGGCTTTTTCAGCGCTAAACGGGTAGGCGCGCGAGTTATTCTGATTTTTTTCCCAACTCAGCGTTTTGCGAAGCACGCTTTAAAAAATAAATACGGGTTTATAAACGCTTATTTCTTCCCCCCCCCAAAAAAAAAAAAAAGCTTTTTTTCTT
>NW_010973284.1:1373941-1374495 GCF_000737465.1 Haliaeetus leucocephalus
CTCAAATCCCCCGAAAAAAAAATTTTTTTTTTTTAACAAAAAAAGGTTAAAGACGCCCGCGCCCGCGCTCCCTCCGCGCCCAGACCCCCGCCCAGACAATAGCTGCCGCCCTCTACGAAAGCGTGGAAATCAGGTTAAAAAAAAAGAACAAACAACAAAAAAAGCGAAGTTTAAGAGGCGCCACGTACCATGGGCAGGTATAAAGAGTACGTGAGAACTTTCCGGGGCTCCGGCGATTGGCTCCGGTTGTTGACACTTTTTTATTTATTTTTTCTCCGCGATTTTTCTTTTTTTTTTTATAATAGCTAAAATAAACTTGCAACCGTTGGGAACCCGGAAGAGAATAAACGCCGCAGCCAATTGCCGCCTGCCGTTAGGTGGTTTTTGTTGTTTTTTTTTTTTTTCCCCCTTCGGTTTTGGGTTTGGGGTTTTTTTTCGGGGGGGTAGGGGGTTTTTTTGTTTTTGTTTTTTTTGTTTTTGAGGTGGGCTTTTTTTTTGGTGACTCCCTCCCCGGGAGCCTTCGCAGTGCGGGGTTTGAAGGCGGGCCGGGGGCC
>NW_010973284.1:1375428-1381218 GCF_000737465.1 Haliaeetus leucocephalus
CCGTGCTTTACACACTCCCCCCGCCTTGGCTTTGCACACCCCTCGGTGTGCCGGGCAAGCCTTCGACTGGGGAGGAACTTTCCTTGGAGCAGCGCGGACCTTCTCTGGCAGCAATGCAGCAACCGAGAGCCGAGCTGCAAAGTCTCCAACTTACACGGCACCCCTAAAATAGTCCTGATTTCATCCCTGAAAGGATTTCCTGGCTTTGTGTGTCTTAACTAGCCTTGGCCATTTTTGTAGAATAACCCTATTATTCACAGCTCCGAGGGTAAAATATGCAAAAATCCCTTAAAAAAAAAAAAAAAAAAAAAGGAAAAAAAAAAGAAAAACCTTCAAAGGGCGTGAGAAATAAAGGCAAACAAACAATTGTCTGTAGCTCTCGGCTCCCCTTGATCGCGGATACCCGCTTCATTAACAGCAGAAGCATTATATTCTTAAAACTGGAAGCCTCAAGATGCGTGATAACACTGCAAAATTAATTTGGAGGGGTCTGGTGGGGGGGAAGCAAGCGGATCTGCAGGTTAATTACTATTTTTTTACAGCAAAGTGCGACTTTAACTCGCACAACTTAACGAGTGGCATGGTTATCCCTCCGAATTCACTGCTTTAAATCAACTTGAGCAGGTATTTAAAGACACAGAGGGCTGCAGCCCCAGCGTATTGAGCAGAGAGAGGAAAAAAAAAAAAAAAGAAAGAAAAAAAGAAAAAAACCCTCAGATAGTGATTTTCAGTTTCAAGTCAGGGAGCCTCAGACCTGCGCCGGTGACAGCGCGGCTCCGTACGCAGCGCGTTTGAACCTCCCTGCAGCGGTTCTGCTTTCTCGGTTACCTCCTGGTGACCCCTCCGAAGGAGCCCGCCGATTCCCAGCGGTCTGGAGACCACAGGTTGGAAACCACTGGTTTTGCATAAACTTCTGTTATTCGGCACCGGCTTAGGTTGCGAGGGTTCCTCTTAGCAAATTGTCGAAGGATGATGTGTACTGCATAAATTAAAACATCATGTCCCCTTGCCATGTGAAAGCATTATTAAAAGAAGCATAATAAGGGATTTCCACCATGTTATCAAGCGTACAAAGAAAACTCCGAATGGGAGGGATGGCTGTCATCGGGGTAGAACAAGCTGGGATTTTGGAGAGGCTTGAGAAGCGCTTTGAATAGCCCGTCAGTTGGACAAGGATCAGCGCTGACAATAGCCGGTCTATACGTGGTATGGCCTGTTAACATACAGCGGCAATCGTTAGAGGCCTCATCCTGATGACGGGGCTCTTCAGGGCCCTGAGTGACGTTCGTGGCTTCGGGAGAGCCACCGTGGCTGCTCGCCTGCCCTGGGGGCTAGCTTCGCCCCGCTGGGATTCAGAAGCCCCCCGAAATCACCCGGGGGGGGGTCAGTCCTGATCTCCTTTCCGTCAAGACCTTAGAGCCATATGCTGCCATGACTCACACCTCCAAAACTATCTAGAGACTTAAATGCCATTACGGTTGATGGGAATCGATGCCCAGATGTTTCTGTGGCATCCCACGACCCACTAGGGAATCGGCTACAAATCCCAGCAGAAATGTCATGGAGGAGCCGTGGGTTAGTGCCGTGCCTAACCCGGTCCCGCCGTCCTTTGTGAAATTTAGATTCTGAAGATACTCAAAAGGAGAGTAGTCCGTAAGACTCTCTCCAGGGAAGAGATTGCTTTATTATTCCACACGTACACGGAGAACTGAGCATAACGGGGTTTTCCTCCTCAGTCTGAAGGCTCCAAACCCTGATGCGATACAAGTAAACACCACAGTCGTGCGAACGCTGTGTCACCCTTAAACAGGAGGGCAGGTAGGCAGAAGCTTAACCTCCAGGCTCCAAATTTCAGGGAGTAGCTTAAATAAGCAGACGACTACATTTGATGGAAATTCCCACCTTACACCACTAAATACATGTGAATAATAATGTTTTTGCATGCAGTATTTCCTGCCCGTCACCGTGATTCCCGGCAGGAGAGCAGGGGAGGATGAAGAGGTGCTGCGGTCCCCACTGACAGATGAGGGCAGCTGCACCGGGATTCGGGATCGGGGCCATAGGTGCATCGCCAAAGCCACGTACACGTGGGGATGGGCATTAAAGTAGTTGTGCTAAGGGCGAGTGGGAATAACTGGACTGAAAATTGGTCAATCCTATCCCTTCCTCTGTGAAATCTACTTAACCGTGAGTTGCTGGAGACACTGCTGCCTGGCACGGCCGTACGTGGGGTGCTGGCTCCGGTGCCGAGCGTATCACAGAAATGCCTGCAGACTTGTAAGGCGTTTCTACAGGGTGTCGAGTCTATTGCAAGATGCATTTGCGGAGGAAATAACTCCCCAGCAAAAGCGTGCAGACTACAGAAAGGAAGCAAACAGAACGGAGAGAGGCGCGATAGGCAGTGTTCCCCCTTTTGTTTTGCTGTAGGTCTTCTAATGGGGAGCCAAATAAATGGTCATACTATTTTAACGTAAATACCCCTTCCCAAGCAGAATTCAGTTGAAAAACCGAAATACCACAAAGTGAAAGTTCCCTGCGAAAGCGAATGCAGTTTAATAAGCTCGCTGTGATTTACTAATCAGTTTGGCCCAGCTCTGCCGGCGTGCACCTGAGTGTCCCTGCCCACCACGTCGATGCCTCCATTCGGCTGGATAAACCCCCCGTTCGCAACCCGGAAAGGAGGTGAGTATGTACAGTCGCCCTCAGATATATTTTATTTGTACACAGTCCCGCGGTGTCATCGCTGCTGGAAGCTGACGGACACCTCTCACAACGGTACCAAATCATTTTCCAGCGATACCGAATGATTACAGCGTACGGTACTGATATTGCCGTCGTCCTAAATCCAGTGCTTTATCAGGCAGTTTGGCATAAACACTTTGGACCTAATCTTGCATGCCTCAATGAAAGTTTTGCTTGAATAAAGTTTGCGCAAGAGTGGTATAAACATGGTGTGGCAAACAATGTTTATATGCCCATACACACGCGCGCACGCACACACGCTATTTATTTTAGTATATTATATATCTAGGCATTGTCATATTTATACAATATATTTCTCAAAAGGAAAGTATGTCTTTTGTTGCTGTTTTTCATGTGAGAACATTTTTACATTCAGGGTTGGCTCATAACGTAAAAGCTGAGATGCAATACATGGTGTGAGAAATAAAGCTTAAGGATTGCTAATTGGACTTTGTAAGATTCAGGTAACAAGAAACTGAGGTAGGTAGGAGCAGCAGTGGTATTTTAGCCCTAGTTAACATGCATTCCCTACTGCCCTTTGCTGCACACTTTTCTCTGTGGTCTATAACTTCCAAAATGAGATGTGCATTATTTCCCCAAATAAATAAATAAATAAATAAAATCAAACCAGCAATCTGTTTAAGTCATTTTTCACATTTCTCATCTATGCTAAAGTTCTGGGAAGAAAATAAATAAATAAGTAAATCTGAGTGGCCTTTTCAGACAAAAACTCAGACAGCTTCATACCTGGGTTAGAGACTGGCAAGGAGGGCACAGTAACAGGTGCAGGTTTATTACTGCTTTTCTGGCATTGCGTGTGCCGCACATAATTCATTTGCAAACCTCTTCTGCAACTATTTTTTCCAAATAGCGTAAGCCCTGCTGACCCAGAGCACAGAGGAGGTCTGATTGCTTTCCTCACGGACACAGGGCAGCAAAGTTTTCTGTCACAAGTTTTGCTAACTCTGTCTCACCTCTTTTCTGCTACAAAAATTACCCTTTTCAGCCCTAAATTAGGTATTCTTTAAAAGGTGGTAAGGTCTATAGTCTTCATAAGAAGGACAGGCACTGCCTGGTACAGCTATTTTAGAAAAGCCACTTTTATGCCATAAACCTTGAACTAAATTAAATTTTAGGGGATAAAAAGTAATACTCTTCCATTGCAATTAGTAACTTTTTACTTCCCTACCTTTTCTAATTTTATAGACAACTTCATAACGTGCAAGGAGTGAGTCATAAAAGTCGTGTGTATCTATCTCATGTGCAAAGGTTGGTTGTATGAACTGAAATCTGCACAAGAGCCAATGATTCTGCCTAAAAGATGTCGTAAAAAATCACAGAGTGAAGCGTACCCAGTCCAGTTTGCTTGCTCTGCCTTTCCCAGTGCCTACGGCTCCTTTGGAACAGCGAAAGAAATGTGTTAGTCTCAGCACCTGAATTTTTTTTTTTTTTTTTTGAAGTCTTTGTTACTGTAATTCACTGACCTGCCGCATTGTAAGCCCTGGCAATATAGATCCCTGCGATGGGCACCCTGCGCTGGTACTGGATCTCTCTGAAGAGGTTGCTTTGTTTTTGCAGAAGAGAAGTTTTTCTTTAAAAAAAAAAAAAAGTGTAATCCGTGTGGGCTGCCTGTCACAATCACTGCTCTCCTCTCTCAGCAGCAGGGAGAAGGTGAGACCATCCTCTGCTCACCCGACTGTTGTGTTAACTTCTATACTGGGCTGGGATGATTTCCATAGGGCAACCCCCGGAACAGCCAGGCGCGATGCACAGGTGGCCCTTACAAAGGGACACACTCAGCTACGGTTTTATTTGGATTCCTGGAAAAACACATAAATCACGACACCACCCCACGTATGTATGCCCGACCCCTTCGTTAACTTCTTGGATGAAAAGGTTATTTCTGAGCCTATGGAGCAGGTGTACGTAGTACGGTCGTGAAGCTCGCGGGCAGAGACACACAGACTATATTATTCCTCCCTCAGAAAATTGAAAAGCCGAGCCCAGAGATCCCCCAGCCCAGCTCCCCCCCCCCTCCAGGAGGAAATAAGCATTTCCTTACAGATATTCTTTTTTTTTTTTTTTATCCTCTTCAGCTTCAGATTGTCACTAAATATAGAAACTCGTGTAGCCATACAAAACGTGCATCGCCCCACAGCTGCTCATTTGCAATTTGTTCTGCACTTAAAAATCTCTTAATGCTACAAATAAACTTTGGGAAAGTTACATCCCAATAAACAATGAGGTGTTGTTTAAAATTACATGTGCTACTGTATTATTAGGTCTCTACCGACACTACAATTATCTTTTGAAGCTGGCAATAACGTATTAGCTGTTCAGTCAGACGCAGAAATAGACTGGTATATAAGCCCTCTGCCATTTTTATGAATGGAAAATATTTTAAAAGATTGTTTCCACTTTCTTCTTTGTCCTCTCCCCAGAAGGAGCCCCCCTCGCCGAGATTTTTTCCCCGCATCGCTTTAATATTCATATATATTATCCATACATTGCGATACATGATTAACTGCCCCCCCCCCCCCGCCCCAAACAATACGTATACTTATTGGATTAACTACTCAGTCCTCGCTGGTAAGGAAAGCGGTATCCGTGAGCTCTCGCTTTTATTTGCACGTACAGTTGTAGATCTGTGGCATGACAATTAAAAAATAAAATAAATAAAACCGTGAATAATCCCTACGCGGGAGCGCAGTTTCCGCCGCAGCATCCGCCCGCTCCGCGGCACCGTTTTTACTCGCCGAGAAAGTTCGCAGCCCGGCAGGTTTCTGCCCGGTTTTGCCCGATTTCTGCCCGGTTTTGCCCGATTTCTGCCGTTCTCCTAGTGGAGGCTGCCCGGCGTGGGCGGCGGTGATGGGCGTCGCAGCTCCGTGCCCCCCCCTCCGGCACAGCCTTGGCAGCGCAATCGCCAATGGGGAAAAAAAATAGAAAATAGGGAAGGAAAGGTTGGGGGGGAGGGAGGAAGCAAAGCCTTTAAAGTTTGCTGTTTGATTTTGGTCTGGCTTTTTTTTTTTTTTTTTCTTCCCGGCAGGC
>NW_010973284.1:1381488-1384090 GCF_000737465.1 Haliaeetus leucocephalus
TTTTGCCGCAGTCTCCGTCCGGCGCTGGGGCGAGTCCCGGCAGCCCCGCGCTGGCGACGGGCTGATTTATCGCTGTTCCAGCCCCGGCTCGCAATTATGTCACTCTAAATCACGCACATGCGGAGAGCCGAGGAGTTTTTTGGCCAGCTCGCAGCCCCCCCCCCCCAAAAAAAAATTTTTAATTAAAAAAATATATATATAAATGCGCCAAGGAAAAAAAAGGAGGGGGGGGAGAAATCCAGGGGAAAGCCCGAGCCACCCGACCCCCGCCGCAAAATAAAGTCGTAACAAAAGTAGCGGGGGTGGCGTGGAGGGAGGGAAGGAGGGATGGAGGGAGGGAAAGAGGGATGGAGGGAGGGAAAGAGGGGGGCACCTGGCAGCCGCCGCCCCCGAGCCCTCCCGCCCAGCGAGGGGGCTGCCTGCCAGTGGCTGCGAGCACCATATCCGCGTCTACAGCTGCGTATCAACATCTATCTTAAATATATAGGTATGTCTGTGTATATAAGGGGGGAGTCGCGGGGCTCCCTCCCCAGTAGCAGCGGGATGCAGACCCTGCCAGCCCCATACCTCATTAGGCCCCTGTGGCGGGTTTGCTTCTTATTTCCCATTGCATCCTTTAATGGTAGACCAAAAAAAAAAAAAAGAAAATCAGTATCAAAAGTTATGGGGTTGACACAATCCGTGGGGATTTCGTCCCGGCATGGGCTCTGCCAGGTCCCCCTTGGCTGCGCCCAGGGTCAGGGCAGGGTTGCAGGGGGAGAAGTTTCAGGAATGCCTGAATGGCTTCAGGCTGCTGGTAGATGCTTACACGGCTAATAAAATCTGGGATAAGCCCCCCAACAATAATGCTGCACACAGGGCGGGAGGCTGAAACTGTTTTTTACGGTTGCACCGCAGCTACAAACTCTTGATTTCGCCCACCCTGCTCATTAAATTCAAGAAGGATCTCCAGATTTTCAGTGTCGCTGAGCTCCAAACTTTGGTGCAAGTGACTTCTGCCCTGCTTGGCGAAGGGAACCTGCGTGCAGGCCTCCTGCGTGTGCAACACGGAGAAAACACTGAATCTCCGTGGAAAATCCTGCCTCTTGCCCACGGTTTGGAAAATCAGTAAGCAAAGGAGAATCGGTAAGCGAAGGAGAAGAGCAGAGGAGAACACAGGACACCTGAGTGGAAGGGAAGAGTGCTCGTGGCCGAGTGCCTTCCCCATCCGATGGAGACTCCGGTCAAGCTGCTTTTCCCTCTTTGCAGCAGTGTTGCTCTTCCCAAAGCCTTTGAGACACCGGGACGGAACGCTACAGGGGAAGGAGCCTGCTCCCGCGCACGTGGGCCAGCGCCGGTGTGCTCAGCACCCTCCGGCCACGGGATCGCGAAGGAGGCAGCAGCGAGACACCGTCCTCCCCCTCGCAGGGGAGGGGCCCTTTGCAGATCCTGCTGGGGTCCCCCTTCTTCACCTCATCCCTTTGGATGGTTTTACGGCAGCTTGGAAGTTTCTACGGAAGGCGGGGCAGTGGGGGGCCAGGTACCCCAGCACATGGGTACCCCTGGTTCACAGGTAGCCCAGCAAACAGGTCCCCCAGTACTCAGGTACCCCAGAGCACAGGTACCCCCCTCCCCCCAGTACAAGGTACCCCAGCACTCAGACGCCGTGGGACACAGGTATCCCAGTATAGCACTACACCTGCACACAGGTATCCCAGTATAGCACTACACCTGCACACAGGTACCCCGTTAAACAGGTACCCCGTTAAACAGGTACCCCAGGACACACAGGTACCCCAGTGCTCAGTCACCCCAGTACTCAGTCACCCCAGTATACCACCACATATGCACACCGGTACCCCAGCGCCCAGCTGTCCCTGCACACAGACTCCCCAAAATCCATCCCCCGGGACGCACGTACCCTGGCGTGTGGGTACCCTGGCACCCAGGTACCCCGTCAACCCGCTGCCCCCCGGGGCAGGACCCCCCCGAGCCGTGCCACGTGCCCCACGCGGCACTGGGCCGGCCTCACCAGGGTTTTTTGCTGTTCTCCGGAGCAGATGAGGTCGGCTCAATTTGCCTTTAATTACAAACGTCACGAGACTTACTCCAAAGGCGATGCCAAAGGCCTTTATAAATTGCGAGCTAACTTGATTTAAAAAGTGTGATCGTAGGAAATAACGAAGGTTCCTTCCCCTCGTCGCGACAAATTTGCATTCGGCCCACAGACGGCGGCGGCGGGGCCGCGGCGTCGCTGGATTTCTTAGGAAAAGTTACCCGTGGCCTGCGAGGCAGCTGGAATTCATATCAGAATATATTTAACATGCTCTTACAAATGCTTTGGCATACGCCTATTCCACTCCTCTTAATGATGTTGACTTCATTTCCTTTAACACGGGGGAAAAAATGCTACACCAACAAGGCTTAATTAAATTAACAAGAAGAAACAATAATAAATAATTCCAGTTGCCTTACTGCGGGGTTGCAGAATACGGATCAGAGCACCCGGCCGACTTTGCCACTCGAGTTTTTTTTAGATGGGCACATCCACGGGCTCCTCTGTCCCCCGCTCTCCCCTCTGTGCCCTCGACGCCATTTTAAATACCGGCCCCGTTTTACCACA
>NW_010973284.1:1384100-1481207 GCF_000737465.1 Haliaeetus leucocephalus
GAGGCGGCTGAGGCGGCAGCGCCTTGCCTTTGCGCCTGTGGCGGCCGCGGTGGGCACGGCTGAGCCCAGATTAAAGCCTCAGAGCGAAACGTGACTTTGGGCAGCTTCCCCCTCGCTTTGCCCGCCGTTTCCGTCAGCCACGGTGCGTGGATCCGATGTTAGCAGAGCCAGGCCCTCTTCCCTGTCCTGCCACCTGCATGTGGGAAGGAAGGGGAAAGTCGGGTGGCTCCCGCTCCTTCCTCCGGCTTCCTGGTTACCTCCGAAATTCCAGAGGGGGTTTGGAGGTGGAGGGAGGAGGCAGATGCCGCGCTCCCCCCCAGGAAAACCAAGGGCATGTTTTCCACAACCCAACCTTTCGAGGGACACCATCAGCGTCACCCCTGAGAGGCTGCCCGTGGGGCAGACCCCCGCCTCCAGCGGGTCCGCGAGGACCGGAGGGGTCCTGGCACACGGCAATCAGCGCTGAGGTTATTCCCTTCATTTACCTAAAGGAAACGATGCTTTTTCACGTGACCAGCCAGATCTCCCACGAGAGACAAAATATGCTCAGTGGAATGGAAGATAGGCAGGTGGCTTCAGCATCGGGGAACATTAATACACAAGGACAGGCCTCCGGCTGATGTAAATGGATGGACTTGCACTGTCTTCACGTGCTAAGTTACACCAGCTGTTGGCCTGGCCTGGCCTGGCCTGCCAACAGTCTTAGCGGTGGATGTGCTTCATCCGGCTTCCCCCTTCCTAACTGGCCCAGTAAGGGCAGCCCTGATGAGTTTATTTAGCGTGACCCCTAATGCCAGTAAAGGTTTCAGAGCAAAAAAGTATTTACCTGTTTGTTCCGTGTTAGTATTTTCTGGTTTTAGCTCTGAAATGTTGCAAACTCCTCAATAATCACTGCCCGTTACCTTATGTCTATCACCTTTTTGTTTTTAGCCTAAGGAAAACGATCCCTGTGCGCTGGGAGTGTTGCCGTGAAGGACATTTCCTGGTGTTTCCCCAAATGACATTGATGTACGTACAAGACGATGAAACACTTCACGTTAGAGGTATAGACACATGTATATACCACCGCACTGGTATAACCACCCACAGAAATGCTAATATCGATGCTAGAGAGCAGGCAAATTCTGCTCCTTGGCATGTTCGTGCACAGATTTGAGTGATATTTTCCTCGCGCCTTTTGGGATCGGTTTCCTGAACCTCAGTAAAAATCTTCTTTTACACCAAATTTTAGGGATTCTAACCTGACAGAGGGCTTCCTAACATGAGTTGTATACATGTTTCATGGCTGCTTCCGTGGGTGACTCGCTTGCTGGTGTTCGCTAAGTGAAAATGTGAATTTTTACCCGCCTAGCCTTTTTTTTTTTTAACCCATGTAATAAAATATGACACTAGAGGGCGGCCTGTTAATGTAATTCAATAATGAAGTTGCAGCAGCTGCACATGGAGATGCAGCACTGTCCCCTGCTCCGCGCCAGGGCCGTGGCTGGAAGCAGGACTGGGAGTGGTGCCTTCTCCCCCTCTGAAACAAACACCACTGCCCCGAGATGCAGGGTGTGCCCAGAGCGTAATACCAGAACTCCGAATAATAAATATTCCTAAGAACTGTGATTTGCCAGCAGACTCACGCCATTTGCGTCGCCTCGCGAGCAGTCCCCACGTTTAGCACTTAGTCCAGCTGGGAGGAGGAAGCGGCAGGAGCTATCCTGTCCATTCCCTCCAGTCAAACCCTTGTCCTGCCCTGAACCATTGCACCTACTTTCACAGCTAACTGACAACACTGCAGCTGCAGCTCAGTTTTAGCAGTCTGCACTGCAGTTCAGTTAATACAGTCCCCACTGATGGCTCGCTCTCGGTCTCTGCACAGCCTTCCTGTGACCGAGGAGGTCTCTTACAGTTCCAGAGACCGGTTTCCTTGTGTCAAATGAGGTTAATAGCTGCATGCAATTTAATTAATGAAAGATCGTGAGTATTTTTAGAACACTAGACGCAGTATGCATCAGAAATACCAGGTATTATCTAAGTTCGCAGTGCTGTCATTATTGATATTTACATTTATACCGCCTGGAAGCTAGGATTTCCTTGTGGTAGGCTGCCGACAGCAACACCTTTTCTCCCCAGATTTAAAATCTGCGTGTCAAATGCGAGCCAACAGGCAAAAGTGATGTCAGACAGCCTGAGGTAAGACCAAGGAGACAGGTCACAGTACTGTGTACACTGGCGGAGACTGGGGGTTGTTGCACATGGACCACACCACAGGTGGGTTTTAAGGCCTCCTTGCAGCTTGCTCTGCAATAGCTTCAAGAGGCTTTCAGTGCTGTGAGACTATTAAAGGTAATTCAGCATGTTCACCATGAAACGAGAGAACGTTTTAAGCTGAACTTCAGTGAGACTTTCTTATTGTCTGGAGCAGAAATTGGCCTGAAGTTACAGATGGAAAGAACTTAAATTAGTGGCCGCTTTTCTGAAAACTGATGTTCCTTAGCATTTAGCAATAACATGTCCTCAGTTTTTGCTAAATTGCAAACGAGCAATTAATTTTTCAACACTTGTGCAGAATACTTTAAAAATGGAAACATGAAAGTCTTCTATTAAAATGAAGTTGATAGTATGCACCTGCCACTAATGTACTGTACACTGTGTCTTCCACTCATTATAGTGATGATTTGGGTTGAGATCAAGAGTCATATAGTGAAAATCACTTCAACACGTGCCTGTTCATATGCATAAACTCCTGTGTACCAGATGGCAAAATATAATGACATCTTAAACAGCTAATTGCATAAACCTTGTAATGCAGATAATTGCTGAACCGAAGTATGAGTTAATAATTTCCCACTGTATTGCCTGGCTTGACACTAATTCTAAAGGAAAGTTGTGACAATTCTAACACACTAAAGTTCACCAAGCGGTAATTAAAACTAGCACTTAAAATCATTCGACTTTCAAACCCTTAATTACAATTCAGTGGAATCACTTTGTAGAAATCTAACATTTATAGATAGTTACATGATAGCTGATATTTCATCATCATCCCTTTCATGGTGTTCTTCTAAGGCATGCCTCAGGAAGCGTGTAGCTCTCCCTGGAAGTCTAAGGTTGTAATGATTTCTGTACCAGCGGTCACTGGGAAACACTTGGAAAACAGTGGCCAGGACTAGGAGTGCACATACATACTACTGGAGTTTTTTCACAGGTTACACATAAAGCAGTGTGGCGAGTAGTCATTTTTAATCACCTGATGATACATAAGTGTAAACAAGCAGCAAGCCACTACAATGAAACCTATCAGTTCTCAAAGAGTGGGTTTAAGAATTGAATTGTTTTGTTTGGGATAATAACACAGGTACTGACCCCAAAGACAGGCCTCTGACACGTCACGAGCTGTTACCGTGTATTGGAAAAGCTGCCATGGGATTGAAATGATGAAGAATGGAAGTATAATTAATGATGGTAAATACAGTTTGGGGAGAAATAAGCCTTATCAGACAAATGCAATTTCTTTCTTTGATGAGGCGCATCAAATAATATGATGAAGGTAAAGACTGAATGATAAAGGTCAATGAAGAGATATGATATTCATTTTTTATGGAGATTAGAATTAACACTCTGTGATATTCTGATCAAAAAACATTAGAAATAGCAACAGAGCATGCACTAATTAGATTAGGAATTGGCTAACAGCCTGTTAAAAAGTAGCTATGAATCAGGAAGCATTATCAAACAGGAGAGTTTTACCAGGATCAGCATCAGGTCAGATGCTAGTGAATGTTTTCTTCAACGATTTGGATGTAAACACTGTAAATTCACAGCTGATAAATTTGAGGGTGACTGACAGGAACATTGGTGGAGTGACAGACAATGATGAGAATGACACTCCAAGTGATCTCTGTTGCTTGATGAGCTGAGCCCATTCAAACACAATTGGTTTTAATACAGACAATATCAGATTATGCGGTTTCTGGTGCTCGCACTTTTAAAAGATCGTTGGAAAACTGGAGAGGGTGCAGAAAAGAGCCACAGAGAGGATTTCAGGGCTGAAGAAAGTGCTTAATGGTGAAAGACTTAAAGCACTCAATCTGCCTAGCTTACTGGAAAGAAGACTGAGACGTGACAGGAGTGTAATGTGTAAGTATGTAAGTATCTATGAGATCTCTCTGGAAGTATCTGCTGGATACTGATGACATTTTTAATCTTTCAGAGAAAAATGGATAACTGCAAGTCGAAGTCAGACAAAACTCAAATGAGAATTTAGGGGTTTTTTTTAATAGCAAGAGTGGCTGAAGGCTAACTCTAAAGGCATAAAGTGGATACTGTCTTTTTTTTATATTTTCAAAGCAACACCAGAAGACCTGCTGTAATCGAAACCAAGTTAATGTCTTTAATGCAGGGGCAATGGCACACAATGAGTTGTCATATATCAAGCGGCTTTCTCTAGCCTTCAACGCTGTGAGTCTATGTACATCAGCAGAGATGTTTCATAAGCGTTTGGGAGCGGGATTGTACACCTGTGCAAAGGAATAATCAAGTAATAACAAGTCTAACACATTTTGTGGGCTCTCCAGACCCAGGCCAGGTGTGTGAATATCACACATTCGTATATCTCTAATAACGTATTATTTTAAAAGATAGAGTTTATGTGCTGATGGAGCTATACAAAACCACCAGAAGGCAGCCCCCTACCAGTAGATCTGTCACCCCTTGCCTGCCACCTGGCACAAAATAGCTGATTCCTCAGAGCTTTCTGGTAAAGAAGCAGTGACCCCAGCTCTGGGCATCTTCTACCTGGAAGTCTGTTTATTCACAGTATGAATAAGACAGTCCTGGATAGGAGGGAGTCGCAAACAGAATATTAGGCTGAAACTTCACCCCAAACCTCTTTTTCTTAAGCTGCCTCAGCAATTGATTCCCATAGGAAATGCTGACAATCACTTGTCCTGCTGCTTACGCAGCTTCCTGCCGCTCTGGCTATACAAACCCACCACAGCAGCTCCCAAACGTGTATATGTGCTCTCTGCATCCTACAAACCTGTTCCGCTCTCACCCCACTGAAAAGTTCAACAACTGTCAAAACCATGAACAAACAGAAACCATTTCAAGACTCTACGATACCACCACGCGGTGCCTCCAAGTACAGCTCAGCATAATGCAGAAGGAAGAGAAAAGTAGGGGCCCCATCCCATTTCTTTCAGCTCTAGCATGTTCTTGGGGGTCTCACATCTAAGTTCAGACAAAGCACAGTTCAGCCCACCCTAATGACCTGCAAGCCCCTAATGAAAGCTGGGAGCTAAACTCTATAAAAGCAAATAGCATAGACTGATTTTGTGCAGGAGGTCAGAGTAAAGGCTCGGCAGAATCCTTTCTGCCCTTAAACATATTTATTAGCCTGTGAAACCTAACTACCAGGTGTCTGTGTTGTTACTTATTTTACAGATGGATGTAACCAGATCCAATATGAAATATTTTCATGCTCAGGTCTCCCCTCCTGCTCCCTCCTGTCTTTCCAGCCATCCCTGTTGTGGATCAGCAGCCCTCTTCCTCTGTGGGAGCAGCACTGGCATGTACAGCTGGTGAGGATCAGGCTTTTTTTCCCCAGAGAAAGATGCTCCTGGGAAGATGCCATTCTATATGGTTATAACATTTTCAGTCTATGCTAAGCATCATCTGTAAAATCTCAGCTCAGGTGATTGAGTCAAGCTCTGCAAAGTAACTCCACTCAGTAGAGCTGACAATGCTTCATGTGATGCATTAAGAGATGGCACTTTTTTTTGTGTATCCATCTCCAAATTATCTACTTGAGGCAGCCTCTCAACTGTCTGTAGCTAGCTGGGGTTTACAGCCTAGGGTCTGGCCTTCCCTCACACACTCCACCAACTGCAAGGTAAATGTGCCCCCAGGTGGTCCTGGTGGTTTTCTAGAGAGCGCTGTTCTTCAGGGCAATTTCAGTACAAACCTCTACGAAATGCATGCATTTTATTCATCGGCCATATATATAAGTGAAGAAAGTAATTGATGGTATTTCAGTCTATGTATCTGCACCATAACTACTACAACTTGTCTATACAAGAGACACTGATAATAACAAGCCAAAGCAAAAAAGACACTGAGCAGCATTATTAATTGATAACTCAAATGCCAAAAGTTTGGGGGACATCGAAATGTCAGTGATGGCAAAGCCTGGACAGCTAGATAGTCTCAGGGACTTAGGCAGAGATCGATCCAGTGGCTGATGACCTGCCTTTTGGGCTTGCAGTGATGCTGATAATCAACTCTAAGCAGCAAATTGTCCCACTGATCGACTCAGCAGCTTAAAGTGAAACACGAGCTGAAATGGTTTTCTGGGAAAGAAGTAATCGGAGGAACTTCTTTATCTTTAAAATAACTGATAGATCCGGCGTGTGGTGGTATGACGTGAAGGCGACTTATTTCTCAATCTGTGAACATAAATTGGTCTTCCTCTTTTCTTTCGATAGGAAGAAGTCTGATGGGGATAGGTTATCTTCCAGAAGCGGAAATCTAGAAAACAAGACAAAATATGTTGTCACATCTCTTTACTGCTGTTTGCAACATTATTTTCTGCTTAGGATTTCTAGATACTTACTGTATCAATGCACGTGTAGAGTAAAAACAATTTCTGATCATGGATTTTATCAAAACAGAATTCAGTACTGAAAACATAGCATGCCTTGTGAGTTTTAATACCAAATATTGCTTAAATCGAACCTATCTCCATCATTCCCTTTCTAACCAGCATTCAGTAATATTCAAATAGTGCTAATGTAATAAATATTCACTAAACATGAACATAACTCAGAGTTCTCCTACCTGGCTGCAGTCATCTGGTACTCTTCAGAGGAGGAGCCATCTTCTCATCTTCTTTCCTCTTTTCTTCACAAGGTTTTCAGCAAAGGGTCAGCCACCATATTTTAGCTTCTCCTAAAAACGCATGCCTGTCTTTGCTATGCATCATATGTGTCCTGATATCCACAAACATTGGAGACAGATTGAAAGATCTGTTGGTAGGTAGAGTAGACACTCTGGGAAGAGCGGGCCTCCAGATTCTGTTCTGTGTGGAGCAGTTGCCCTCTGCCACTAGCCTGGTAAAATAGCCTTATAAAATACAGTATCATCTGAGAAGTGGAATCAGCTCCTAGCACTGGTGAAAATCACTGGAGATTTATCATTTTCCAAGTGAACACCTGGCAATGGATTTTCTTTATCTTGCCTAATTTGCCTTTGATTTCTAAGACCCTCAGGCTCTTGAAGATCAGATAATAGTTCAGTCTATACAAAAAAGAAATGCATCTCTCTTCTTAGCATCGGTTCTCAATTTGTTTTTTCACCCACTGCTATCGCCACGTGTAATTACTTGCAGGTGTCAGCTGGAACGTGATATCTTTTGTCTTCTCAAGTGCTTTGGCCAGCAGGGACCCAACAGGCTTTGGTTTACCATGATTAATTGGTTGACTCTTGGTCTAAATGACCACTGGAAAAGGACAACTTGTGAGATAAGAGCTTTCACTGTCAGTCATATGAATTGGTTCACCTCCGGATGTTCCAAAGCAGTGTTGCTGGAACAGTTTGGACCGCGGTCTGAAGCCAGTGAGACATATGTAGACATACAGGACTCTGTGGTAACTTGCCATTCAGGTGGTTGCATTCCACTATGGGCACCAGAACAAGGTAAGGAAACGGGTGATCTTGGTCACAATTAGACCTGACTTATACATGTTACTTATCATCCACTCCATATCCCACCAATTTAGGCTCTTAATATAGGCGCTTATCATTGTCTTAAAACTCTTCAGCAGTGATTGCTGTCTGCTCTATTAATTGATGATTTCATTGTTCATTACACCTATTTATGTGTGGCTGTCAGGAAAGGGTTTGTTGTTTCAGCTATGTAAGTATAAGTAAGAACAGTTCTCCAAATCACGATGGGATTTTGAACTAGGCAGTGGCTTCAGGGAAAAACCTGAAGATTGCCTGCAGAAAGAGAACAAACTCTTCAGAGGTGTCTGTTGTCCAGCAGACTGGCCGCTGGGGGCTTTTCAGGTAGCAGGAAATCTTTCTCAGGGAGTTTCTGCAAGGCTTTGACATTTATAGGGTGGCTGTCGGTGTTGTATAACCTCAGAAGCATCATTATCATTGACCTATCGCAGAGCTGCCACTATTTCATGTACCCTGTTCTTCAGCAGAGCAATGCTTACCAGTGCTTTTCTTAACTCATGTCTTGTCAGTAAGATCTTTTTGCTGCGTCTCTCGTTTCTATTTAGAATAGACAGTCACAGTAAGACAAAGAGGCTCTAAAAATTAGAGAACCGAGTTATCAGCCATTTCTGTAAATTTTGGCCAGGGTTAACTTCTAAAAGCTAATTCTCATTTACTATTTAGTTCAAAGAATAGATTCTAATCCTGGTTTTATTTTGTTGTTTCATTTTTAACCTCCACTATTTATCAATTTCTTTAAATTATTTGGTTTTTTTTCACAGCATTCTTTAAGGCTTCTCCCCCTAGATTATTTTATCTTGGCGATTGAAGTGATCTCTGTATAGTCGAACACTACTTTATGCAGCTCCCATTAGGGCTATTCACATATCCATATGTGCATGCAGTTCCCACTAATGCTTGTCAATGGGACTTAACATATGAGCATGGACATGAGAATAGACCCCTTGCTGGGCACTTGACTAGATGGGGGGTTTTTTTGATGTTGATCCAGATCACTCACAGCAAACATTGCCGTTATTAGAAACCACTGCCCTTAACAGGACCACCAAATGCAACCTCCCTTTCCTTCTCATTCTTTCATATGGGAGCTGCTCGGTGGGGTTTGCAGGCTCAGAGCAAATACTTCATAGACACGAACTGGAATCTAAGGTTATTGCGTAAAGTAGCTTTATTCTGTGTATTCCCTTCTGTTTGCCATGCAACAGTATACAGTTAAGCCTCTCCACTGTAGAAAGGGCAGGTTTTTTTAAGGTGTGAATTGGGACTTGGATGTTTGGGTTCTGTCTTTGGCTCTGTCTAGGCAGGATGGTGGGAGATTTAACATTCAGTATTTATGCAAACAAATGTAAAGCTAAGGTAATTTTGAGCATTTACATTTTATTTCTGTGTACCTGTTTTTCGTATCTTTAGTGGTTCTCATAACTGCAGACTCCCCCCTATGCTGGTATTCACGTGCATATAAGTTAAGTGATGACAGAACACTTTCCATCATGAAGTTGAAGTCTTCAATATGTTTTGTAAAACTGATGCATCTTGTACCATCTGTAATCCCACTCCACTGCAATTCAGGGACATGCAAATGTTGAATCATTATTATTTGCTAACCATATGAAAATAATTACTGATTTCAGTGTAATTTGTAATGAACATGTGTCCACATCTGAAAGGGGAAATGACCAAGTCAAGATGTGTTCTCTCAATCTCTTTTCTGCTAGGAGATTTTCTGCCTTTAAGCCACACTTTGAGATTTTGGAGGGTTGGTTTTTTTTAAAATGTATGATCCTTGAAGATGTTTACTGAGCTATAATTCTGGGTGCACTAGGGACCAATGAACTAAAGTAAAGTCAAACATGGGCAGGAAGCACTGTGTTTCAATACCCAGCATTTCAGGAATGAATTTACTTAGTTTAAATCTTCACTTTCTACCTCACTCCATGCTTTCAGGCTTTCTCTAACGGTACTAGGAGCATGAACAAGCTGATAACAGAGTACCATGGAACGACAGCATCTGTCTTCCAGAAGATCTGGCCCCAATCCCACCAGCTACATTGTGGGCAGAACCTTGTACCAGAGCAGAAGACTTTAATTCAGTCCTGTGGGCACTGGGACTCGCTTCTGAAGGCTAAACTGGAGGCAGATCTCAGGACAGAGCCAAACGACACATTCAGCAATTTCAGCAAGCAGTGAAACTTGGGCAGCGTTAGCCGTTGCCCAAGGTTGACCAGTGCTTCCTGCTTTAAAGGTTGATTTTCAGTGGTCATAACTTTGCCAGGTATTAGCCATTAGAGGACATTTTCCAAAATTCATGTTTTTGTCAGGCTGATTTCTTTCTGGAAAACTTTTATCCAGACTAATTCATCTATCTCCAAGAAAGGTGCTAGAAAACAAATGTTTCAGTGTTACTGTTCTGGTAGTTTGTCCTTGAAAAGCTCTGATGACATTGTTGTTTGAAAGCAACAACTAGGAGATTGGCCCATTATCTGCTTCTTAAGAAATGCTTTACAGTAGCCTCAAAAATCCATCACATCTGAAAAGCCTTTACAAACTCAGAGTTTGCACATGCTCAGCAGAAGTTTTCTAGCATTAAGCTGCTAAACTCACTGCAGGTTTTATAAGGAACAGGCACCATTTGGGCAGAGTGCACAGACTGTCTCACAAACACCACTCTGCAACCTTCTTTCAAACGTTTGCTAACTTTTGGGTGCTCAGTCTTGCATTCCCAGTGGTGTCCTGTGAACATCCCCTCTTCATGTGCAATTAAATGTCATTTACAAAGCAGGTAATGAGTTAAAATAACCATGCCCCTGTTGCCTAGTAGGAAGTGTGTCTCCTAACCGGTACTAATGGATGGCAGCTATTAGTTACTCCAACATTAAGGTGCATTCATATTGAAATTTTGTACTGACATTACAATGCATTTGATTAAAATGCAGAAGAATTACACATTAGATATTATGTGGCTGGATGGAAGCATAATTTAGCTGAGTCTGCAGATGCAGTCATGCAGGTGTTTCCGTAATTCTGATTCAGTTGGTAAAACTGATGATGTTCAGTGGCCCTCAAATTGCATAACCATCTGTGGTTCAGGTCCTTGTGAAAGGAATTCCTTGTGCCTTTTATCAGCTACGATCACTGGACTCCTGAGCAAAACTTTTGTGAATCAAGCAACATTTAAATGTCGGGTGTTTTGAGGGTAGGTGTTACAGACATTGGGTATTTCAGCTTGCATTTGTTAACCACAGAGCTAGTGTAAGAAGAGGATAAAACCTGGGCTCTTTGTGGGAACATTCCCTCACTCCAAGGAAGGGTTATGCTTTCTTATGTAAGAAAGAATATAAGTCTGGATTGTGTCCAATTTGGAGTTTTTGAAACTAGTCTGGCCTTATACATCTCCCTACAAAATAGTCAGGTACCTGAAAAGCACTGTATGCCAGAGTTTTTATAGGTAGATTCACGTTTTCTACTTAGGCCTATTATTGATCAATACAATCTTAACAGCTGCAACTATTGCTACTTTTAGTTTTCACAAACAACAGAATGATGCCAGGTACTTTCAGTGCAGAGCCAGAGAGCTGAGCCCAACATGCAGACGGGTCCACAACTGCCAGCAGAAGCTCCTGCGTCCTTAAAGACATGCACATATACAATTTCTTTGCTAGATTGAGAACTTCTTGAAGGCAAGAAGCTGTGATTCTGAGCAAAAGACCATAGAAAATAGAGGAGGAAAGCAGGGACAGAGCTTACAGGAGCAGCGCTACCTCTACAGCTCTGGTTCAGCAAAGCGGTAGGGCTGTGGCATGAGGGTTTGCAGTGTAACATGGCTGCTGCCCTGCCCTTCCTACAGCGTTTTCCAGCCCATAGGTCTTTCCAGGCTGGGAACATCTAGCCCTTTGCTATGTTTGGAAGCGGGCTGATGTAACTTTTGGAGGATCACAGACTTCATGTCATCAGAACACAGTGTGAAGCAATCTAGCTAACGTACAGTTTTGTCTAGAAAAATCTTTGAGGGTTGAGCACGGTTCGAAAGAAAAAAAAGCAAGTCAGAATCACAGACGGTTTCCTATTTACCTCAAGGGTCACCGTGTTTACACATTTTGAAAGAGTTACTGAGCTAATTTGTAAAAGACTTTTTTTTAATATATTAAGGAAAAATAAAGACCTCACAAGAATTTTAGTCCATCAGCAACACATGGAAACAAGAAAAATCTGTCCTCAGTTGATGAAATATTTATTTATCATTGAAATCCCAGACTTTTGCATCCAGTGTAAGGGCAAGACAAATCTTATGCATAACCTCCTAGAGAATTCAGTTAAAAGCAGTTTTGGATACCTGTAAGTAATTATGCTATCACATTCTCTAACGGATTTAATTCGGGCCAAGTAGCGACTACTGTATGTCCAAAAGATAATTAATTAAAGCAATGCTTTGGCATATCCCCTTTCTGAAATGTTAGCAGCCTCTCAAGTGACTTGAAAAATGGGCTTCAATAAATGGACAGGAAAATATATGCAATTAAATTCAATCAATAAAGCTGTCCTTGACCAAAGTCCAAACATTAAAAACAACTCCAATTGAATTATGAGAAATCCTTTTCTGATTTTAACTAGATTAGTTTAATCACATGTGCACCAAAGTTGCGTGCCATTCCTCAGTAAGTCTATGGAAACAAAAAGCAATGTACTACTCCCTATCTCTCACTTCAGCCCAGCTGTAGTTTTTCCTTAGAGAAGAGCACTGTTTTAGAAGAGCCATTTTCTTATTAACAAGGTCACTTATTCAGAGGAAAATGGCAGAGCAGGGTCCCAGGTGACAGCCCTAGTTACCAGCCTTCTCTCCTCCTTTGCTTCCACAAAACTCATCCCCATAACTACACAGGCTCTTTCCTTCCACTTGTTGAGAAATAGAAACATTTCCAAAATCCTGAAAGGCTACTCAAAATGTGAAAACTCTTCCGAAAGTAACTGGAAGTTTTCGATCCCCCCCCCCGCCCCACTTTGTCTCTTGAGCTTTTTTCTACTGTACTGATATAGCTGAGGATAAATACACTAACAAAATCAGAGGTGCTCCAAATTATGGTAAGAATACACATAGGTACAAGCCACAGACATAAGCAAACCTGGAAACAGAAATCCTTCAAAAGTAAAAAAAAAAAAGAAAAGGGGAGGGCAATTAAAAAGTCAGAGGCTTCTGGAGATAAGTTTTTTGCAACAATCAGATATTGCAAGAGCCCTTACAAACAACAGAGTTTATATATATTCAAATCCTCACTGAGCAGTCCAGCTTGATACATGCCAACCAGGGGAGATTCAGGGATTTAAAACTCCATATCAATGTACCTACCCTAGCTGCCCATTGCCTCAGAGAGAGCAGGATTCACCTCTTCCTTTCCCCAGAGATGTAGGAACAGCTGACAAATAATTTCACGTAAGCCAAACAGCCATTCAGCTGCGAATCACTACACAAACCTGCTTGCTTCTAGGAGATCTGAACCAGCAATACCTGTGAGATAAACATTGCTCGGCTGGTCCTCTGAGCTGTCCTGTACAATGGAAGTATTCTCTTAAATTCAGAGGGAAAATAGAATATTAGGTTATTTTAGATCTGACCTTTCAGCCATGAAACACTTAAGATATGAAATAGATGGATCTGGGGAAATAAATCATAAGTAGCAAAGTGTTTGTTGAATTTTTACTCTTTGGGGACTCGCGTTTTTTCTGCAGTTCTTTCCAGAATCAAGGCTGAATTATGACAAAATGATTTGCCTCAGATAAGGGACAGTGGATCAGAAGCAAAGTTATTTTCTGCCCTATAACAAGAGAAGTAAAGCCTTGCAACCGGAAAGAGGGAGTAAAAGTGTTGGTGGCAATGGCTGCAAGGTCCAAGACTTGCCTCGGTTTTCTTCCTCAGCTACCTGCATGAGCTGGCTGGAGAATAGCTATCCATGTAAGTGGCTGTGCTCACCCCTGATCTGTGACCTCTCAAGCTCTCACAAGGAGGTAACTTTGTGACTCATCTGCAAAAGTGACTCTCTCGTGCTCAGTTCAAACACCCATAAAGTGTGGCCTGTTGCAGAACATGCACATCGTCATATAGCTATAGCCATTGCACTGAATTTCACAGTTGCTTGTTTGCTGGGTCTGCAGGATGGCTCTGGAGACCTTCCCATGAATGTATCCCCACAAAAGCTGTATCCAGATCTTTAGTAGGATACAGAGCCAAGTGTGACAAAACTTAACTGTAGAATAATATGAAATATTACGATAAGAATAATATCACAGATAAACACTCTGCACTGCGGTTACGAGATAGGGAAAACTCGCACTGGTTAAGTCTCCTACTGACTTCATTTGGACCCCATTGGCTGATACTTCAGTAATGTGTCAGGAGATCAAGCTAAGTAGGAAGACACCTGAAAAAGGCAAATACCTTCCTGCTGACAGCAGAACCTCTGCCTTGGACAGTCTTTAGCTGTTTGCACACATACTGTGAAGCCCAAGAAGCTTGTATTCCCTTAGCAACCAAAGTTGGCACCTGTGATATTTGTTTTCAGCGACTGACACCAAGAGTTTGAACTTACATCTGTTTTACTGAATTATGGTAAAACAGTATTAGTAACTGCAAAAAGCAGCTCTAATTTGGACAATACCATCCAGATCATTTGCAGCTTGTGCTGCCTGTAATTTCATTTCACATCCCACCCAGAAAATATGGGAAACTGCGTAGCAGAAGAACGTGACAAGTCTTATGCAGGCTGGGTCTTGACAGCTTGACCTATTCCCAGCTATAAAACTTGCTTATGTAGAAGTTTTCCTAATGTCTTTTATAGTTCATTTGTGAAGGATTGTCCACCTGGTGCCTTATCACAAACTGTGGAATGAGTCCAGGAGATGGCAACAACATGAACTGCTGTGGGGGATAACAAGGACTCTGTTATGACTGGGAACGTTTGCAGTACTATAAATAACTCTATCAATATTGTGATAATGGCACTTTAAAGAGGTCTATTTTACAAGTGTTGAATGTAAGAGAGACCACAGCTGTGCTCATTAATTCTGAAGTATGCTCCTCTCTACGTACAATTTGCAGGTGTAACAATAGGAGTGTTGACTCAGTGCAGGTCTAGCTAGTGTTTGGATTAAAAAAAAGGTCACAGTAGCATGATTAGTTCTTAACAAGTCTTTATTGTGTTTGGCAGAGGGAAAGCAAATGATGATAGTTTAATTGAAAACAATAAAAGTGAAATGGAACTTTGTTACAGAATTTAGCTATACGTAAATAGCTTCTCCCCCCCCAAAGAGCAAGTACCATAATTGACAGCAGTAGATCTTTTGATAATTAATTGCAGTAAATTATCACTTGGCACAAAGAAGGCATAATTCTAATTAATTTGCAACCTTTCCAGCATAACACTGAATTGAAAATGGCACTGCTGTAATTTTTTTCAAGCTAATATAGAACTGGAGTACGAACAACATTGTGATGCTTTCTTGTGTTTTCCTTGTTTGGAGTTGAATCAGGGTGATTCGGTCCTTTCCACACAATTGCTGTACCACACAGAGATGACCCAAATGGGCAGGAGTTTCCTGCACAGTCAGAATTAATCTGCCACAGCATGGGATAATATAATTAGGTACAGAGATCCAGGCAGAGAACTGGTTCAGCTGGGGCTCGTCTGGGACATCAGTGCCTTGATTTGAGGACAGTCAGGGCCGTAAAGTGTCCCTTTCATTCTCCTTTAAATCTAGATTTGATTTGAAAAGAAGGTATGTGGTAATGTGGACAGACCAGACTATTTAGGCAGAGCTAAGGACTACAATATCTGTCAAATTCATCAGCCTCCATCTTGTTAACAACTTACAAATGAATTTTCTTTACCTCTGGGAAAGCAAATCACCCTTGGCAATGCAGGGCAGAGCTACACGGCAAGTCCTCTTGAGGAGGTGTGATGGAGGGAGATCTATCGAGGCAGCCAGCTAACAGCACAGGCAGCTTTTAACTCTGAGGACTGCCTGGATGCAGTGGCCAAGAAATCCATTTTAAGCAGGATGCTTCGTGAGTGCTTATGGATGAGGTGCTGCTCCTCTCTTATCATAATTAGACTTTGTGGCGAAGCTCCCCAGCTAATGCTTTGTTAATGGAATTAAGATCTGGGCCCCAATCTGTGACTTTGCACACAGCCCACAACTCTTCTATGCCCCAGAACTTCTCTGTGTCCCTGGGAGATAATATTTACCTCCTGCACATCAGTGTTGTGAGAATAAATTAACTTTGGGAGAGTATGTTGAGCTCCTTGGAAAACAGTTACTAAATAAGTGCAAGTATTATCATACATTAAATCAGATCAGCTATTAAAAACAAGAACAAGTCCTCAGATCTGTAACCCTCGCTACATCAGTTTCTCCCTCCTTTGCTGATTACTGTTAGCCTTGATAATAATGAACTCAAAGACGATATTAGCAGCCTAACCTATACTATGATTTAATCTTGATTGCCACAGATCAAGGTTTGATTTAATTGCTCTAGAATTAATTAGGAAGAGAAACAAGTTATAAAAAAGAATTTTCGCTCTAAATAAAGAAACTGTTTACATTCAATTGGAGTTCATGTTAGAACAAATCATTAAGCTATAAAAGATTACATCTGGGCTAGAATTAAAGTCAAGCCGATTCATTAACCCAAATGGTAGCCCAGAGATTACCAACATGGTATTTCTGCTTTGGTGATCAAAGGATCAAGGGATACATGACCAGATGACCCTAATTGAAGCAATCTCCACTGAATTTTGTAAATGAACTTGAAAGTACTAAGAAGATAGCCTCTAACTTCTGTCAACGTGGAGAATAATTTTGTCCCAGTAGCTTTACTTTATACATAAAGTAAGGAAAAGGAAAGAAAAGGTAACGGCAATCCTTTATGCAGTACATAAAGCAAGGATATTTTTCTTGAGTTATGGAGGAATCTTATCCAAATTGTTTATAGTTGTCTGTTACAGCTTTTGAAATGTAGGGAATTTACAGTCAAAAACTTCATCGCTATTGCCCTGTCAATGACATCATCACACCTGACCTATAGGGAGTATCTTCTGTTGGGTTAACCCATAAATCAGCCTGCATGCAAGGCCTTTCTCTCAAAGCTGAATTAGGTATGATAGTTTTATTGTGTGAGCTACTGTTCACTGGGGACTGAGTAGAAACTGCTGCCCGTATTTCACTCGAGAGTGCAGGATGAACTTGAGCCTTGGTCCCAATGGTGAAAGGCCAAGTCTGTACCGACTGAACCTCTGAACCTACAGACTCCTGACTCTGCTTTGGGGAGAGCTGCAGATGCTTTGTCAGGGTAATAGTTGGAAGTATAAACTCAGTTTGTGTTTCAAGTTTTAAGTAAGAAAAATGCACTTAAATGCTGGAAAATAACAGGGGTATGACTTCTTTTGAAAGCCTGGTTTAGACATTAGTGAAATTCTATGTATCCCTCTGTGGAAAATAAGAGTCACTGAGCATAAGAACTTCCCGAAGACAGAGACCATAAATCTTGTTATGAAAGGGGAGGAATTGGATGTGATAACTAGTGATGGACAAACTTCAAAAGGTTCAGGGCTTGTGCTTGGTTTGGATAACGGTCCAGAAGCTTTGATGCATATCCAAAGCTTATCTGGACCTCCTGGGCCTCTAAATATTGGGATGGAAATCTTGCAAGAACAGGCTCTCTCAAGAGGTTTTTAATTTTTGGTATTTTGGGCAAGTAGTTTCTTGTCATGCTGGAGATACAACAAAAATAGTAATGACAAGAAATAAGACCTGTCTTAAAGAGTACTTCATCAAGTCTAAATCAAGAATAAATAAAAAAGCTTCTCTTAAAATGCTTTCCACATCTCCAGACCTTCTTGGGGTTAAGAGGGGCAAACTTTTAAAGTAAATGGGGAGAAGCTTAACTGTGCTACCATCATTTTGAGTTGGGTGCTTTTTTCATTTTATCTACTTTAGTACTATTGCTTCTATGTATAACATACATAAAAATGCTGTGCAGATTTTGGATAAACAAGACGTAGATCAAGGTAGCAAGAATAGTGGCATCTTCTGAAATGTGGTTTGTGTATATGGCAACTAAATAAAGTAAACCCCAACTTCCAAAGGCCAGACTTCCCATGAAACCTCACATATGTTTGAGAAAGTTTTTGCATGTGTGTGTACCCATGTAAATTTTCCCAGTTCTCCATAGGCACAAAGTAGATTTTAGCTGCTGAAACTGTTTCACTTGGGTTTGTAGTGGAGATAATTTGGTTTATTTACCATAAAATGCAGTTATAAGTGTCGTGGTTTAACCCTAGCCAGCAACTAAGCACCACGCAGCTGCTCGTTCACAGCCCCCCCCCGCAGTGGGCTGGGGGAGTAAATCGGGGGGGGGGGGGGGAAGTAAAGCTCATGGCTTAGAACAGAAGAAACTAATAATGATAATAATAACAATAATAAAATGACTACTACTAATAAAAGGATTGGAATATACAAGTGATGCACAATGCAATTGCTCACTACCCACCGACCGATGCCCAGTTAGTCCGTGAGCGGCGATTCCCCCAGGCCCCACTGCCCCCAGTTTATATACTGGGCATGACATCACATGCTATGGAATACCCCTGGCTGTGTCCCCTCCCAACTTCTTGTGCCCCTCCAGCCTTCTCGCTGGCTGGGCATGAGAAGCTGAAAAATCCTTGACTTTAGACTAAACATTACTTAGCAACAACTGAAAACATCAGTGTATTATCAACATTCTTCTCATACCAAACTCAAAACACAGCACTATACCAGCTACTAGGAAGATAATTAACTCTATCCCAGCTGAAACCAGGACATAAGGAATAAAATTTCCTTGCATGATAAAGAGTGGGCTCCTGGAGCTGGTGGAGGGGTATGGCCTCTCTCCCAGGCTGGAGTGACAGAAAGCGGGTACCACTTCTGAGACCTATTTTCATGACTGGCTGGAGGTGAATTAGTAGATTCAGTTAGGTTTGTATCTGGAAATGTGATCAAACTATTGAAGCCAGGGCTGAGCTTCCTATATATTTGTTTTACCACTGGTGAACAGTTAAAGTACACGCCATGCCTGAAACAGCAGCTTAGGCAATAGAGAGTTTCCTGTGACTGAGTAACCTTGGAGGAGACTCATAGGTGAGTCACAGCAGCACATGGCAACTAGCATGGTAGCAAGACCCAGGGAGGGACTTCCTTTGAAGACTGGGCTTGTCAGGGCCAAAATGACTTTTTTCTTCAAAAAACCTGGTGTGACTTACTATAGGCTGAGCTTTAAAGAGGTCTGCTGAGGACCCCAGAGGGTGGGGCCGAGCAGGAGCTGATCTACAAGAAGATTTGTGGTTGCTCAGTGCTAGGAAAGAGGCCAAAGCCCTTTGGAATCCACAGTTGACATCTCGTAACCCGTAGCCCAACAATATCCCTAAATGGACACGGTACCTCTTAACCGTGGGTTAGTTGTTTTAAATGTCTGTTAAGAAGTTGTAGTCTGCTATTTCAATCCACCTCACATGCTGAAGTCGTTGCTGCCTGCATGTCCGAGCCAGCGGACCTGGCCATGTTCCTCTCCCATGGCAGCTGATGGCCTAATCCAGCTCCAATTCAATGGGAGTGTCTCCGTTGACTTCAGTGGAGGCTGGCTGGGGTTGTGAGGAACTGGCTAAGCACACACAGAGCAGCACTCCAGGCTCTCCCAATGAGCATTGCAACTCTTGCATGCTGAGGAAGATGCTGTAAGCCCAGTAAGCACAGTTTGGCCCCTTCGTAGTAGCAACACCTAAACTGACTTGCAAATGAATAGCATTAAACATCCTTGCTGTGTTAGCATGGGATGTCAAGTAAATGAGCACATACAAACCCAGCCAATGCACACAGCAAAAATTACCATCCGTATTCAAGAAGCAACAAATCAGGTCTCATGCCACTGTCAGAACTATTTAAACTGTCATTGGCCATGTCACCCCTTCTTTTTTTAGCGGCTCAGTGAGCCACATTTTGGCATCTTTGTACTCAGATGGATATATATTTTATCTTCAGTAGTGCATATGAAATGTAGTGTATTAATAACTTGGGGAATAAATTTGCATTCAAGACTCCATTATTTTTATCTTGTTTTTCTCTTTAACCAAGTCACAGAAAGTATACTTTTTCATCTCCAAATATTCCAGAACAGTACAGCAGAATTAGGCAAATCAATTACATGTTATTGGCATAACAGCACTAAGAATAAAGATCTCTACAGAGCTTTGCAAGAGACTTTTCTACAGATGGAAAAACTTAGACACAGAGTTAAAGTCAGTCCTGTAAAAAAGCACGAGAGGAAAACAAGTAGTTTGAGTGTCTGCTCATGCACTTAGTCTTGTTTTCATGTTCGTTTTTTCCAGTGTTGGCCTTTGGCTGCCCCAAAGTTGCCAGAGCATTGATTAGACAATGCAGAAAAGGAAACTGGTGGAGAGCTTAGAGGATAAACCTCAAAGGGTTTCAGGCATTCAAGGGATAAGGCTAACTGAGGTGCTTAAACATTGGATATAACCAAAACGCAACTGAGGCCTTTAATGGGTTCAAGGTAGCAGCTTATCACTGGGGAGGCTTCACTTTTCTGCCTTCCAAGAAGAGGCGCAGAACAGAAGACCAACTTTGTCCTCGCAAACCCCCAAGCCTACAGGCAGATTAATGAAGAACACTAAGACTTACAGAGCCAAACCAACGCCCAATATCTGTTAATGGACAGATTTTAGATTTGGATGAGTGAGCCTATTCCTTATCTTGTCTTCCCCTGACAGAGCCCCCCTTTCCATGCTCTGCCTCAGGAGCCAAAGTCCCGAGGGAGCAGAGACAGCAAGTGGGGTGAGCTGCTCACTGCCATTCTCAACTTCTATGCTAAATTATACTCCTCATTTTAGATACTAAATGGGCAATCTGAATTAAGTTCATGTCCACTTACTTAGTGTTTCTGACCTATTGGAGATGCTGGAGTTCCTTTTGCAGAGGGGCAGGTAAAGTACCCACCAATGAATGTAGGGTGCCCAGTGAGGGCTGCTGTAATTTTTAAAAAATAATCCTATTGCTAAATATATAGACAGCAGAGTCAGTGGGAGGACAAAACTATTCGATCTGTACAGGGAACAGGTCTGTAGAGATGCTCTCTGTATGTAGGACGATGGGTCAGTCCCAGTGCCTCTTCATTTTTGGGCCTCTTGGAGAGCTGTGGTGGGGTATTGTGAGGTGGGAGTCCCACCACCACATTTCACACCAGCCACTGACAGCTGCGGAATCTTGGTTGTGTCTTTCAGTGCAAGCCAGCGTACAGCTGGGCAGTATTCCTTACATCTTTCTCAAAAAAATCTGAAGTATTTTGGGGGAGGAATCTGTGTGCATAGCTATGTAGGCGGAAAGGCAGGGTCTGCTCTGCCTGTCCACCCTCGGAGCAGCCATCTCATGCAGAGCCACCTCTTCACACACAGCACCCTGTCCCAGCAGGGCTGGGGCTGCTCTGGAGCCTACATGGTTGGTGACAATGTGACTGTCTCTACTCCTGGCAAAACGTGAAGCTGGACAAAAACTTTCCTTTTGCCTCAGGAAAGCCAGTCTATGGCTGATCTCAACCAGAGTGTCTGGTGACTTCTTTACTTTTCAAGGCATGGCATTTCCAGGCATGATAACTGGTGAACACATTTCCTAGAAAGTCAAGAGCTGAAGGCAGATGTAGGTTGGGAGTGTTAGTAGTGAAGAAAGTCCAGACTCAGAGTTTTGCAGCTGCAGGCCCTAGGATTTTATATAATGTTAGTAACACAATTCGGGGGAAATTTGTGGCTGAGTGAAACATCAGGCTTTTCTGTATCCAAAGTGAGATGTGTACCAAATATCCAGTCGCTACAACTGATTTTAGGAAGCAGGATTACAGGTTTTTGAAAGTACATGAGTTGTGTTTTCTCAAATATTAAGCATTTATTTTTAGTCCACTTCTTGAAACACCAGTAAATCATTTATGATGATTTTGCTACCTGGCCTCAAATCCTGCTAGGGGAAGATGTGTATACAGAGACCTAGAGGGCAGATAGCAGGAAAAAGGAACATGAGCTATCTAGGAACTCTGTAAAGAAGCTCCATTTAAAATTGAAGCAAAATAATTTTTAAAGGTATTTTCATCAGAACTTTAAAAAATGATTATGAGGAACTTGAAAAATCAAGCCATGTATTTTAGTACCTGCAGGAGCTTTTAGACCCCACATCTACAAGACCCAGCCTTCATTATGGATAAAATGATGAGTCAATATAATTTATCTCTCATCAAAAGGTCACTCAACTGAATTCCAAAACACCCCCTTTTTTTTTTTTTTTTTGTAGATACACATGGAGTATTACCATAACTGTTTCTCTGCTCTTCTGAATAGCATCAATTGTAATGCTGTAACAATCTGCGGGGGCCGAGGTTTTGCAGCTGGCTGTCTGGTTGAGCTACTTGGAGCCGCAGACCTGCAGCAGAGCCAAGTCCAGGCTCTGCTGTTTGTGGAGGAAGATCTCCCTGAGGGCCCACCAGCGTGGGGACTAAGCCACCAGAGATGGTGCAGCTCAATATGAAAGACAGTAATGGATGTCTGCAGACAAAATGTAGGTGTGAAAAATAATAATTAAAAGAAAAAAGCACCTGTTCTAAACTGATCGCTTCAGTTAGAGATGGTGAGATAATGCCAGGTGATTGCGTTGTACCCCAAGGGAGCGATCCTGCGATGGGCAAGATTAATTTGCTTCCTGGAAGTGCCTCTCTCTTCCTTGACTGCCAAGGCACCCGAATAGCTTTTTCAGAGTAGACATCTAGTTTTTAGGCAATAAAAGGTAACTGAGGTGAACCCACCCTTCATGCCCAGATGTGAGACATGCTGTTTTCGGTAGCTATGGTATGTATGTTTGATGTCAAGACCTTCACAGAGATTTAGAAATGAAGTTAAAGCACAGACCAATAATTAAAAGGATCACAACTCCTAGGATCTGGATGCTGCCCCTCTCACATCCTTGTCCTGTGAACCTTGGAAAAATCACCCTGGGCAGGATTTTTAAAGATGTTTAGGTATGAAGTCCTATTGGTTTCAAGTGATTCGTCCAGCTTTTAGTCAATCAGTTAGCCATCTAAACGTTGCTGGGATTCTTGCCCTTAATTCTCTGTCTCCGTTTCCTTGTTAGCAACACGCGGATAATACCTACCTGCCAGGCAGGATTACTGTCTGCAGCGCTTTGAGATCTTTTGGTGGCTGATGCTGCCGGTGAAAAGTGCAAACTCGTCATGAATTTCAGATTGTCTTGCACATCGTGTACTGCAGACAGCATAGCCCCCGGGCCCCACAGCTCTGAGCACCACCGCAACCAACCTCAGATTTCTGTGACAAAATTCATAGCACAAACTGATCTGTGAGATCAGCTGCTCCCTTCCTCCTGGCTTCTTACTGACTTGTGGTGCTGTGAGTCGGAGGCCTTAATAAGGAAGCAGCATTGAGGTAGAGAGTACTTACTCTGGTCTCTATTGAACTAGCACTGAAACATTTGCTATATTCCCTAAAATGCACCTTCTGAAGAGAAAAATAGCCTGTGTTGCTGGAGTCAGGCTCAGAGCACTGCAACAGGAGCAGGCACACAGATGCAAGTGGGAGCGTTTTCGCGCTGCTTGAGCCTCCCAGTCAGTTGCCCGTCTCTCCCAGTAGATGATGCTAAAGGGCGATTGTTTTGAGCAATTTTAAGACAGTGGAAGATTTTATCGGGGGAAATCCGAGGTCCTAGGAAGGCTTCTGGGGCTCAGTGCTGCAAGAGGAACAAACATACTGCAAATACCCTGAAAAACCTGGAGGCCAATTTGGTCCTATCTTGTATTTATTAACAGCTTGAAAAGTAACAGGATTAGAGCTTATGCAGGTTTTCAGGATCTTTAAGCAGACTGTGATGTGCCTACATTTACATGTGTGAGTGTTTGTGTAGTTCTTACAGCTAAAGCACAGTGCCAGCATCATACTGTCTTATCATGCCGTTTCTCGACCCTCGCCATCAGAGAGGTCCTTACCTTCGTTTCCATACCATGTTACTGACTTCTGTTCAGTGCAGTCAGACCCATTCAGAGTAAATAATTTGGAATGAAATATTCAGCAAGAGTTGTAGCTTTCTGTTGCTTTTGAAATGTGCAGTGACATTTATTACTAGAAACAAAGCAGCGTTTTGCCTGTAGATGCTGCCAAAGTTCAGATATGTTTAAGCTCTGGCTGCTCTCTGGAGCCAGGAGAGGAAGTGGTTCTGGAGTGGGAAGTGTAGGCTCAGATATACATTTCCCTGGAATTTAGGAAAATTAGAGGGAGTTTGGCCTTGTCTTTACTTCCATTAGAGCTTTTCAGAGGACTTCTAGGGCAGCCAATATAATTCAGTCTGAAATGAAGTTTTAAAGTTCAAAGATTCATCTGGAAGTTATTAATAAAAACAATAAAAATATGAACTTAAACCCAGTACTTTTTGGTGAGGAAAAATTGCCTACATTTTTTTCAGTTGGATACTTTTTGTACTTCTGTAGCTGAAAAGTCTTTTTTTTCCCTTTTAAGAAAAAAGACAAGTTATTAGTCTTTTTATGAGACTTCTGGGGTCTGCTCTAATGACACCCTTTGGTTCTCAGTGTCCAAGCCATTAGTCCTGGACTGTTGTGCACTAGGAAACATGCACAAGGTCTCTGTCCTCACAGACAATTTAGAACAAAGCATATTTTGGGAAAAGGATGTACAGAAAGACAAAATGATTTCTCTGGATCTCATGTCTGGTATGTGGAGGGGCTCAGAGGAGGAGTACTTGATTCCTCATCAAGTGCCTGGTCTGCTGGACCATTATTGCTTCTACGTTAACACAGTCATCAATTACACACTAGGGCTGTATGATATAACACCACCACCGCCCCCCTTCCTAAATTCCTCTACACAAACATAATATATGTTGTCAGAGATCCAGTGCTGATGTTGCCTTGTCCCTGACTGATACGCTTCCTTGGGTCAGAAGTATATCCTGGGACAGTTAAGAATGCATCAAGATATATGGACGAGTTTGTTTCTTCAAAGCCCTTGGACTAGAATCAAATTGCCTGAAGGAAACTTTTAAGAGCCTTTTAGTCTCTTTTAAGAAAAGAGATTCTGCAAATATTACTGTGTTTGCAGTTTCCTTGCCACCGACTGTATTTGGTTTTCCTGAATTCTCTCGAGATATTGTCTATTCAGTGCACACTGCAAGTAACCACTGCAGAGGCTGTTTAATAAGTGGAAATGTTTTGTATCCCCTACTCTCTGGAGAAAACTGGGTTTTCTTCTTCACCCACCTTGGAAAAAGGTTATCAGTGGGAGTGGGACAAATGGAAGTTTTACAAAAGGTAATGAATACGATGAACTCAGTTCTATGTGGGCTTTTTTGGTGATAGATGAGGTGGAGACCAAGCGAGGTGGCTGTGGAGCAGGAAAGTTTGCTGACAGCAAACTGTAGGAGAGCTGGAAAAGAGCCTGATGGGCTCTTGGATCAAATTCTGAACTAAATGAGCGGTATTATGCTGTTGGGATTTTGTCGCTAGCTGGACAACAAGGTATGCATGGGCAGAATGGATGGTGAGATTTGTAGAGAAACTCCAGGAGAAAGATCAATAATTATATTAAGTGGAGATGAATGTGAAGTACAGCATGAGAAATCTGACACTACTGTGCTCTCACCACCCTAAGTCAGGCAAAATATGAAATTCAGTATGTAAGAGCAAAATGGGATTTTTCTCAGTTGTCAGTGACCCCCAGTATCTTTTAGAGGTGGAGTTATTATTTTAAAAAGGATGGCAAGAACTTACTTCACTTTGGGCTTTTGCAATATTTGAGAGTACTTGGAAAAGAAGGGTACATGTGGCTGATAAAGACCCTAAGGCAGCTAAAAGCAATTGCAGAATGAATTACTTCAGAGTTGCACGCTGTTATTAGAGTAAGTGTAAGGTGCTACCCTTTTAAAACTGGCCAAAGAAAATAAAACGGGAACCTCCAAGCAATAGTATTCTGACCTCACCAAATGCCTTTGTCTAATTTAGACTGCATTAGCAATTGTGTTCTTCACAAAATCCTGGGTAGAAGAGGGGAAGGATTTATAGACAGCATTATGTCCTAAAGGGATTCATACAATGAAATTATAAAATGCATTTAAAAACACATAATTAGCACTTTTCATCCATAAATTTCCAAAGTGATATTTTTAAAAGGAGGACATTACCTAACTCCATGTGAACTAAATAACTTTAAATCAAATGAGACGATTTATGAGTTTGAAAGATGTTTATATTTGAAATAAGGGCATCATTTAACATCTCTTCGCCTTTCTCTCATGCTGATTTATCTCCCAGATTTCTGGAGGTCACTCTTATTGGTAGAAGTCAGCATTTGTTGTGTTTTGCAATGCAAAAATTCTTTTCATTCCCTAACACTAGAACAATATTTCATTGAATTGCTCTGGTTTATTAGACTAGTTGCACAGATGTCCTCTCTTCCTGAGCCAGATGTACAGAGCGCTGCTTCCAGCTTAGCCCAAACTGGAACATGTTGACAGAATAACGTAACTGAGACCAGACATATTGCATTTTACACTAAAGGTCATGCAAAAAGCACAGGCTGCATATAGCATGCGCTGTTTTACATAAACACACATTTGGTTCAGCTTTGGTATAGGCATTACTGAAAGAATGCTTGGGGAGGACAAGCTATAAAGCAGTTGGAAAGATCTGTCAGTTGTTGAATGAATTACCCCCAAACTGGTACATCTCTCTAAGAACAAGTGTGAAGGGCTCTCTGCAAAAGGAGGCAAGAGAAAACTCTCAGGGAAATGTTTCTGCTTGAGATTCTTCCAGAGAGACAGAAGCTACTTTGGAAGTTTAACAGGAGATTTCCTGATAACTTTTTCAGTACAGGGGGTTTGATTCAACAGTGTCCTTACCTCGCTAATACCTTTCACCAACATAAAAGGACTAATTAGAAGAGAAGAAGAAATCAAATTGCCTAACAAGGAAGTTGAACGAATGCAAGCAAGGCCAGAATGTTTCCAGTGGCTACAGTATCTATCTGGGGAAGAGCTTGAGAGAAGCATATATGAATCCAGATGTTACAGATGAGGAAGGATTGTCCTGCAGAGCAGCTACAGCTTCAAATGCTTAAATTTCACACTCACATGAGCTGAAGCAGCAGACAAGGACGTGGACCCAGACTGATCTTAGGATGAGGGTGCAAACCCAGATCAGGGCCAAAATTCCCAATGTTTCCTTGTTAACCAGGTTGGTCTCGTGCAGCTGAAATCTTGCACAGTACATGCCAAGCTGACCTCAATCCTGGTGACAGAGGAGGGGTAACAAAACCCTTCTGAATTTTGGAATTCACCTGTGACTTGCAGCAGGTTTTTTTTGCAAGAAACTTAACCCCTCTCAGTTTTCTGATCTGAAAAACTGGTATAAACACTAAGCTCCTAAGGATACTGCTCAGTTTAATTAATCAGTGTTCATAAAGTCTTTGAATTAAAAGACAGTACGGACTGTAAGTGCCAAGTATTACTGGTACTATGAACAAATGCACAACAGCAAATGCATATAAGCATGCTGCAAAGGAGGAATGTCATTAAGGAAAGAGGTCCCATTTCAGGCTGCCAAATACAAAGGAGTGAGTCATTTATTTTCAGTATGAAAAACATTTCAGTGTTGTTCTTTAAGTGATTCTGCTTATGATCATTACTCCTTAGCTAATCACTATAAATATTTCGAAGTGGTGACACAGTCTTGTATTCCCACCTAGAAATGTGGAAAATGAGGAGTGGAAAATTGAAAAATAAAAATAGTTAAAAAAGGCATGTCTGGTTTGCCACGTGCTAAATACAATTATCTTTGTTTTATGCATAGCTTTGCCTGTTTCTCCTGAAGACATCTCTGTGTGTATGGGACTCTGCTGTCCCAGGCTTTGTCATTACATTCTGACCAAGATTTATGAGTTGATAACTGTCTAAATGCTGGATCACAAAGCATCATTTTTGTTCTCTCCTGACCTTAGCTGTGACCTTTGGGACTGCAGGCAGAGAGAAATGTGTGATTTCGGTACAGTCAGGCAGGGTAATGCAATCTGCTGGCACTACTAAAGCACAGCTTCACGTTTCTGTGACTGAGAGTACATTAAATTGGCCCGCAAAGGAGTTGCAAAGGGTACAAGAGGTGGTAGGAGTTTCTGTCTCAAACATTTTCAAGCAATGCTCCAGGTCCCTTGGATATGCTCAGTACACCCAGTGACAAATGAGCAGGTTTTGAGTTAATTATCAGGTTAGTTTAACACACAATATTCTGACCATTTTTTGCAGTAGCTGTGACTTGAAACAAAATTGTAGAAATTTATAGTACCTGAGGTTTTGGAGCAAAATATGCGCGTAGATACATATACCTGCTAATTTTACTCCTTATAATGACTAATGCATTTGCTGTCAATATTCTGTAACGAGCTGCACAGAACAGGCTGGTCTTTCCCCTCCATGCTTTCACCTGACTGCCAGACCATCCTGCCCTCCTGCACCACAAGGTCCTTTCTCACACGCTGCCTCACCTAAACAGCAGCTCTGTCTGGTCCCTGCAGTAGAAAATCTTTTAATATACACTTGCACGTGGCAAGCTTTATTACCCAAACAGCCTCCGTCTCAGGTAGGGTTTCCAGAAAGTGGTGAAAGTGATGGGAGCTATATGAAGATGAACCCAAGTGCTCCTGCATGTCCAGTCCATTGCACAGCATGAAGATTTTCAAAGTGCTCAGCATGTTCAGATGTGGATTTGCTGAGAAGTTTGCCCGTATGAAGTCTTATTGGACAAAGAGCCTAAAATCCAGTGCAACACTGTCCCCTGAGGTACAGCAGGACTGTGTTACTTAAGATTTTCACTAACGTAAGGTTATTGAGATATTTTAACTCTCTGAGGAAGACTCTTCTTCTTCCAAAGAAGTCAACAAAGAGACACTTGTTTAAAACTGGAGTAACACAGTGGCAAATTGGACTCAGATCTTCAATAGCAGTTGTCTCCATTCCCTTCTCTCACGGAGGCAATGACAAATGGCAGCCAAACCCTCTGGATGATGCTGCATGAATTGGCTGAGACAGGATCATTAGGAGAACATGAGTTTGCTGAGCTCTCTAAGTGACAGGGCTGTGTAACTCACGCGGCACACTCACCCAGCGGGCATCACTTCGATAGCAAAGAAAATCTTTCCTGCTCTTAGAAAGACTGACACTATGATCTTCCCTTTGGAAAAGAGGTGGCAGCACACGGCAGGGAAGTGGGGGCTCACAGAAACAGAGGAGGCAGAAAATAAAATTTCAGGGCTTGCTTTCTGATTAAGTCTGTTATTTACTCCATATACAACTTTACCAGTTAGTAAAATTGGTAAAATACCCATCTAGAGCATTGGCAGTTCTTCATTTGAATGTAGCCATGTATATCTGCTGCTGGAAATTCAAAGTGTTGTTGCAAAAGCCAGTGCACTTTTGATGGGGTATGTGGCCTTTTACCCTGCTGATTCCAGAGGAAAGTTGGCACAAGTTATTAGTGATGACTTTTTCCCAGCTGATGGTTGTTTAGAGAAGAGCAAGAAATGACTCAGGGCTCTAAGGAGATTCTTGCCTCTGCTCATTTCAGAGCTGTAATTCTGGTCCTATTTGGAAGTGACAGAGGAGAAGCCAAAGACTAAGTGGATCTTGCAGAGGACAAGCCCCTTGCAGCACAGGCATCTTTCTGGCAGGTATGAGGTGAAGATGATTGATGAGGTCAGTGTGGGAACCCAGGTCCATCTCTACCAACACCTTTAATGCGTATAAAGAAGAAAAATTCTGGTCTCCAGCTCTGTCACTCAAAGACTTCTTTGCAGAACTATGTTTATTACAAAATAATTATAACTGCAAATTAGGAATGGGGGTGTTCTAGCACCTCCTTACATCTCTCTCATATGCATCTAAAATAAAATTAGCGTTGCGAAACTATTGTAACCTTCTGTTACAGGTTCAAGTCAGAAATGAAACTGAGACACTTGTTTAGTTAGGCGCAAACACTGTATATGTTGGCTTTACTGCCCATTTTCTAATCCCAGCAAGCCTATTTTCTGCACTAAACAGTCCAGTGTATTTGTAGCAACTTTAAATAAATGTACAATTCAAATAAAGCACAGCTGATCTTATGCACACCAGGCTTCTGTAACATAGCTTTTGGCCCTGTGGAGTACCATGTCCTCAGCTCCTCCTGATGGTGATGCTAGTCCTGAGAGAAGAGGACATTCAGGGGTGATACCCACACAAATCGATGGACATTTTTCCATTGCCCTCTATGGATAAGTTGGTTCATACCAGTGTTTCTCAGGGATTGGGGTGCAGATTGTAAGGAGACAACAGCAGAAGCATGCAAACCAAAGTTCATTGAATCGGGCGACTCATAGTTATGTTTGCTAGCTGCAGGGTTTTTCTTTTATCAAAAATTTTGCTGCTGTGAGGCCCTCTACTTGCAGCAAGTTCTCAGTCTGGTGGATATCCGGGGACAGACAGAGCCTCATCTACTGAGCTAGCCTTCCCATACTGGCTGTGATTTCTTTCTGGAGAAATTATTTTCCAGAATTCAGTGGGCTTTGCTCTTATTTAAAGGTATTTCATAGCAGCCTTTTTAAGAGACCGGTTCTCATAGCTCTAAAATCTCAGAATGAATGCTCAGCTGAGTTAAAAAAATAAGGGTTTAAAATCAGTGCAGCAAACTCTTTCCTAAACCAGTGTATGAGTCTGAGTAATATCCATATTATGGGAACACACTCCAGGCACAAATCTATAATGTCTGGGTCAAGAGCAGACCAGAGCCTAACTGAGATCTTGAGATACCATTTAAACATATATAACAATCATGATCTCTACTTTTCTAATGATCGGAGTCTTCAGCAAGGAAAGGGAGAAGTATTGAATGAAAAATATTACTGTCAGAGTATATCTATTACCTGAGGTATTGTATTGACTGCTTCAAGGGAATCAATGTATTAAATAAGCATAATTGCATTAGAAAAAAAAGAGAGATTGTTATATGCATTTCTATGTTTTAAGTTCATGCTGTATGTTTTATGTTACATGTGACTTGTTGAGCTGGTTAGGGTTTAGGAAACTCTTGAGAAAGGAAATAATCTTGACATTTGCAATTTATTTGTAAAACAGATCCAGAAACTGAAGGTAAAAAAAAATAAAAATTGTCCAAGTATATGATGGCATAAAATTAGAATAAAATGCTAGATAAATAATAGGGACATATATGGAAGAAAAATATATTAAAACAAATTCAAAATTGTGAAGAACAGTTAAAAAGGAGAAAGCAAAAGCAAGACTAGGCAACACAATATATAGCATGCACATGCCTGGGCTTTAAGTGTAGTCATGATGGTTACATATATCTGTACTTCACTGCAGAATTCATCAGGACAAGGACCTAATCACAAACCTTTTGCACAGGTTTAAGCAGGGTACAAAAAGATTATGCTCTATGTGTTTTAGAAACCACACATGTACCTATTAATATTCTGGATATGTATTTATGTTCTGACTTTGTTATTGTGAATTAACACATCTAAGACCTACACATTTCAAACCATTGCCTAATCAGAATTTTACCTTTAGCTCCCTATATAATCGATGACATCCTTAGTCTAGCACTGTAGGTATCTCAGTGTAGGTGTATATGTTTTAAGGACTTTGGGGTCATCATATGGTCAGCAATGTATTTCATCCCATGGTTAATCCCTTGGATGCCATGCTATGTTTGCCTTGAGGCTTGTTTCAAGGTCTTGATTAACGCCACCACTCCATGCCTAGTTAAGCTGGCAGAAGCCTGTTCTGCAACCAAAATGGGTTTCCTGTCCCCCCGTGCTCTCCAGATGGCTGTTCGCGCTCCCTCCCCTGTGTCGGCACAGGTGTTTCTCTGACCATGCAGTGAGAGATCGGAAAACTGATCTCAGTGAAAACTGACCTGGTTTAAAAAAGAAATGCCTGGGTTTCAGACAGGCCATTTTCTTGGCTGGGTTCACTGAATGTCTGTGAGGGGGCACTGACGGCAAAACAGGAGCAGAGTGGGCAGCTGGGGCTGGGAGAAGGAGGATGGGGCTCCTCCTTTGGTCAGCTTCTCTGGAAGTATGGGGAAGTGAAGTCTGAAAATATTTAAGCAGTATCCAGGTATCAGTATCCAGTCGGATCACGGACCTCCTTACAGACCTGCATAAGGAGAACACTTCACCCACCACCAAGCTGCTGAAGAAGCAGCTCCCTCTGAGAATATCAGCCATACAAGCAAGTCCCTGTGGGATTTGCAGCCACTGCTTGGTAGAAATTGCCTGTGCATACACTCTTCCCTCATGGTGAGGGAATTCTTTATAACTGAAATCAACCAAAACTCTGCCACTAAATAAGTTCTGATTTTAGGCCTTTAAAATCTGAAAAAGTTTTCTCATTGGTGAGGTTATAGGCTGTAATAGTATATTGACAACTGCATTAGGAACAACTTGATGCTCCCATGCTAAAATCCTAAACTTATAGGCTCCTATAGACACTGCAGTTCCTTTTCGTTTCCCTTAAGTTAGGAATAGTCAGTTTATCCCCTAAAGGCTGGTTTCAGCCCACCGGGAAAGATCACCAAGTTTGAGAAGTGGTGGATGAATTGTTTGGTGGCACCAGCTTGCTTACAGATGCCACTTTTCATGAGTGCAAGTGACCTTCGCACCTGACGTCACCTGCAGTGTCCACCACGAGACCACAGTAGAGTGCCTTTCCATTACGTGACAATGACGCATCTACCCATGTGATGGCATCACGCAGGAAAGTGGGGTTGTACAGCCAGATGCTGATTGCATTTTCTGTTACATGACTGACTACACGGCAGCAAGTAGAAACTACGCATGGTCACGTGACCTAACTTTTCTCACTCATTCAAAAGGACAGCTGTCTTGTTAAGTGGGATACGAGCATTTTAGTCAAATGATAGCTACAGCTTTGGTCAACTGTAAGAGGCAGATGCTTTATGGCCCTTGAATGCCATCATGAGCAGCCACTCTGCCTGCCCCAGCCAAAAGAACCATCCTGTCTTGTTGTTCCCCAAAAGATGGCTGAGTAATAATGATCCTCTTCTATGTGCTAACATATTCCTTTAGCAGTAGGCAATGCCTTTGCCATATTACACAGAGTCCTGCTTTTACTCTGAGTTGTGGCTTCTCTATGTGGGTATGGTTCCCACACGTCCTTGTTGTGGTTTGCTACCTGGGTTAGGCTTCAGCCGGTTTTGTCTATGAGATCACGTTTACTCTCAGATGGCTTGGCACAATGCTTTAGGAAATGAGATAGGTTTTGGGCAGGAAGCAGCATCTCCCACATACAGAGTGGTACCAAAGCTATTCAGATGACTGGCATTCCTGTTTAAATGAAAGGAGATGAACTCCATCCAAATTATTGGGTGGTTGATTTGCATTTTAGCTGGGTCCTATCCCATCTCTAACAGTAAACTCTGTATCTTGACCTGAAGGGTGCCTAGTAAGTTTTAAAACAATAATTTGATTAGTCTGTGTGAAAGAACCTGTTGTAGAACATAGCTTTCTACACCAAATATCAACAAGGCTTTTAAGTGTGAGGAGCTTAGTTCCCTGACATCAGGGATCAATATTTCTTCTTTGTGTGGTGCTGTGGTTTAACGCAAGGATGGTAGAGGAGAAGCTGGCAGTATGTTTTTGGACTCGGGCGTACTCCAAAATACTCTTCTGGTCCCTCTTACTGCTGTTTTTTCTATAGGTCCAGAATGACACAAGCTTCTGTTGTTGAAGCTGCTCCTATCCTTGGCAGCAAAGCAGCGTGCTTCCATGTCCGCGGCACACAGAGGACATTCTCTGCAGCTCTCGCTGACAAGGAGCGAGACTTGAGCAACTGCGGTGTCCTTTGTGCAGAGCTCTCTGCTAGCCTTGCACTCATTCTGCCACGCTGAGTTGCATCACTGGTACCTGGAAATGATGCTGGTGTGGAAGGTGGCAGAGCCAGAATGCAGCTCGCTTTTCTTCTGACAAATTAATGTGAGATGTTTTGATTAGGTGTGTAACAGAGACCTCTGCCTATTTACTCCCTAACACAATGTCTGAAATACACCGTCAGGGTGACCTCGCCCCCTTCCCTTCCAAGATGTTATACTTAATTAAACCTCACTTTTTTTTCTTAAAACAAGAGAAACTGCAACGGGGAAAGAAGGTAAAGCAACAAAAAGTAGAGAAATATATCATAAGATGGAATGGGCAGATTTTAACAAGTATTGAGGGAAAAATAAAACTCTTTAAAGTCTTTGAATGAACTTTTACAAAAGAGAGTAAAGGCAAAATCAATCATCCAGACTGCAATAACTAGCTTCATTTACAAGACTTTGTGGAAGATTTTTTGTTCAAACAGCTAGTTTGGAATTAAAATTCTATTTTTGCTCTTCTGTTTTACCTGCGTTTGAGGTAAAGCGTGAAACTTCCTCTAAATGCCACCCTGTAGTAGTTCATCCTTAGGATATTGTTTTAAACATAATTGAATTGCTGGGGTACATTAAACACTGCAGTGTTTTAAGCAGGGGAAATAATTTAATGATGTGGTCTTTAAGACAGTTAATTAGCCTGGCATGTATGAAAGTGTAACAAGAACACCACCTACTGTAAAAGTGAATGTTCTACACTCCCGAGCACTAATTCCTTATAGATTTACCCTGCATGGAAATCGTTAACCCCTTTTTTGTCAAATGTTTTTTGGCAAAATTATTGAGTTCGCAGTTGGTGATTGCAGCTCTCACCAACATTAGCCAGAGGGAAAATCTAAGAGATAAAAAAAATCGCAATAGGTTTAAACACCAGGAGTGATCATTTCTGAAAAGATTATTCTGGGGTCTGATACAAGTCATTTTCATAATGATGATGGATTTTTTAGCTGGAAATAGTAAGGATTTAAATAAAATTTCTGGTGATGTCAGCACAGTTTTTAGCAAATTACTTGTGGTGACCCTACTGCAATATTTGTATATAGCTGGCTTGATTTATCTACCGTAAGATGGACTGTAAATGATAACATCTAGCACTCACTCTGTTGCCTTTGCAGAAGGTGGCATAGGTCATGGTGCAGGGGAAAATAGTGTGGTCCCTCTATAGCTCTTTAGCTCTATATTTTTGAGAACAGCAAGCGGGATCTGCGTCTCCTGTGCAGGTGAGCAGCTCAGTCCCGCTGACCCCCCCAGGGTCCAGGAGCTCTCAGCACCTCACAGCGAACTGCTGGCGTTTTGCAGGATTTGCCCACTTGTTAAAGTTTTGCTCAAAGCAAGGCAGGACAGAGGCTCCTCAAAAAGGTCTGCAGGCTTGGACCACCAGGAGTCTTCAAAACACAATTGCCAACTTTTATCAGGACTTATATAAAGCGTGGTGTATCTTCATCTTTTAAGCTTTGCCTCTTTATCTTGCAGAAGCAAAGCCATGTGTGATAACACTCCAGGTTTGAAATCCCCAATCCTCAGAGATATTTTGCCCCTCCTATGGAAGGCACCTACAACTAGTTATAAAAGACCACATTGCTTCTTATTTTCTGTACTGCTGGGTCAGTTGTGAGACAATTCAATGAGATGATAACGCCTTCCACTAAAAGGATCAAAAAAGGAAAAAAAAATCTGATGGGGAGAAACAGTGAGGGAATTCTTCAGGGAACAAAGCATAGTACTGGCCTTGTTGAAGGCAATAGAGATATTGCTCTTACTTCCAATAGCCCCCGATTTTATTCAAAGTCACTTTCTGCTTTTATGTCTGCTGTTGAAAGTGTTTAGCACGGCAGAATTTTCTCTTCCAGTCAGAGAGCAGATTTTGTGTTTTGCAAGCAACGTTCTGCGCTGGCAGGGACGGGAGCATTCCTGATTAAACAAACTCCCTAATAGACCAAGTCTTGCGCTGCTAAACTCGCATGCATTATTGCGCAGGAGGCCAAGCATATTTCAGCCACAATGATGGAGTGGGCAGCACTCTGTCAGATCAATTATGTACAAGGCCCATCTTCTCTATGATTCCCTCGATTTTTCCTCCTGACAGTTCACCTTGTGCCCAACCTTCTGTTCTCACGGAGAAAAAACCTGCAGACAATAGAAAACCTAAGGCTGTTTTTCCTCTCCACAAAATGGCATAAAGTAACTCTTTCCTGTCAGGTTCCTCATGACTTTTCACACAAATTTATCTTCCCCAGTTTAGGGGATTTATAGCCTCTCTATTTCTTTCTTTCTTTTTTTTTTTTTGTTCTCTTTGGTAATGTTGCAAAAATTGTGAATGCACGCTAGTCTGCTGGTTCACAGCCGTGGTCCCTGTACCATTAATAGCATTGCAGATGGTGGCAGGTACTCCAGCCTGCTCTGCCTTCAGTGAGGAGATTCTGGGCTCAGATACTGCCCATTTCTCATTCCAGGGCAGGAGACCTGGTCACCACTGGGGTATGGCCTATTCCACACTCTGGCCGTGCAAATGGCTCTGAGATTGGGCTTTAGCAAATGTTTCTTTTCATGACAGAACATGCCACTGCCCGGGGAAGATGAGTCCTAGGAGACACTGTTTAGTTCCCAGTCAATTATCTGATGCAAGTGGCCTCAACCATTTATAATCAGTTCTGCCCTGCAGTATTTAATTTAAAGAATGAATTTGAGTTTACTAAGTGAGGACCAGTATCAACTCATACTGCCTGGACTAATTCAAAGCAGATTTCATGACAGTGAGGTGCTGAGTATAAATGAACTGAGCAGTATGAGCTGGGGCAGCTTCAGAGATGAGAACTGGTCTGAAGCTGGTGCCTCGTCTTTCTCCATCCTGTTAGTCAAATTGTACAGCTGGGTCAGCAAAATGAGCTTTGGTAGTACCCAGGCTGAAGACAACCAGGAAAACATAGCAAAGAGAGAAGAAGTTGATGAATGGCTCAGGCAAAGTTTCTTTTATTCCTTCTGTGCAGAAGAAGGAGATATTAGAGCACATGTTTATTTCCTATGAACTCAGCTACATGCGAGGAAAACTAACACAAAGCACAATCAAGCAATCAAGCACATTGTTATAGGTGGAATTAGGTTCCCCATATATCATAAATAGAAGTAGTACCTGACTGAAACAAAGCTCAGGCAGATGTATATGTACAAATGCAAAACAGAAGTGATGGCTATCAGGGATGTCCTGGAGTCCTTACAACACACTGGTGGTGAGAAGCTTTGGGAGCCTTTCTCTGCCTTTGGTGGAATTGTCTAAGCCATCCCCGCAGGTGAAGCTTCAGATGAAGAGTTCTGGCTTAGCTAAATTGTTCAAAATGGCCCTTGTTTGTGATGTGCATAAGGGGAGAGAGCCCCATGCCTCCCTGCACAAGATAGGAGCTGCCTTGAAGTTGGTGCAAAGAACATTAAATGCAGCCGAACAACTTGGGAGTGCTGACCACAGCCTGTGCCCCAGGGAACTGAAACTAGAGAGATTGCTCCAGCCAAGGAAAAGCACACATTTTTTTGGTTCAGATTGATATCTTCTAGAGATGCCTTGTCTTCCTAACAAACTAACTTCCTTTTCTAACCTCTGTCTTCTCTGATCAAATGACTGTTGCCTTTTGATAGGGCAGAAATTAAGCCGTTTTTCTACCTGCATCATTTGAACCTGGGGAGATTTCAAGGTCCTGATAATATGGGTTTTCCACATAGTCTTTTTTTCCTTCTCACCATTTTCCCTTTTACTTTGATCTGACCAGTTCTGCTCTCACTTTCCAATCTCACTTGTCTCTCCCTCTGTAATGAGAATACCGATAGCAGATACGCTATGTGATATGTTGTGGCAAGCAGTCACAACACTCTAGGATCACTGTGTTATGGAATAAAGACTACGCTACTATGGCAAGTGGCAGGATTCATCCATGAAAAGTCATTACAATCTTTGATTGAGAAATATTACTCTCCAATACAATCTTAGCATTTTTGGTCTCTGAATACCCAAACTGATTTAAAAAGGGAGATCATGCATAATAAAAATTCAAGCTTCAATAGCTAAGAAATCTGCAGTAAAATGTTTTCAAATGTACGCAAGTGCCATTACATGGTATAAAATGTTTTTTATAGCTAATTGCCTCTCCTACCAACGACTGTAGCAGAACCTTTCTAAAAAAGTGTCCTGGAATGAACAAGATTACATCTTTAAAGATACCTCATGTATCTTTAGCAACAAAGAACAATTAGTCTTTTCTCAGTGGAAAAGGTCAGCACTTTATATGGTCTCTGATATTTAAGGTTTTAATTAGAGATCAACTATATAATGATGGTGCCTGGTGGTGTAGTGCTCTCTGTGTTGTTAAGGCTGCCTGCAGACCACCTAAGTCCTTGAATCCTTTTACTTCCTACTTGGGCATATTTCTAGTAAATACCTAGATATTTTTGACCTATAGGTGAAGTTATGACCTCTAACCATGATCCAGCCCAAGGAAAACAGTGAAAAAACAAATCAGCTCGAAGCTAGTCCTGAAACAGAACAGTTTACCTGAAAATTTTCCCTTTATCAGGCAGTGATTTGAGAAGATTAAACCCCACTGCAGAACCTTGTAATTCCAGCTCCTAACACTGCTGCTTTTCTGCTGGGTGCACTTTTGAAGGAAGGGGCCCAATAACCTAGATTACTGGCGAATATTTCAATCTGACAGCTCACTATCTATCTGACAGCAGTGCTGTGACAACACGTCTGGGTCAGATTCAACACTATTATGTAAGCCACCAACCAAACCTTTTTTTGAATACATTAAAGGCTGCTTAAGTACAAAACCCACCCATGCAAATCTTAAAATGCAGGGAAATATTTGGCTAAGGAGAGCTTTTGGACACCCCTTTGTGCCCACACATTATAGCAAGCGATCACACTGAGAAACAGCCTCCACAAGAAACTCCTTTGCATTTCCAGCATCCAAGAAATGTAACACATGCCCAAATTCCCTTGGCAAGAGGAACAAACCTTAACTCTGACCTCAGCTGGAAGTTGGCAACGCTAGCTTTGGAAGGGGAAGCTCCGACTGCTGGTACCTCTTGGGTAGAAACAGGCAGAGGAGGGAAATCAGCTCTGGGAAAAAGTCTGCCTGGACAGTGTGGATTTTTTCCAGTCTACAGCATAATATCCAACATTTCTTAAATCACTAGTTTGTATCCAGGACTGGAAATGCCATCTTTGGTTTCCAGGAAAGGGATGAAGGTGGTAGGACTCAAGGTGAGAGACCCCTGTCCCTTTTGGCAGGGCTCTGGTAGGTTTTGGCCAGTGGTACCAGACAGATGGTTGGTGTGATTGGAAGCTCAGCCACTTCTTCTGGGTCAAAATCCTTTCTCAGTGCTTCTGGAGCCCTTCAGCTGCATTTCATTTCTGACTCGACCATTCTAAGCTTGATTTAAATAGGGCATTCATAAGCAGAAAGAAAGGTGCTCACAAAAGGCTTTGGACCACTTTGAGTTGTTTTATATTAGCGCCTCAGAGGCTATCTGTGCAGGTGGTGTTTCATAGCTCCCGAAACAACTTTTCATGTCACTGGTTGATCCTGTGCTATGGCCATTTATCCAAACCAGCCATCAATCTGTTTTGGGCAGAAGTGGGGACACAGTGGAAGCGGGAGGGAAACCGTGCTTGGAGGTGCCGCCTTCAGAGCTGCGGGTTATGGCAGTGGGACTGGATGCTCTTGGGTTTGAATGGCACATGGCAGGGCTGGCTCCAGGCCAGGCACTGGGATGGCCTGAGAGACACGTCCCTGCTAGGGCAAGGGCTCTCAGCTCCCGATGAGATATCACTTATGAGGCATATTTCATGCCCTCAACGGTGGCCTCTCTCACCTGAATGTCATGTCAGTGTCACTGGTTCTTGCTGAATTTGGAGCTCAGCAGTTCCTGGGAGCTGGGAGCATCTGCCTGGAGGCAGGATATTGCTTATCAGCATCTTGGTTCTTTAGGAGGCTGATTCTCCAAACTCCTGCTGAGCTGTTACCCAAAGGATTTCATCTGAGAAAGAAAGAAATGCTTTGCACCCCACTCTTCAAGGACTGCTGATTCCTGGGCCACCAAGTCAAGTAACCTAAACCAGCCTGGGACTCTGCCTGTGCTCCCTGGAGGCAATAGCAGAACTCACAAGGTGCACAAGAAAAGAAGACTGAGCAGAGAAAACTACTCTAGTAAGAAGCATGGGCAGGAAGGGACTTTATGCTGATGAAGTGGCCTCAGTACCATGCCATAGTCATTAATGGGACCATCAGCACTGAAGGATCAACCACATTCCCATGCCAAAAGGATGCAGTGACAGGGAGCCCCTCACAGAGGGCACAGATGGATGTATCTATGAATATTGTACCAATTCCTCAAGTTAAAGCAGAATTTACTAAGAAGGTCTGTCCTTCCTTTCCTTAAAATGTGACATGGTGACAGATCTTGCATAACCCCGTTAGGGTTAGTGGAGGTACTTTGAATGTGCAGACCACAAATCTAAGCAGACTTTGCCCCCCTGGTTTTAAATGCTTCAGGGAACCTACACTCCTCATGCAGAAAAAAAAGTGAGCACAATACTAAATTTCATCATTTCCTCATCATTCACTGTGTAAGCAGGCAAAGAAAACACACATTGTGCTGTTTTAGAAAGGAATACTCTCTTTGGGGCTACCAAATAAGAACATCATGTTTCGTATATGTGATATACAAGGTATTTGATTATTTGTAAAAATCCCTGTGATTCAGCAGCACTGTGGGCTATGTGAATCACAGGGTGATGTGAAGGGATGTTTATTTGAAAGTCTTGTCTCCCTTAGCAGCCCACATCGTCTCTAACCCTCAGCAACCTGCCTCCTCTCTTCCAGAAATGAGGTCTTTCCTGCACAGCCTGGTTCCTGGTTCCTGGCCGCTGACCTCCCTGCCTTGAATTTTGAGGAGGTTACCCATGGGTGTAGGTGAGATGTATGTTACCTAAGGAGTTCGGTTCAAGTACGAGTCCTCTGACAGGGGTGTAAATTATCTGAGGTATGACTTACACATATGAAAATGCAGTAATTCATGTTGTAAATTCAGCTGCTGCTGCTGTTGGTTAAGAAGAAAAACTCGCCTGTCACCTGTACCAAGTATCTGCAGTTATACCTGATACAGACTGAGAAATTAAAGTCTTTCTGAAGGACACATTCACAGAGCCATTGTTACCAGAACAAACAGGACCAATGTCTGAACTCCTGTATAACACACGCGTCCATATTGATGCCTGTTTAATCTCAAGCTTATCTTTTAGAGAATCATTTGCTCCTAGTATCAACCTAGATAGATGAGCTACTTGTAGGCATCTTATATCTCCCAATAGATCTATGAGGGAAGGAGACCTTGCCTGTGATTTTTAAATATATAGTCAGCTTTCATTTTTAATGGACATCCAAATTCTTGCACTCTAAGCTAGGGGAATGGATATCAGTACAAAAAGAGGGAAAGATGGAAGAAAATAATTTCATTTCTGTTACTTTAGTTTCAGTAATTTTATTAGTCATTGCCCCTGTGCAGTCACATACTGCTTTCTATTACCCACTTTCCTGTACTAGCTGCACTCGTAAGAGTAAGAGGCACAGTGGCCCATGACTGGGTAGGTCAGCATTTTTTATTTCCTTTCAGCTCACTCTAATGAAAAGCACATGCGTTCAGTAAATCTTGCCTTTTCCCTTATTAAACCAGTCGATGTTCATTACTGAGGTCTGTGCCTGGCTGGGTGGGAATCAATAAGATGATCCTTTTAATCGCCTTAGTAATCAACAAGCTATTTCTTATTTCAATCTCAGCCCAGTAGTCATTGAAATCCAATGATTTATCTGCATTACACATGCACTCGCACACACACTTACAGAGTAGGGAGGTTTTATGTGTGTACGAAAGAGAGAGAGAGAGAAAGGCTAAATTTCACAATACACTTCAAATTATTGTGCCAGAGAAATACCCCCATTTTATTATTTACTTCCTAGTAACCAGTACACGCATGCCCAAGACGACTGAGTGGGAGTTAGATGATATGCCAGTGCCTGCAATGCAAAGGATGAAACTGCAGAAAATAAAGGGATTTTAATGGAGGGAATGGCCAAGAGGTTCATTATACCTGCCCTAAACCCACCCTCCTGATTTTTCTTTCTCATTCCCGTTTCTGCCTCATCCAGGCAGACAGCACAGCGCTGCCAAGAGCACACCGTGCTGTGAACCGGGTGAGTACAGCTCTGCTGCGTAACCATGGACAATTTTTACCCCTCAGTGCCTCATCTTCCCCAACTGTAAAATGAGGATAGTTAGGCTGATTACCTTCATAAAAAACTTCAAAGATTATTATTGTACAAGAGCATTACTTCTGGATAAATCATGACTGTGTTTCAGCAATAAATGCTGCTGTCCCTTGGACTCTTCCTGAGCCCCACGTTCTGTCCTGTGAGCCTAACCTGCACTACAAGAGGCACATTTGGATAATGGCACATTCAGAACTGGGTGAACCCCGTTTGCACTCCCCTCTATGTGCCTGTATTTTGACGTCCTAAACATAAAAATATTTTAATCTCTCTTGGTTTTGCTTTGATTCATTCTGAACCTGTTGTGTGCAGAGAAGTCAAGGAAAAGAGCCACAAGACGGCAACAATGAGAACTGCAGTTTAAAAACTTCCACAAATGGAGGGGTTGCTCATGCAAGCCTTTCTCAGCTGAGAAGCTCCTGAGATGTTATTAAGACTGGTTGTCTGAGTAAGGATTGTTTGCACAAGTTTGCTAAGCTGAGCATTGCACTCCAGTGATGTTTCTGTATGAAATTCAGTTTGACTGCCCATTCAAAGTATTTGGGCAGGAATCGCAAAACCCTGACCATGTTGAAATAAACAGCAACCATTCCGTTGATTTAACTGATTTTACCCCATATTTTCTTACTGCTGAAAGATCATTATAATGTGAATTATGGAGCGTGTTAATAGATGGAAAATTGGACACAGGGACTTTTTCCTGCTAGTTTATAAACTTTGGTTATGGGAGAACAAAAAACGAAAAGGAGAAAGAAAAAAACATTGAAGTGCAAGTGCATCAAGTGCAGGCGTCGGAGCATCTTTCAGCTGTGCCCCTGTTACGTAAGGCTGGGCTGTGTTTGGGCTGCAACCCGACACTGCCCCTTTCTCCCCCAAACAGAGCTTTTTCTCATAAAATTCACTCAGGCACTTCTTCTCAAGTTCTTCATACACTTTTCGCAAGAAAAAAGAAATCATTCATATCTCTCAAAGAGAGTCTCGGATTCTTCAGATATTTTCCATTATAAGCTTTTGGCACCATTATTACCCACAGATCGAGTTACTTTTCTGATCCCCCTTCTTTCATCTAGTAAAAATGGATTATTTCATTATTAGCCTGGAACCGTTACTGTTCACAGAGATCAGGTCTGTATATGAACAATGCCTTCCCTAGTATATTACTGAAAATCCCGTGGCTGTTGTAAGGTTTCCTTTAAACACTAGAACTCTATTTTTTGTGAGATCGGCGTGGTCGCATAGTCGCTGAAAGGACATTCCTTTTCTCTGAATTGTACAAAAGCTAGATATGGTCGTTTTCAATAGTTTATGGAAGATCTTAACTGGTGTTAATCCTATTACTAGTATGTTTGTGTATACGACATACATATATGTGTATACGTATATTTCCAAAGTCATAGGCTAACATTTATTGTAATTTGACTATATTTTAACTATTTAATTAATTGTAATTTAATGTTGCTGTTATGTCAAATCTGTCAATGTATTAAAAGAACTCCAGGGAAAAATGGCTAGCCTGAGTTGCTCTAAAATTTCCTATTTGAATGGTTCAGACAATGGGAAACAATTTTGGCTGTTGTGTTCCCAGTTTCTACTTTTTCTATTCTTCCTCTTCCATTGGAAGTGCATCTGCCCATGTGTGGATCTCAATTTGAGAAGCAAGAAAGTGTCCAAAAAGAAAATGCAGACCTACATCATGAACTGAAAAGGGAATGTTTTCAAGTCAGTGCTAGGACATAGTCCTGCTCTCCTGTTTTCTGCCCCATTTGCCAGTTTCTACGGTAAAAACCTCCCCCAGCATCAGAGATGTCGCAATTGCAGAAATCTATGAAATAGGGCAGAAATTTAAATCTTGCAGGTCCCGGGACCCTCGACCACATGACTATTCCTCCTTCTCCCTCTGAATCCTTGATACAGACAGCAGCAGTTATAAACTCCGATCCCACTGCCTGCACCTCTGCTCCACCTTCTCAGAGCAAATCATCCTCTCATGCCCTCAAAGCATTTCCCTGCAGGAGAGCACCTGTCCTCTGAGAAGTGGGCTAAATCCATCCATTAATTTTAGCAAGGACCACCAATGATCCTGAGCCGGTGACAACTTCTAGATGCCAGCAACACGGGCAGTGGCAGAACAGATGGAACGACAGGTAGAGTGCTCGCTTCCCATCCCCACTCCTCTGAGAGAGCTTGAATTCTTTATGTCCTCCATGTGCCTGCTAATTAAAGTGTCTTATCTGTTTAGACTCCATCAGAACCTGTTTTCTACTTAATATGAGAAAAATGGTTTACCTAAGTAGAGTCCTGAGTTAGACACTCGGTTCCTACATGAGTGACGGTGATTTCAACATTTTTAGGATTTATTGTAAAATGACCAGCTTTCTTCTGTGTTTAGTTTAACTAATTTAATTGAGTACATTGCTTCTTTTTACTTTCTTGGTATGTCCCTTCTATGTGTGCCATTTCCATCCTCATTCAAACCCATGCCAATGAGGCAAGGAAAAAAAAAACCAACCCACCATCGATTACAGTTGCCTAGGTTTGATTCTGAATCTGGAATTTAGCAGGAATCCTCTGTTACGCTGAATTATCGCACAGAGGCGAGCGTAACATCTTTGTGGGATGTAGGCTCTTCCAGACTCTTTGTCCTCCATGGTAATGTCCCAATCACACTGAAGTGCTCCCAAATGTGCGAGGACTATTTAAGCTTTGTAAATGCCGTCCTCCAAAAATCACTCCACATAAATGTTTCATGTCTCTCCTCTGCGATGCACAGGCCCCAAACATTCAGCTGTGAGGGTGTTTATATTTGTGGAACTCTCTTGAACATTTGCTGTGGATTTCAAACAGCTGCTACACTGAAGCGCTGGGAATAGTAAGATCATGAATATTCAGGTGAAGCCACTGGAATGAACAGCCGTTAATAGAATAAATGCCTAAACAGTTGTGTAAGGCTTATTAAGACCTATTGGGGCTGAGATAATAAATTCCCTCTTTGACATGTTGCAACTACTGTAGTTTAAACATTTTGGACCACCTCTTCAGAACTGAAAGAAAAAATTATGTTAGTTCTGTGTGATAACACAATGAAACACCTGGAAGGCTTGGCGCTTGTATTAGATTTGGCAGAGAGATTTTAACATGCTAGCTCATCCTCACTTAAAATCATGGCACTGTTTATTGTGTTAGTTGTCAAGGTTATCCAAATTCCATACAGTCCAGACTGAGCACAGTTATCTCACTAGAGAATATATTTTTTTCCTATGTTCCCTTCAAGTTTGGAAGTAATCAGTAATATGACACTTTTGCAATGGAGCAGTAACATGGACAAAACTCTATCGAACAAAAAGAGAAACTAAACAGAACATTAAAAGAATTTAAAAACAAACACATTCAAAGTTGTCTTATCCCACTGTGGAAACCCAAGGAAGTTCAGGAAACCTGCACCAGCAGTCTGGCTTTGTGTGTTCAAAAAAGATGGGCATTTCTGCAGTTGACACGCCTGCTACGGGGAGACCTTGGCGGTTGCAGTAAGCACAAAGCGCTGGGTTTGTGTAGCTACTCGGAGTATCAAGAGTGGTTAATTGTTGCAGGAGAACTGTCTTTGAATTTAGCTGTCAGGTTGCATTATGCTGTGCTGTATTGCCTGGTTCTGGCATACTATGTCACGAAACATAAAATCCGACAGGATGCAGTGTAACTCTTGCAGGTTAAAATTTAAAGGCAAACTCAGTAATATTTGATCAGTTACCTGCTGTCAGTTCAGATAAAGGGCATTTGATCTACAATAGCAGGGCTAACTTGTTAGAAGCAAACTTGCACATGGCAACACAGTGCTGCATTCATCTCTGCAGCAGCCGTGAACTGGTGAGCGTTAGCAAAGCAGCTCAGGTGCACTTTGAACTTTTGAAAATTAACCCATTCAGCTCTTTTTTAATGTTTTAAGAAAATGATCAAACTATACCCCTATTTACTAGTCTCTTGTTGGTGGTGACAAGCAGATTCTGGCTAGTTGTTTCAAAAGGAAAACCACCGGTTACCTGAAATATCCAAAAGAATGACTTCATTCCACTGAAATTTGTACAAAACCCCATCTTAACACATTGCACTTTCTGAGGCCTTTCTGCAAGCAGTGATTAGCTTTTCTCATCTAGTTGCATGAATGATCTCAGATGTGTTTGTTGACTGCCCTCATGTATGCAGCATACTGTATAAATCAGCCATCTGCATGAAAGAGTCAGAAGCTGGTCAGGATGAAATAAAAGCTAAAATCCCAACATTTCCCTTCATCCCTTTCCCTGCACTCCTGTTTTTCTGTGACCTGTTTATCAATATGAGAACCAAATCTGTTTCGGAAACTTCTGTGTCATGGTTACATTTGGGAGGAAGGAACAGATGGAATAGATTAATTAGTCAAACTATGTTTAAGTAGAAAGGCATTTCTTTCCATGAGTAGCCAAAGGCTAGAAAGAACATATAAGGGACAAGGAGAAGTGCCTCAGGACTTCTTGCTTGCTGGAACGGCTTCCCAGTTTAAGACTTTCAGCAGCATAAAGGGTCTTTGATTTCAGCTCCTATTAAGAAGTAGGTCAGGAGGTGCCTGATTTGCAGGAAGGCAACTGCTCCCTCCTGCCACTCCAAAACATTTAACGGGTGTTATTTTTATAGGGACTCTGGTGTATAATTATTCCAACTGGCTAGTCCTGCAATATGAAAGGAAGCAAGTGTCCCTGCTGCTAGTATCTACCAATGCATGCTCTTGCTCATCAGCAAGTGCCTGACTAATACAATGCACCATCATCTGTCTCCAGTTTTCCAGAGCCTCAGGCGAATACTCATTTCATCACCTCCCCATTTTTCCTGCTTGGAACAGAAGACTTCCCACCACACTTCTGGCTCCGATGTTGCTAGCTGCAACGAGGCTAGGCCAGACACGCCACTGCTTTAGAAACTTAACACGACTTTGTTTAATGTCAGTATTGATCTTTGACTAGTGATACCACCCTGTGTGAAAAAACAAAGCCTGCAGTAGCAACTGGTTTAGAAATCATGTTTCAGTAGGTTTAGCATAGCTAACTCAAGCCCGGTACCATGCGCTGAGCATTAGCTGCAAGGCTTTTGGCTTGGGTTCAGTCCTCCTACCTAAGAGTAGATACTTAAGCAAGACACCGACATGAGGATTGTGGTCATACTAATATCCTTTGCTAGCCAGTGGAGAGAAATATGCCCATCTTGAATGTAATTAAGCTTACTTTATGGGCCTGTTTTTTGCTGCAGACTGTAAAAGGGGTCACTGACCGCCTTGACTTAGGTAGTCTGTCAGCTGAGCACCAGGCAGAAGAATTCAGGCCCTTCCTCTTGCTGGTTTGGTTTCAAAGGAGCAATTCCCACAAGTAATCATATTTACTAACTAAAATGTGTAATTCCCCCTCTGACAACTTTTAGACTATGTGTTTTAGTGCTGTTTCTATTTTTATTTTCTGTCATGGACAGGAGGGGAAGATGTGCAGGAGACTGGAATGGAAACAGTTATTTCAAATAACTGAGTCGGGAAAGATTTTGGCCAAGAGGAAGATTTAAATCTAACCCAGATGTAGCTCACTGGTGTCTAGAACAGGCGAGATGGTCCCAATCATAGAGTAGCACCCAAGGCTGGCTCAGGAAGCAAAGGGATGTCTGTCAGTTGAGGAGAAAACTGTTTGCCTAGCCCCCAGCCAGAGGAAATGTCCTGGGACTGCAGCTGGGCAGTGTGGGATCAGGGAAAGGATGGAGCTTTGAAAGCAAATCCTGCTGGCTTCGCTTCTTGTTGGCAGAGGAGTAGGGTTGGTGTAAGTAATAGCAGGGGCTGAGGGCGAGGAAGAAAGCCTTTTAGTTATTGCATGGTATCTGAGTGGGGGTCTCTGTGCCCAGGAGTGAGCGGGGACAGTGTGCCCTCCCTCCCCGGGACAGGCGGGTGGATGGACGTGGTGCCTTGGGCTGACCTGGCACGGCGTCACGCTGCTGACGCAGCCCCGAATAACACTGGTGCGATCCCCTGCCTCATCACCTCCATAGTCCTGAAACACGGAGGCGGTTGTGTGTCAGAGAGGTATCGCCAAATGCTGGAGGCTGTTTCTGAGATGACAGGTATGCATGCAGCTTTACGTCCAGGTATATACGTACAGCATTCCTCATGCACGGCTCTGGCCAGTGCTGTAAGCTGAGCAACAAGGCTACAAAAATTAAACTCTGAATGAAGCTTAGTTCTCCTGATCATTGGTGGGAAAGTTGACAAATGACAGCACAAGCCAGGAAGTGAGAGAAAACAGAAAAGATGCTATGTAGGACTTCCTATAGGCTTGCCTTTTTTTCAAATAGCTTTCTGAGATTGGCTTAAAAAGAATCCCTTTAAATTCGCAGTATTTGTCATATCTTTGCTACAATTATGAGGAGAGAGAAGGTAGGAAAGCATGCAAGGAAGCAAGAAAGAGATTGCTTTCCTGGTTATCTTGCAGTAACTCTGGGCACTAAGATCTGGAATAAATCTCACAGTACAGAAAACACTATGTTTACCAAAAAACCACACAGTTTGTGGGTTTTAGTCTCAGCAAGACAGATGGGGGGAAAAAAAAAAGAAAGAAGAAATCACCAGAGGTCTGTTTAGAAAAGCAATATTAAAAAGATCAAAGAAAAACATGTAGATTATAATGATCATTGTTAGATAATAAACTTTTTTTTTTTTTTTTTTTTTGTAAATAGTGCTAATATGTGCTGAGAAAACCTGAGGTCACAGCTCCCCCTTATCTCATTCTAGTCAACTACTATTTAAGAAGCTTGAAGCCACATTGTTCCAATAGCTTGGCTCCAACAGTAACATCTTACCAACAAGGTGATCTATAGCAACGAGGGCCCTGTTGATTTGTAGCTCATGCTGCAAAACTTTGACCTGGACTCAGAACATCTCAAAGCCTTTGGATGCCAGGGCTGAGACGTGGTGCAGATCCATGCACAGGGAATTTAAGCCCATGGAGGATAGGTTTGCTTTACTAGTGGCCTTTCACGGACTTGTTAGGAACAATCTGTGAACCCTTGGGAGCTTTCATCCCAGAGAGTATAAACCATGGCTGTCTAATTTTAGGATGGGTGTGTGGTTACTGGATTCATAATAGCATTAACTCATTTCTTATTGTGTTTTTCTTTCAAGGGAGGCATTAATGGAAGCAGGATTATTTTCAGAAGGGGGTTCTTTGGGTGATAGTGAGTACGTGCTTGCTGGTGAGCGGGCTGTCAAGAGTGGGGACACAGGGTCAGCGTCCCAGGGGATGCAGGAGTAACATCCTGGCAGGAAATAAATGGAGCTCGCCTAAGTGAAAAACGCTGCTTGTTTGGGAAAGAAGAGTATAATGACCTGGGTATAAAGTTCAGGGAATAAATATGCTATTAAGTGGCTCCTAACTTCAGTACTACTTCTGCATATGCTTCTTTCTGGGGAGGGAGTGAGCGTAAACCTTTGCATGGTATGAAATACCCTGGGAAATGCCTTGGTTTGCACAATATCCCCACTGATGATGCCCCTGGGTACTGCATGTCTCTGCTAAGCCGGGTCAGCTAAATGTAGTGGTGACTGAGGAGTCTGCAAAAGATATTGCACAGCCTACTGCAGCCACTCCGGAAAGTACTGCCATTTCTTGAAACCACTGTAATCATCAGTAATCACTGATTTTAACAGTTTGCTACCATCGATGTGTCCCCAGCACCTATTCCAAATGTAGCAAGTCTCTGGTGCTGTTGTTAGCTAGCACAAAGCCAGCATGAAGAAATCCTGTAGCTGAAAAACCCGCCTGATTAAAATACATACATAAATAAATGTATTTCAAATATACTTCAATAATCACATAAGCCTGGCTGTTTTGCCTCTCTTTAGTAAAGAGGTATCCTTGCTCGTGATCTGGGTTCCATGGATACCATGAGCAACTCCAACTTTGTGCCTTTAATGCTTGCACTGTAAAAAATGCTGTTTAAATATTCATGCTGACCTTAGAAAGCTATCCACTTGGCCATCTGGAGGACTCCCATACCCCATCCAGTAGTATTTTATTTTGAAGGATATATTCTGATCACACTGACTAGGCTAAATAGACTATTGGTCCATTTGTTTTGTAACTGCCATTTAGTTACCCCTCAGGATGTCAGCTCAATTTATCTGGGTGGAGGTGAACTAATTCTCCAATAAAACTATAGATAAATATGACCAAGCCCTGCGGATGGTTAGGAGGTTACTCATTCCCACTGTCGCTGCTGTGAATGGAAGTGACCTTGTCTGTAACTATCTAACCTTGCACCTTGCGATTCACATGAAAATTCAAAGCAAAACCCTGCCAGGTCAGAGTGAGAACCCAGCCTTGTGTTTAAGAAAAAAGAGATTTGCTTGTTAAGGCAGTGTTGGGGTTGTGTACTGTACAGGGACACAGGGTGCACGGTGCCCTGGGCTAATGGGAAAATGAATGGAGAGGGAAGACACTTATTTAATTTGAAGTGGGAAGGAAAATGAGCATGTGACATCGGAGAGGGCCAGGAAGAGGAGAAAATGCTACGCAGCGCAGAGTACCAAAGGCAGAGGCGTCGCAATCCTGCACCTGGTCTTGCAAGGAAGGGCCAGTTCCTGGGGGCTGCCTGCCTGTGCTGGCTTGAGATGGCAACAGAAAAGGGCCCCAGTTTTGTTCCCCAAATTCCAAAAAGGCACTGTTTGGAATAAATGAAGGATCACGGCCATCATGGCTCTCCAAGGGCAATTCCACTGTTCAGGGATCTGCAAAGTCACCTGAAACACATGCACTAGCAAAAGCCATTTGCTATATACTGTCTTGTCCCTGAGACACTCCACCAGCATCGCTAACGTAAGGTTAGATGAATCGTTCACGATTAACCGTGTTTATTTTGGCCTCTTCTCTCCAGTTTGGGTGTGGGGGCAGTGGCGATGGTGCTATTTGGCTGATTTATTTATGTTAGGAAGGAGGGTGGAGGAAGGGGGCGTATATCCATGGTCACGCTGACTTTTTCAAGCTGCTTTGGAAGAAAGTGCATGCTTAATTTGCATTCAAACTGCATCTCTGGTTCCTATCTCTCAGTAATGCTTGAATAGATTGTGGTGTGTACAAACCTGGCAATAACTCCAAGCTGGACTGACAAGAGTTAGGAAACACTGCTTAATTCTTCTATTTCATTTTACTTTTTTGGTCTTGGAGAGAATTTTATTCTTTGCTGCTTGATCATTTTCCCTGTGATTCATGTCCTTTCAGGAAATAGTAATTGACAAAAATAAAGCACTTTGGTTGTTATTTAGTGAGCTCCGGCTAAATTCACACAGTCCTGCTTAAGAATCTATGCCCTCCATGCCGCATTTGTTTTAAGCTTCCAGCCTCCTCTAGACAGATTTTTTTTCTCCTGTGCAGGCACAAAAGCACTTTAGTCAGCACAAATTTGGAGGTAGAACAAAAAGCCTGTAATAGCATATCTCATGCTGCTATCAATTTTCCACCGGTGGAGCACTCCGGTACATGAAGTCCTTTGTCTATATTCAGAAGTCAGCTTTGGTGACATTACATGACCAACTACAACATTATAGTGTGTTCCACACTGTTTTGAATTGTAACTTAAAAAAAAAAAAAAAAGAGAGAATACAATAAAGAAAAGATGTCTTGGAATGTGGCCAGGGCATAATGATTTCAATTCTGAAGAAATCCGACAACCAATTACACTAAATTCAACATTTTCATGTACTATAACTTTAAAATCCCCTCTAATCAAATAGGGAAACCCTTTTTCCCCATTATGCTATGGTTTTAGTTACCGGTAGGCCTCTAAAAATCTGTTTCTGCTTAAAAAGAAACCCTGAAAGGTTATATTTACTATATGTATGAAAAAGGGTTGAATCATACAATTATATATTTTAGAATACTACAGCAATGCAAAAGAGAGTAATCATGATCCCAAATTCAATTTTCAAACCTTTAATTGATCCCATCCCAAAGGTAACATTCTATCTTAATTGTCATACTGAAATGGTTGCAATTACGTAAAATAAAACTATTCATTGGTAACTGGAAAAAGTCTTCTCATTAAGCACATGATGGCCAGCCTTGAAAACAGTTGATTGCAAAAGGATGCAACTACTTTGCTTATATTTCCTTTTCTGGTTAAACTCTCCTTCACATATGTTGAGCTGGTTCCAAAAAACCACACACGTGCAACAGCAAATGGAAGATAGTACCATGACGCGTCTCTGTGCTCCCTGCACCTTCTTTGGGCAAAGCTGCTACCCTGTAGGAGGGAAGGAAGGGCTAGAGGGTAAAGTGTCCTCAGTGCTGATCTGCTCTGCTGGCAGACACTGGTGAGCCGAGCACACTGTGTTGTCTACAAGGTGCTCCGTGAGAAGGGAGCTCCTCTGGAGATGCTTTAAACCCTGCTCTGAACAAACTCAGGAAATGGTAAGGGACAAGTTAATCCCCAGTTAAAACTGGAAGTTGCACTATGGGGTAGACATAGGGAGTCCTGCTTTCATAGGTGTCGCAAAAGGCAGGACTAGGAAAGGTTGGTGTCTTCTCTGTTTGTTTGTTTGTAAACCAAAGTAAAAGCAAAGGAAACTTATGGTTTTCTGGAGGTGACAGTAGGCATTGGTGAAGCAAGAAGACTGGCAGCTTTTTTATTATTGCCAAGAGAGACTGAGCCACTCTCAATTTGATATCAACACCTGTGTCACTTGGAACACTGCCTCATTGGATGCAGATATCATGTAAATAGTTATGAGGTGCTTATTCATTATTATTCAACTTCCGTAAGATATAACGGTCTAGAAGAGACAAGCATGTCCATAAGAGTCCACTAGAATTAGGAACAAGGCACAAGACATTCAGCTATGATGGCAGCGGATCACTGGGACAAACTATTGCAGAAACGAGAAGAACATCTCTTTTTTTCCTTTGATCTCATCTCAACAAGACTGGATGCCTTTCCAGAAGTTAGTCTCCAGTTGAACATACATCACTCTCCTCCACTTGGGAATAAAAGGATGAATGTCTACAGTCTGTGGTATACAGGAGGTCAGACTAGATGATCAAAAGCTCTGGCCTTAAATACCTAAGAGAAACATCTTCCAAGTAACTCTCCAAGTAAATCCATCACATGGAAGTATTGAAAATAATCCCCTTCAACACCGGAAGCTTCCATAATGCGTGCCATCACCTCTCTGTTTGGGTGCAGGTTTGGAGCTCTGTTGTACTTGGGACTGTAAAAACTCAGAGAAAGGACAGTCCCTATCCCAAATTGCTCATGTCTGAGTGGAAGAAGAGATACAGAGTAGATACAAACAGATGGGGAAGCACAAGGTAAGATTGAAATGATTATGTGTTTAATAAGCATCAACTGCAGCACACCAGCTGTAGCTTCTCAGTCAAATTCTTCTAGGTATGGATTAAATAAGTAGTCTGGTTCTATACCAGCAAATTTCAGAATGCAAAGAGGTCACTGGATATGCCCATCCTTTACTTGGATATGCATATGTCTATCCATGCTACATATGCTTATCATGGTCACAGAAAATAGATCCTTTAAACGTCTAGGAGATATAGTTGAAGTGATGTAGGTGCCTGAAAGTTAGCTATCAGAACCTAGGTTTCTGTTTCCCTTTAACAAGAGGACTTAGACGTCCAATGGGACTTAGCTGTCCAAGTCATCTAAGCATGCCACTGCAAGCCAAATACCGCCTATATATATCTTTAAACATCTGAGCCTTTGAATTGCAGGGCTATGTAGTGATGAATAAATGCCTACTTGGACATAGAACAAAGATATTTGACTAGCTGAATAGGCAGCATTTGAATTGTACAGAACATACAGATACTCTGCTAAATGAATGGCTGTTCACTTGCTTGATCAATAGAAAAAAATTGCTCTTTCTCTTTCTGAGCACACAGTATTTGCAGTAAGGAGGACATGTATATAAAACCAAAAATCTATTTCACAAGCACTTGAGCAGACTTGTGAAAATAGAACCAGTACATCATTTTGCTGATGAAATCTTAAATAGTGATTCAGACAGAAATCATCACTAGTCCTGCAGACGTTCGGGATCCGCACTTATCCTGAAGCGTGCAGGCTGGTAAAGCACGATTCCAAGCCTGACCTACTTTTGTCCCTACCTCGTTCCATCAGACCTAAATCCTGGTCCTGCATTCAGTCTGGAAAACTGTTGTGAATACAAATGATTCCAGGCATTGCTAGTAGACTCAGAAGGAGACCGAGTTTATGTATTTACTTGAACCCAGCACTTGGGAAATTCAGGAACTTTGAGGTCATGCAAAATTGTTCTTCTAGCAAAATCAATGTGCTTTTTGTGTAAATCAGCTTTGGAACAGCTTCAGATTTCCATGGAGGATCACCCTCCACTCAAAGAGATGGTAAAACTCGGCACAAAAATTAATATCTGAAACTTTCCCAAACTTTGCTAAAATAGAAATGAAAGGCTATATTCTTAGCTAGCGTAAGCTGGTGCAGATCAGCTATATAACAATTACCATGTAGATCAGCAAGGATTGCATTTATTTAGCTGGCTGACCCACCTCTCCTATTGATCATTGCAGCTGAAATCATCACGATATAGTTTTGTCTGACATAAAAAGAGAACAAATGAAATGTCAGCAACTTTAAACACAACGAAATGACAGATCATTATTCAGTTTGGTTTCAGAGCACTTCTAACAAATCTCTGAGCTGTGAATGTCATGGGATTTGAACATTATTTCAGCTTTGCATTTCTGCTCTAGCACGAGGAAGACTTCCTTTGGATAGTGTGGGGAATTCTTTTCTATCGGTGACCTTGGTCCTAATGTCACTTATGGATGAGACAGCTGAGCCAGTGCCAAAGCAGGATTGATTGAAGATGTACCCTTGTGAAGTGGTAGGGGTTGCCTAAACTTCTGCTTCTTTAGATGTCTGACTCAAACTAGTCTAATTTGGGTACCCAGTAATACACTTGCCTTCTCTGCCAGGTGGATGTTTGCTGTATCATTTTCATTAGGGATAGACTTTTATGAGAGTTTGTTACCTGATACCAACTGCAACAAAAACATGCAAAGCTCAGCCTAAGCAAATGAGAGGGAAAGCAGGGAATGCTGGTTGTGCATGGAGCAAGGTGCTTGACTTCATTTCTGTTCAAGTTAGGATTTGGTAGGCGATGCCTAATTAATGAGGACCTGCAAAGAGAGCAGTTGTTGTCTTGTAACAGAGAAAGGACTTTTTCATTTCAGTCCACTGGTAAAAATGCCAAAACTGGAACCCTTGCAATTTGAATTTCTGTCACGTGACTGAAGTTTTGGTAAGTTTAGGAACTCACACATTGGACTGTGTTTCACTGCTTTCATCCTTCACCAGTTCTGTCCTCCTTCAGCTATCATGAACAGAAATACAGGGGGTAAAGACGAACCAAGGAAGACAGAGGAGAGAGGTGGTGGTTCAGATTTGCTGAGCAGCCTCAGAGGTACCAATGCGGAACTGAAAGAGTGGGCCTGCTGTGCAGATGCAGCCATAAAAAAAAGACAATGAGTGAAAACACTAATGCACTACACTTGTATGAAACATTTGCCCACAAACATTATTAATCCCAGGTAAACGGAAGAGGGTCGGAAGCAGTGAGTGACTTGCTCAGAGTAGCTGTGGGCAGTAAAGCAGAGGACTGTACCATGTACCAGAGGCGGTGTAGGAAGTCAGAGCAGAGCTGGGGCTAGACCCTGGCTACTCTAATTCTCACCCTCCTTGTCTAACTGCTGTGCAACGCTGAGTCTTTCGTCTTAAAATGTCCTCAATTGTCTTGAAAGTGCAATCTGATAACAATGCTATGGAAACTTCGGACCCATATGGGGTCATCGCAAAAAACCCCACATAATAAAGGAGATATTTAAGTCCTTTCAGTACAAAGAAAGTTAATAATCACCATTAGAAACACCATGAAACTAGAGCACACAAAGCACAGTTAGCTCCACTTGGAGTGTAAATTGCATAGTACTCCAAGATGAACGCATGTTGTATTCTTTTCATGGTTATATTTAAATCTGTGTTTTCTTTAATTTAAATCTGCTCTATAAAGATCTCAGCAATTTGAAACAAAAGTATCCTTTAAAAAAAGAAAAAAAAATGACATGATAGCATCCTTCATGCCAGGCTGGCCCTGTTGTGATTTTACATTGAGGGTGCATTTTAATTGATGAAATGTGCTACACAGCACAACTTGAAAAAGTAACAACCTTTAGTTACCATTTGGAAATGTGATGGAGGTGCCAGAAGTTAAACTCTTAGGACTAAATGAAATAACAGAAGCTCCCTATCCTTTCTTGAAGACGCTCATTAGTTTTCACTTTCTCACATTCTGTTTGCCATGGATTTCATCCAAGAATGACGGATGTAGAGTTATTAAGCAAGTGATAGTTTCAAAACTCCAAGTGTCAGTGCTCAGTGTGGAAGCTCAGTTACCTTGCAGAGGACAAGAGGCTTAAGTACCAGTACCCTGGCGCTGGCATCGGCGCAGAAGGAATGATCACATGGAAAGGTACTGTCAGAACAGCCTGAGAGACGCAAGTCAGTTATAGGAACGGACAAATAAACAAACAAGGAATGTTGGAGGAATAATCTGGCATTTGAATGCTTCAGCACACACAGGAAACCAGAAAAAAAAAGAAAGAAAAAAAAAGAGGAAGGACTATTAATACGCAGAAGGCAATGAATAAGTACCTTTTCTTAAATTCAGTCCAGGGCTGTGATGCAGGGATATCTCAAATACTATAAGGCCTCTTTGAGGGAGGAGGCAAATCAGTAATGTTTGTGATTATGGGCTTGGAAGAGAAATCTGCATGCACAGGTCACTCTTTTCACTCCTGTGGGCCTGCTGACCAGTCATGGTCCATGGGACACGTTCCACGGGCAGGGTACAAAAGGCTCCACTAAATGAACCTGCTGGAGAACACAGAGGGCAAAGCAGTACCTCAAAGCCTGGCCTTCTCCAACTGGGAAACAGAAAAGCAAAAAGTCCATGTGATCTCTCCCCATTTTACCTTCCAAGTGACACCACTGCCATAACTCCCTCCTTTTCCAAAGATTTATCCATCCCCAGCCCTGGATGGACATTTCATCTGGCCCTGTTCACTTGTATTTCTTGCCACATGCTGACACTCTAAACGAGTCAAGCCCATGTGTCAAGCTAGACCCAACCCAATTCTGTTTGCTTTTTTTTATTGCTTTTCCCACTTGATGATTTTGCTCACAAACTAAAGCGGAAACAAAAAATAACACTGGAAAAAGCTGGTTATGTAGGTTTTTTTCTGTCCCAGATGCAGTAAAAACCTAACAGGGGTCTGAGTGAAAAGCCTGTTGAGCGGTTTCTTATTTGATTTCCAGGCTCAAGTGACTTGATGTGTGTCATCTTGAATCAGACCCCGCAGCTCTGGAAGTCTACCTAGTCCTGGCTGGCAGCTTGTTTCATATTCCACACCTGGAAGCCAACAGGGTCATACCTTGAACCAAAGTCTGAACTCTCCTTCTGCAGGTGTTTCTGTTTAAATGTCAAGATTCAGCCTTATTTGTAAAGATTTGATTTTACTTTTGAGTTGACTTAGAGACTCATTGTTAACATCCAGCCTGGCAGTAGTTTAGACTGGCAGAAACCTTTCAGAGCAGCGGCTCTTACTAGGTTTCTGTTGTTGTCAGCTATAGAAAGGCTTGCAAGAATCTGGCTACATGCAAGCTGAGTCTGTTTTTCTGTTTGTTTCAGCCAAACACCTCGATTTTAAATCTCTGTCCACAGCACTATAACACCATTTCTTTCATCTCCTTTTAATTCTGTTTTACGCAAACAAGTTGCACCTGAATTTCTTATATTCAAGCGCCCCATTCAGCTTCCTTGTCCAGGACAGCTAAAGTGGTGAAAATTTATTTTTGCAACATTGCCTTCTGAGGAATGAGTTTGGGGCACCATAATTCAAGGGATGATATAGATTAATTTGAGATATGTCAGGGGAAAACAAGAAGAATGATTGGAGTAGTAGATAACATGACCTGGTTAGAGATGGGAGAAGGATTTATTTCTTTCCTCTCTGTAGCTTCCTTTTTTCATATTTGCAGGCCTTTCCCCTGTTTCCTGTAGAACACGTCTTTTTGAGGTCCTAGTACCCAATGTGGATAAGAAGCAATGGGAGCTGCAAGGCGAGACTTTGGGGTTTGAACATCCTCTGTGAAGCACTGAAATAGGTTGTCTTGAGAGGTCACAGATTATTCATCACTGGAGGTCTTGACAACATCAGAAAGCTGACCATGCTTTTGGATAGCTGAATGTACTATGTGACCTCTCGGGCTTTTTTCCAGCAAAATTAATGGCAAATCCAGAGGATTTTTTTTCCCCTGAAGCTAGAATCCTATGACATTTGCTGCCAGGCTGAGTAGAGGACCCTTTCAGAGGTCTTTTCTGGAGGAAAAAAAAATTTATTTAAGCCTATTCAATGGTGTCTTGCACATGAGTTAGTAGCTAGTCCCTATTCCCACTCCCTGGAGATTTGAAAGCCCTGTTGCAAGCAGAGACTATGATCTGGCAGTTCTCAGCCTTGGCTTTTGTTGCGGCTTTCCCACTCCCTCTGATCCTGTCTTCTTGATCTGCTCTTTTAGGCACCCATTGCTAGGTCTTTTCTCTTTTTTGGATTCATGCCTGCATCTCAAACTCATCACTATCCTTTCCCATGGGTTTACTGTCAAATCCTTTGTGTACACAGTCATCTTTCATTGAGGACTTCATACTGTCTCAATTTGTCTCATGCTCTCTAGCATATTTTGGGCAGCCCTGACAATATTCTCCAAATACATATTTTTCTGGAAGTCCACACATTTATTCTTTACTGGTTTTAGTCTCCGTGTAAGCTTAATTAGAAATGTAATTAGATGGTGGCTGCTATTCCTTGGGAGCTCCCAAGCATGCACTAATTTATAGCCCACCATTACTCAGTACGAGTCATAGAAAAATCCATTTGCTGTAACAGCTGTTGCAGGGCATGGATGGGAAACAAGGTGGCAGGCCATTTCTAGAAAGGTCCAGAAGAAAATGAGTGTGATTGAACTGTCTGAATGTAATAGAGTGCCTTCAGAAATGGATGAGAGCTGATTTGTCTCTGCTCTACCAATTATACCATTATAATTCTTGCCAGTAAGAATTTTTAACATACGGTTTGCTGATGGGTTCATGAAAACAGGGCTGGTCTGGACCCTGATAAATTCCCTGTGAGATGCTCTGTCCAAAAGCAGGCTTGTTCCTGGCAGAGGTTTGTCTAGCATATTCTTTAGCATGCTCTGCTACAGCATCCTGGGCATGTCCTAAGGAGTTTTTTTTCTGAATGAAAGACAAGACAGCAAGGTCTGGAACAAGAACAGGAGCAGCAATAATATCCTTTTGAGAGTCAAAGTATTTGAGAACTCCCATTAGCACATTCCTGATAGTCGTAAGAGTTGTTGCAGAGTAGTAAGAGTGGGTCTGCACCAGAGTTATGAAAACAGACGTGGAAGAGAGAATTTCTGTCCCAAACAGCTTACAGAAATGATAAGCAAATTTTGTGTCCATTTCAGCTTAAGGTTTTTTTAGGCTTCGTGATTTGATTTTATTCAACCCAAATCAGTTTGTCCATCTTTAATATTATTCAGGATTACAGGAAGGAAATGCTTTATGATGGCAGATTTTATTGAAAATTGGCTAAATGTGGGCTGCAGAGTAATGCACTGCTCTTCCTTGGTCCATGATAGGATCATGTCTGCCAGTTTAGTATGATTCTGGGCTAACACTGATACCTTCAGACTGCATGTAGATGCAGATTCAGTTCTAATTCTATCGGCATGCCCAACTTCTATAGATGAAACTTGTCATCCCATGGTTAGCATTAAGATAATATACATTTCAAAACAGCCCACTAACATTTTCACTACCAGTATTATTTCCACTGTACAGGTGAGACAGAGGGGATGGAAAGATCTCTTTCAACTTCTGTTGAAATACATGGAAAAACTCAGACTGATTTCATAAGAAGTTAGATCAAGTTCCAAGGCTGCACGTCAACGTTTTTCTGAGTTGTCCTGACTCTGCACAGGGCCCCCTACATCATGTTACATTTCTTCACAGAAAAAAGGATGTGGGAATTCTTTACCTTTCCAGAGAAAGCTCTCTTTGAAAACCACATTTATTTTCTCTGTAAGTGCCGGAAAGAAATGGATGTGAAAAGCTCAACAGTCAACTCTAAACTGCCTTTTATGCTGGCATCATTTTTTGAAGGGGGGAGGAAGGGAGTGTGCATGCACATGCACTCGCAGCTAAGGTCTTAATTCTATCTCCAGATGCTGTGCATAATCTAGAGGTTTATCTTAATGAATTATTTCTGTTATTACTGCAGGCAAAGTGAGATTTAATTTGATGTGTGATATATCCCTGGATTAACTACCCTTTGGTTTTATTTGCTCCATAATGGTGAATTTTTGTTTATAGACCCATTTTCTAATTACATCCCTGAGCTCAGAAGGGCTACAGCAATGCTGCTCCATCCTATAGGAAATCAGGATCCAATTCCCTTCTCCCAGTCCTGTTGTCAGCTGTGGCTAAAACAGAAGCTGCACAATATGATGTTCACCATTTTGTCTTGCTTAATAGCAGCTTTACAGGACAAAGTACATTGAATCGAGAGACTCTCCTTGGCTGAAAAGACTGTGATTACCACTTGAGAGGCATATGCAAAGTGGCAGAGAAGCTTCACCTTGAAAAATGACAACAATGCGTCTTTCAATGAGTGCCAGGAACAATCAGTTGAATCCTTTATGATACCAACATGCTGGAAGTGTCACAACACCACAGAGGTTCCAAGGGTGGTACAGGGAGCTGTGGGGCATGGGAGCATGTGGAACAGAGGTTCATTATTTCCTTATTTCCCAGCTGACCTCTACTGGGTGGGAAGCCAAGCCTTCACCCCTTGCTGAAAGATGCAGTACAGGCTAGTGGTCATGGCACTGGGGCACTCTTCTCCCTTCCTACCCCATCCAGCCCAGTCCCAACCCCTTCCCTCATCTCATACCCAGGAGGTCTAGGACCAACATACCTGCACTGGCTCATATTGACAACATCTCTTTAGCACTTTCTTGCAATATCCCCAATTATCAGAAAAGAAAGAGAAGCCTGCCCCAAATCCAGCTCATCCACTTCCCTGGTGCTGGTGTGGCGAAGCCGTGGGGGTACCCAATCCCTGGTACAAGGGGGGAGAGCGGCAGAGGAACAGAGGGCTGAGATCCCACTGCAGCTCCGTAGAGAGCAGGACACGACGCTGCGGTTATAGAAGCTGTGACAGCACCCGTACCTAATCGCCTGGTAACATATGGTATTGCATGCACGCAGAATCGTGTTTCATTGCAATCACAGTGATCTTAATTAGTACTACTTATAACAACAGAAGTCAGTGTAAGTACCAGGAAAAGTAAGTGGAAGCAAACAAATCCATCTGGGTATTAGTATGCCCCTTGGAAAGGGTGAGGGTTTTTTTGACTTTTGACTCAAAGCAGCATTGCTTCGTCATATGCTCCAGCTTGACCCTTCACTTGTAAGCACACACTCAGCTTGCTGGGAGCATGGACTGATCTCCTCCCTCCCTGGGTGCCCCATGCTGGAGCTTGCTCCTGCTGGAGCCCTGCGTGATGGAACGTTTCACGCGTGGCCTGGAGTGGGGACCTCCAGGGGACAAGGCAGTAACCATGAAGTTCAAACAGAAGGTCATGCCTTTCAGGGAGGGATGTGCTGGGTTCAATCCCTACTCAAAGAGAGTCATGCTAAAAAAATGCATATTTTCTATGTATACCTCACACTGAAGACAATATGTTTTTTTTTACTGGCAGACAAGAATGTTTGCGGCCATTGAACCGCACAGAGCCAAAGCCTCCAATTTGTAAAGAGTGCCTGCAGATTTACGTTACACAACATGTATTTGTAATTGCTCCTGATGTGTCAGTTCTCATACACTTCCATTAAAAGTTTATGTCCCTTTTTTTTTTCCAGCTAATAAAATTAAATGTTGGAAAGGCAAAGTGAAAAAATAAAATATGTCAGTCTTAGTTGGACCAGTACAAGATGGGATATTCAGAGCTGACACCAAAGCTGTCTTAAAAATCACCTACTGTTCAGAGAGCAGTGTACTAAAACTCAGCTTCCTGCCTTTTCCCAGTTAAAACCAAACCTGTAGTGTTGTTTTACTGCCTTGGGAGTGTGAATTTCAAACGGCCCTTAAGGGTGGAAAGTGATTTAAAAATATTTTTCTAAGAAACCCCAAAACACAAGCAGCATTTTTATGAGTAAAAATCTAGGAGTATGCGTCAACATTTGCAAACATATCTGAAGGATGCAAGGAACATAAATCCTAGGACTTTAAAGTTGTCACGAGGCCAAATTCTTGTTTCCTTTACCCATAAGAGTAGTGTTGCTCAAGTCAATGGCTCGAAACAGTTTCTGTAAATAAAATGAGTAAGATTTCGCCTGAAGTCTACAGAAAGTAATATGAACAATCTTTCTTCTCCCCCAGGAGGAGAAGCCAAGCATTCCTTGGCTTGAGCTGTCCCCACACAGCCCGTGGGGCAGGATCCACTGCGCCCGCTGCCCCGGGTACCGGGTGCCCTCATCCTGACTCTCCACGCGGCTCCCGGTTCCCCTGCATCACACTGGTGCTGCAGGGTTTTGTGGCTGTTCCCAGCCGCCCGGCCCTGTGCACCAGCATGCCGTGTCCAGGGCTCTGCCCCTTCCCAGTTGCTTTGCTGGATGAGGGAGGCAGCACTGGGATCCTTCGCCTATTCCTGCTCCGGGGCTTAAGTGGAGTGAAGAGGACCATGGACCACAGGGGAGGGGAGGAGCAGGACGGAGGCTTAGCACACTTTGCCTTTCTCTGCACGTTTGAGTTCGGGCTGGGGACAGTCAAGCCCTTCCAGCATTGGCTTTGATTTTTAAGGCCAGAAAGGACCATTATGATAATTCCGTTTGACCTCATCTACTGCTAAGAGGGACTGAGTAACCAGTAACATGCTCAAGAAATTAAACAGAGCTTGCACAGGTTTTAAAAGCTACCATAGAGAATTTATGCTGATAATTATAGCCCTGCTACAAATTTCTGGAGAAAAAAATGTTTGGGTTTTTTTTTTTTTTTTTCCATTCTAGAGTACTTTTTTTTTTGCAAGAAGTGGATGCTAGGTCTGCTACTCGCCTTCTACTGTAGCAGGTCATTCACTGATCCTTTTCTCTATGCTAATAAGCTATAATAAATTTAACACCACTAAAGAAACTATAAAGACTTGAAGACCATTATTACAGATTTTGTATGTGCAGTGAAAGGCAAACTGTTTGCAGCTATTATTGATCGGGAAAGGCTGAGTTAATGTAATTGCAGAACATAAAAGGAGGAAATATAATAAAAAAATAAAATTAATATACCAGTCAAAGAATCTGAACTCAAAAAGCCAATAAAAGGCATGTAATAAAGCACTCCAGAGAAATGAAGCTCTGTCACAGTGAATATCAAGCTGTTTACTGAAAAGTGCAAATATCAACTAAGGCATTCCTCACCGCTCAGACATTTAGTTAAGTCCTGTCTACACTCACTGTTCTACGAAATCAGTAACTGCAGCTAAAACCATGTTTCACTGATTGCAAAGTGTCAGCAAGGTCTTCACCTGCCCTGCTGTGGAAGCACATCTTTGAAGTCTTACTCTGGGATGCAGAGTAAGGAAATAGGAAGAAGTTTGTCCAGAAGGAAAATGCTGGTGTCATCAGCCTATGGACAGAACAGCTAAAAATGGAAAGTTTCACGAGGAGCTGGGGTCCAGTTACACAGTGATACAAGATGTCCTACAATAAAGTGCCCATTTAAACAGTACCCTGCTGTGAGAACAGTGGCATCATCGATTTCAAAAATCATGCGTCAGACCTCACAAAAATCATGACATTGACTAGAGAATCAGGAGACTGAACAGAAGCAATTAAATATACGCCCTTCGTATTTATTATATGACTTTTTTGGACTTTCTAGGGTTCGGATTTTCAAGATTTGCTCTGTCTCCATGAAGACTTGGATTGTATTTTATTTTGTGCCAAAGCTCAGATTAGTGGCATGTTCAACCTTAGGCAGTTCTTGCCTTTGAGGAGTAAAGTCTTTTACAATGAGTACTTGCTTGCAGCACGGGCAGAACCAGAGGTTTGTGGCAAATCAGCTAAAAGCAAGAAAATTCCCTTACTCCTCAAGATGTGCAGATGAATGAACTTCACCAACTGATAAATCTGAATCTATATTTTAGCTTACAGGTTTTGTTAAATATTATATGAAGGGAAACAACTTTTTCCCCTATTTTCCGTAATGCCATTTCTCCCTAAATCCTTGGGCAGGCTGAATTTCAGCAACTGTTCTGGGGGATGGTCTGGCCTCCAGAGTAGGCTGGAGGTGTACGCCTTATTAGCAATAAAAAAGGAAAGCAAAGCCCCTGCTAAATGTGCACTTACATTTTCTTCATGTACAACAGGATTTTCTTAGCACTTTCAATCCAGAGTGGGAAGTAAGAATATCCTTTTAATGTGTCCATCCAAAAGAAGTAAAATATAGATCTTCCATAGGCCATATATTTAAAAAAAGAAATGGTGCTTTTAAAATGGGATGTCCAATATCTGGTGACTAATGGATGACAAAGAGGTTGCAGGGTACTTTATTAAATGTCTCCAGAGACAAAGAAGTCGATTGCTACTCACCAAGTTGATTTACAATGATAAAGATTTCTATTTGTAGGAACCACTCTGACTTCAGTCACCTCCTCTTGCAGCTCAGGGCACATAGAGATAGAAAGCTTTGCTTTTTCAAGAGGAAAGAATTTTTCTCTGAGCTAGGACTGACTGTATTTTTCTGGTTATCATGACAATCCTACCAGACTAATGGGCTGACAGCCCCAGAACAGCTCTGCTATCTAGGAAGGGAATGATGTGACCTCGAAGAATCATTATGTCATATTTGGTAGGAGCTTCATTGTTTTATCGGTACCATTCCCTGTGCTCAAACCACTCAAAAATGAAATAAAATGCTTCTCTGCATTTATCAGTTGTGAGAGGGAAGAATGTACAATTTCACCTGGATTGCTGCCAATGGAGGAGAGCAATGAGGCTGGGACAGAGACTGGGGAGTGCAAAGGAAACACTCTGGAGTCACTGGCAAGGTGTCCTCAGAAGCCTGGGTCAGTGACCACAGCGTGTCCATGTAGGAGATCAGAAGCCCCAGGTAGCCCAAGCAGAAATAATTTCTTGTTTCTGCGACACTACTTGCTCTACTTGAGTTTTGCTTTCTCTTAGAATCATAGAATGATAGAATGGTTTGGGTTGGAAGGGACCTTAAAGATCATCTAGCTCCAACTCCCCTGCCATGGGCAGGGACACCTTCCACTAGACCAGGTTGCTCAAAGCCACATCCAACCTGCCACTCCTCTTCATAGTTTTCGGTGGCATAACCTACTTTACAGCGGTGATACTCAGCTTGAGTTTAGGACACAAGCTCCCATCTGTTCTGTCTTGTCCTGAACTCTCTTTTAAGTGGAGTGTCCCACTTTTACTGCATCAAGACACGTTGTTCTGTGTCCAGAGTTCAGGCAAGAAACCCTGTAAGTGATTCTTCTGCTTCCCTAAACCTGATATTATCACCACCGTGATTCTGGAGAGAGGTTGGGAGTATATTGAAGATAAATTTGTAATAATCAAGGTCAGAAATAGAACAACAACAGATAAAAGAGACCAGAAATACAGTTGCTGATTTGCAAAGCCCTGTTGTTCCACTGCCTCGTGGTGTGCTAACAGCTAAGATTGCAGAGCAATGTATTTGCTGATGCAATACCGAAGGTGGACAAAACAACTGTACTTGCAGAAGGCTAAATAAAGAGGAATTGCAGCTTCAAAGAAAAGTACTTGCAACATGAAACTTGTGATGGGCTTGTGAGGGTGTCAGTGTGACAGAAGCCCTGGGGTTTCCTACAGGATGCCCATTGATACAAATAGCAAGGTCACGATGGATCTCAAGGATCCATCAATCACTGGAGCACAGACTGCAGGCACGGCATAGCTGGAGTGACACAGTCACTTCCATAGCGCTGGCTGAGCTGGGCTGCTTGGGCTCTCATGCCTTTAAATGAAAGCAAATTACTACAGAAGGAGCTCAGAAATGTTCTAGCATGACAAAGGTGTGTTATAACTCATCACACCACGTCTTGCATATGCTTCTTCCTACAAAGCCACAGAAATTTGTGAAGTAGCTGACTCATCACTTCTTTGCCCTAAAGATGGCTAGCAGTTTAACAAGAGGAGATATTTTAAGGCTGTCTTTTTATAGGATGAAGGTATCAATTCTCTGTCTTTCCATGGATAATCCTGTTACGGCATAACATGATTTTAGGATAGTCCATTTCAAAGGACAATCTTTTCAGCCTTGTCTGACTGAAGTCTCTAAGTCTTGCCTAACTCCCCTCACGCAAAGAAAATGGGAAAATCTCAACTTTCTATTACAACCATTGAGCTGCATTTCAGAGAATTTCACCAATACATTGCACAGCATCTATATAATTTACTGACTTTCTCAGTTTAACTCAATTATGCGAATATACTGAAAGGGTCACTACCTAAAGAAGCTTACAGCCTGCCACATTTGCATACTGCTGTAACACGTATCAGTGTACACCAGCCAGAGGTGGACCTGCTCACACCACTGTATCTGCTGCTCTTCCCGCTAGTTTTACCTTCACAGCATCCTTACAGAGCGATAATGTGTTATCTCTGATGTTTTAAATATGGGTAAAGTGAGGAATAAATAGACTAAATGAGTTCCCCAGAGTTGCTGTGAAAGGCAAGAACTGAACTCACATGAACCAGAGCAGTGGTAAATAAATCGCTGTCTCCCCAGTTTGCACTCCTTCATTTTCACCAAAAATTCCCAAGGTAGGTGTTTATTGAAGAGAAGGTTTTACACTTCTAACTTCCTAGCTGGTCCCCAAGCATTCATTTTTGGCTTTCTGTATGGAACATTAGCACACTAACAATGAATATTTCACTTTATGCCAAAATTAACTAAGGTCTTACAGGTCAGTGGGGTTCTCCAAAAGCAGACTGTCATTTCCACTTGCTTTGCTTTCTGGAAATAAAAGCTTGGCTCTTTAAATCCAGAGGAGTCCACTTCTTTCCTCAGGAAGAGGAAATACTTCTGCAACTGATACTGAAATTCAGTGATGTTATTTATATTTATTGCAACAACATTTAGGAGCCTGAGGAATGGACCAGAAGCCTACTGTGATAGGTGCTGTACAAATACAGTACAAAGAACAGTCCCTGACATTAGTAATGCTGGGCAGGGAGAAAAGGGGGTATGCAGCACTGAAACATTGCAAAATTCAAGAATGAGTTTATTTTCACATATTAAAGGGTAAAGAGCTGCAATAGAAACGTTGTTTTTAAATTACACTAGGGTATCTCAATACTGACAACTCCCTGCTCTTTCTCACCTTCATCTTTCAAAACACACTTCTTGGTTGCTTACAAAGCATTTTCCCCACCCTGAAAAAAACCTCAATTATTTTCTTCCATCTCTGTGAACAAACAGTTCACTGTAGATTCTGCACTCCAGCAAGGTCAAAATCTATGTGTGCAAATGATTTTAAATCAATGATAACATATTCGTGTCCTGTCTGGGGAATATCACTGATATTTTCTGGAATAAAGCAGGAAGTGAATTTTTCTATTTCAGTTTATGTTTCAAACTATTCCCTTCTATTTAGATGTTCCTTCAATGGAGAGACAGCTCATTTCCGTAAGAAACTGTATCCACCCACCGAATGTTATTTCTCACTGTACATAAGTAATAGGAGATTTCCTACTTTTTGCCCACTTCTACCCCATAGATTTAATATGTAAACTGGGAACATGCAGAATATATTGCTTGGCACAAGTCAGCGAAGTTTCACCTGTGAGAACACAGTATGAATTCAACCTTTGGCTGCTTGTACTAAACCACAGGGAGAATCTACACTTAAGTGATATAAAGTTCATAGATTAGACACAAACCCACAAAACCAAACCCACAGAGCAGCGTTTAGGCTTGCTGAGCTCGCCAACCCCCTGACTCCATCTTGCTTGAGTCGTCACAGAAGGAGAGAGCCTTGTCCCAGGGCAAACACAAAGGGAGCACAGCGCTCTCCTCTTGTTGTGAGGGGCTCCCAGTACTTAGGGGAGGATGCCAAAGCACAAATCCCTTATCAAAAGACTGAATGGGAGAGGAAAATATGATCTATTTCATGAAGAAGGCAGAGAAAAAGTGATTGATGCTCTGGAAGTGAGTGTGTGGTACATCAGAAGAACATACTCATTCTCACATTTTACAGTTAAACTTCCTTTTGCATTCCAGAGTTATATTTAAACACTCATTTAAACTTCATGCATAAAGCACCTGATATTCCTTGCTATCCTCTGCAATGAATCCCCAGGATTCATTTCCATAACCTCAGCGTATCACTGATCTCAGCGTCACAACAGGTGAGCAAAATTTATACCACGGTTTGCCCTTTCAATTTCACACGTTTCTATGTGAACCTTGAGAGGTGGGAGGAGAATTATTTCTGGTTCATATGTGATTTCAATTTTCTTCTCTTTTTTTTTGGTCCATGGATTATTTTCTGTGGATCAGTTTAGGTTCCAGATGATCCAGATCTTAAGCCATTATTTTCTCTTTGTCACAGGTCAACTCTTATCTTACTTCATTTTAAATGTGAGGCAAGCTCTATTACTCTGAATGCGGAAACGCAGCTCCAAAAAACCTCTGCTAGGAGCGGAGTGACAGCCAAAGTTCTGATTAACTTCACCTCTTTTGCGGGCTTCTGCAACAAACGCAAACAGCTGTGAAATCTTTTCCAGCAGGGTAATGGAGGGAGGAAAAGAGCTGGCTGTAAGTTTGAGAATTATTATTCCTATAAACCCATTCGCACACCTATCACTTGGGACAAATGAAGGGCCAAAGACATGCCAAGCAATTACACAGCTACATAGGTCCGTGCACAAGATATTCCACATCACGTTGGCTGTAATTTGTGCTCACTACATTGGCACTAGCTCCACCTGTGTCAGATGGCAGCAGAGAAAACAACTTTTCTGGGAGACTAAATCCATCTCAACTGTGGCCAAGCCATGTCCTTGTTTTGGAAAGTCTGATCATGAACAGCAGCACCTTTCAATTTGAAGTGGAAAAAAGGTTTACAAAACTCAGACTCCTTAGTCGCTGATTTTCACCTCACTCCCTGCATTACCAAGCAGCATCAAGATGCTCAGGGCCTGTTGGTGACACCAACGTAACTGGCCACAGCTTCCCAGGGATTTATGAGATAATGTTTAGTCCTAGCTCTGACCTTAGCCAGCTCTTTGTGTTCCGGTGAGAAGTGATTTCTAAACAGGTTTATATTTTCCCTCGCTACACATTTGAGTTGAGAGAAACCAGATGAATCGCTTTCCTACTTCAGCTACAAAGAAGAACCATCTTTCTCAAATCACTGAAGTTCATGATAGGAAGGATCTTGGCAAAGTGGGAAGAGAAGTCAAGATCATCATTCATTTTTTACAGTGTGTCTGCAGATGCTTAAGGGTCTACAAAAGGGTTGATGTGGTGATGGAGTGAGTCTTGGCCTTGTACAGGCTAGTGTTCAATACTGAACAAATCAATTAACCTCTTTTTCTCTATTGGTAAACTGAAGACTGCCGTTCCCTGCCAAGCGGAAGTGGCCCACTTCATGATTTTTCCCAATATATTTTGCAGTCCTCATTCAGTTTTATAGAGACCCACAGCCCATTGTTGTCATAAAACAGACCACAGAAAAGGACACGGCAAGACAGATGGACCTGGTCTGAAGGATTCCTGAAATCTGAAAAATGCAACACTGACAACTAGATAGGTAAGGATTTGTTGAAACACCTTGATTTTGACCAAGGATTTTTTTTTAACAATAAGAAGAGAAATACAGTTACCTTAGTGTGAAACGTGTGTTGACTTGGCTCACCAGAAGCCAAGAGACCAAGTCAGAAGTGCTAAAGGTGTCTCCTTGAGAAGCATGTCTGGCCAGCTGCAGTGAATGCGTGCCATCCGTCCACAGCATTAAAAGATCCAAGGGATTTTAAAGAGTATCGCTAAGCTCCTAAAGACTTACCTATTATTCTATTAACTGTTCATGGGCAGGACAGAAAAGCCCCCTCACTTTAACTGCAATATGTCTGAAGACTGTAACTCTTGTGCAAACATTTCAATCTTGGACTTTTAGAGCTGTGCCCTTGAAAATTGAGTCTCCTGTTGGATGAGGCTGCACAGACTTAGAGTAGCATGAACAAGGCTATTCTAAAAATTAGTTATTGTAACCACATCATCCCACAGGACTAGTTTGGCACGGCACTGTAGCTGCTTTCTGCTATTTGCTTGCCCCAAGAGGACAGACAGTTCAGAATTGCATCTCCCTCTCCCAGTAAAACCGTGTTTTGTGCTGCTGCTTCTGCTTTGCCATGTATCTGCCAAATGCTGCAGGTGCTGAAAAACAAAGGTGAAAGCACCCATATGGTGCTTTCGGATCACAAAACTGACTCACGGAATCAAAAGCCCAAAAGGACCTGTTTTTTTTGCCTCATAGGAAAACCTAACAGGGAATCTATGGAGTTACATCCAAGTGCCAAGGCCTATGAAAGGATTTATTGTGAATGTCTTTTACAAGATTCCTTCCTTGCTGGAGATAGGTCCTTTGGGATTCCCCTTCATGATATTGCTAATCCCATCTATTCAAAATTTATGATGTACATTCCCTAGAATACCAAGATGACTTTAAAAACACAGTGTAGATTGGAGGTTTTGCTGGTTTTATTGTAATTTTCTTTTTAAGATTTCAGAACACAGGCATTTACTGTACTCACAGGCTTCCTTTTGCAAACATGAGAGCTGGAAACTCACTTTAATTTGTATGTGACATTGTGTTCAGTGCAAATGTTTACTAATGTTCTTGTACAGATCTGAGGTCCGGGGCTTTTACTGGAATCAGTCATGCCAAGACTCTGGATCAGATGGTAAAAGTAATTTTATGTAAGGTGTGTGTGCGTGCAAGTGTGTGTGTTCACACGCATGTTTTTTAATCTGCCTGCTCCTTTAGTCATTGGTTTAGGATTTAAAATTAGTTTGAAAATATTTTTTCCTTTCCACACACAAGAAAAGTAACTGTAAATATAGTTTCTCTCATGTTTTAAAATCTTTCTAGTCATCTTCCTCTGTGTTTGTGAACTCCAAGTACCTGGAGAGTAACTCTGGAGCTGCTCTGCAGTTCCCTGCTGCATATAGGTAGGAGGAAGAGACAAGGATGTAGTCTAGCTGCCCAAAATGTCCTGACCTGGGAATAAATAGCTTTATTTCATATGTGCCAGTTCCCTAGCCTCTGACATCCTTACTATTTACAGTGATAATAGACATAGGGCTTCCAAACACATACCTGACTAAGGCAAAAATGACAGGTCAGTGAGAGACAAACTTTCTCTTAGGCAATACTTTCACTTCAATGAAAAACACATACTGGGAGTTTTGTTTTAAAATGTCATATTATGTTTTTCCCTACCCTTTTCCTGATTGAGTTTAATTTGATTTAGTGTAATTAAGAAAAAATCCCAAACAACATACAAGTTACACGATGCCTTCTTTATGTCAATTAGTGAAAAACAATTTTTTTTTAATGATGTTACCTTCAAAAAACTACAAATGTATTTAAATCTAGCATTTTTTCCCCTTTCTAGTTGCCTTCTCCTTAAAAGAAAAACACTTTCTCTATGGAATATGGTCTTGTTTTAGCTTGAAAGCACAGATTTACATCTCAACTCTGAGTCTCCACGGTTCCTCCTGAGCACAGCAAGGACTAGTTCACAGGACAGTTCCAAAACAGCATTTTAGAAATATAAACACAACCCCAACACTTCTGATAAATAATCCATTCAATCCCGGGGAATATCAGGAAAGACAGAAAAACGATAGCACTAATAATAAAAACGAGAGCTGCCATTATTAAATAGAGGAGTTATACAAAGTGCACTTTAACTGAAGCTCATTTAAACATGCTCTGGTTTAATTAGATTTAGTTTAGCCACCTAAAAAAATCCCAGCAGAACTTGTGGTGGGGCTTTCACTGCTGCTCCCTGCTGTGAGCCCACCTGTTTCTGCCAGCCTCGCTGTCCTGGCAGTCATAAAATCCCTGGGTCGGCTCCACGGGCTGGGGCAGGTCACAGGGACAGGCTTCCAGACTGGCTCGCCGCAATGTTTGGGGGAAAAAAAAGTTTTTTGAGTGAAAACCTAGCTTTGCCCAAGATTTACCGTGCTAAAAAAACGCAGAAACAAATACTGCTAAGCATCTAACTTTTTTTTCAAACAGTGGGCTTCCAGGCAGGGAACAGACCCGTCATTTCAAATAGCTTTTCATACTCTGCAAAAAATCTATTTAAAAAACTACACTGTTTTAAGACAAACCCTCCCCCCCAATATAATAATCTTATATATTTAAAAAAAAACATACACAGGTACAGCATATATCAGGAACAATGTCTCTGTGCTTTTGGCTGTATATTTGGATGCGGGAAAATTCTCCTCCTTGGAATAGTTTCCTTCCCAGGGAGTGCTCGGAGCCTGACCTGAATCCCAAGGAAGCAGCGTTCACAGCAAGCACCTTTGGTAGCACGGACCGGGCAGGGAGGAGGCTCCCATGAGCCACAGGCGGGGAGTGACAGGGACTATTTCTATATAAACAAGCCCAGGATCAGCTGAAGTTGCTGTTCACTGGCAAATGAAAATAAAGAGACAATTCAGAATCAAAGGTGAGTCAAAGAAAAAATATGTCCAATAAGAGGAGGCAGCCCAGACAATCAGTCAGATGCCAAAACATGTGACAGACCCAGAGGCAACTCCAAAACAACCAAACCAACTGCCTGTGGAGTCTGCCAAGGAGCCAGATGCTCCTGCTTAAAAATATCTTCCGCTGCCTTGGCATCTGCATTTTCTGCCTGCCGTCAAAAGGGGAGGGAGAGGAAAACGGGAGAGCGGTGCGGGAGTAGGGGTGGGGGGGCAGCAACTAATAATATTTTTGCCATTTTAATTCTAAGTACTTCTGATTATTCATTTGCAGTTTGTCATCATGTCACCGGAGAGCAAAACAAAACCCCAGCCTGGTATAGGCTGGGAAGGGAAAAACAGGCAAAGCTCTCTATGCAGAAGGGAAAAAAATGTTGAGAAAGATCTAATAATTCCGCATTGCTGTGGGTGGCACATTCCTGTTAAGGTGATAAAAAGCTATAAGCTGCTGGAGTTGGCAGTTTACCACCCAAGAAAGCGTCCGTGTGCCCGGACTTAGATCCCTGGCTGTTGGCTGCAGGGCCCCAGGGATGGAGCCAGGCAGGGGATGCTCCAGCTTGCACAGACCCAGGGTGTCCCCGAGGTACCCCAAGCTGTGCAGTGGGGACGAATAGGGAATGAATTGTACTGAATGAAAGTATTGCTGCTATTAATCATAGCAGCAGGTTTTGGTTCACAGAGGCTGTGGCTGCTCAACAGAGGCTTAAAAGGCACTTTTGTAATATTAACTTCCTGAATGAAGATGCAGATTCTTTGTTATTGTAGTTGTTGATTAAACCCATTAAATAAAATATACATTCTAGAAACTTTAGATTATTCAATAGGAAAAGGTCAAAGAAAAGCACAGTCAAAAAAGGAGACAATTTGTGCAATTTCTGTTACGGGAGGAACTGTAATGCAAAAAGTATTATCGCATTTCAGTTGTATTGAAGATCTTTATCTCTTGTATGAAAGTTTTCATAGGTGAATACACCCCTTCAGAAATTAAATTGCAAAACAGTTTTGTGTTTCTTGATTCTTTCAGTGGGAATCAGGAATCCCACGTGTGGTCTGTCCCTCTATCACCTAACTGATCGCGTGGCCTCGGTTTCTGTACACACAAAACGTCCGTGCTTCTACATGTTGGATGCATCCCTCACCGCTCCATCCCAAGGAAAGCTGCGCTTCCATAAAGCCAGTGCTGTTGGAGCAGCAGGTACTGAACAAGACTCAGAATACAACACTCTCTGTTGAAGAGTGATTTTGCCTGAAAAGAGTGTTTGTTTTTGTAAGATAGAAATCAGAACTTTATCTTTCTTCTGAGCTGCCCAGGTTGGGTTATTAGTCAGGAGGGTTTGGGACACTAAGTGCATCGGGGACTGCCTCGACTGACATGCTTCAAAAGCAAGAAACTTGGTACTAAATGAGAGGCATATCAGAGACCATCACTGCCTTTTAGAAAGCAAACAGCGCTGAAGGTCAGGTCGAGCAGGGCTGGAGTAAAATTGCACCCCAATCCCAAGCTCTCGTAAAGAACAGAAAGATCCTTTTGTGATGTTTCACTTATTTTCCCACTCAGATGCATGGTGGGGCTCAGCTCTATGGTGTTTGTTTCAGGGCAAAGTTTCACAACGGCTGGTCGCTGGCAGAGAGGGCAAGCTCTGGGCTCGCAGCTTCTCTCTCAGTCCCTCAAGCAATCTGGCACCCATGGGACTGCCACCAACTTTTCTGCACCGAAGGGTTGAACTCCTTGCTGAAAATCTGCGCTACACCTTGTAGGCTAAATTTTGCGTACAGAACTCATTTGCAGCGAAATGCAATCGCAGTAAATAAATAAGTAACGGGAGCCAAAACGGCAGCGTGGTGAATCGGCAAGCTTATTTCAAATAAATTGAAAGAACTTGCGGTGACAAACGTTTTGTGCGAGTCTGGTACTGAGATTGTAAGAATTTTGCATGTCTACATAAACTGACTGATAGCAAAGGAGTTTCTAGTCCCCCTCATGGCACACACAAATGTCTGTTAAAGACATAAATATTTAAAAACAACAGCTAGACTAAGAGGGTTAGCTTTCATTTCATCTAATTTGGCAAGCATTAGATACACCCACCAGAAATCATTTTATTTTGTGTAATTTAATAGCAGATCTATCGTAGCATCGCAGTTTCTGACATACCGAAAAAAATCTATGTGGCCTTTTTTTAAGTTCAGAATTAATGTAAGGCTGTATTTCAAATGTTAGATGGAAATCAATAAAGATTAAAACCTTTCTGTGTTATTCACTTGTTTGCATCCTCTGCTGCAAAGTTTATTTGCCTTCCTGCATGTAATACAGAGACTTTGATCCTTGTTCAAATATCTCTGATTTTTTACCTCCCTCATGTTTGATCTGGTTCTCAGGTGAGAAATATTGGCAAAACTTGTTAGAATTACACCTGCCAATGGTAGCATACAGGCTAGCAACACAAAATTATATAAGCTGTACTATGCATGCCCTTTGGATTCCTACACATCAGAATAATATTCCCATAGAAATCCATCTGAGATTTTAATTTATTAAACCCTATCTCTCCCCTCCCCCCCCTTAAAGGAATAGATGGAGATAGGGAGAAAGAAGTGAGATAACATCAAATAAACCAGGTTTAGAATGGTCATGGATGACCTTCACAATATGCGTTTTGCAATTTTGGGTGGATTAGAGGAAAGTAATGACGGCTTTGAAATGAGCTTTTGGATAAAGCTTGGGAAACTCTAATCATTACAAATCCACTACTTAAGAGAACAATTCTGTGTAGCACACTGCAGCTTTAAAGCATACATGTCTTGTTTTCTTTCCTCCTCTCAACAAGCTTATTTTGCTTTCACTTATTCTAGTCTTCTTATAGGAGCCCAGTGACTGTTTTCATTTTCTGCCCTGCCTTTTAATTTAAGGGAGCCTATTGTTTTTTTGCCATTGCATTGCCCTTACAGTGCCTTTTGCATTTAGCTTAGGACTCATAGAGTTAACAGGCTGGGGAAGAGAGAGAGTTAAAAGAAAAAACCACTTGCATTAAGCCTGAAGCCTGTCACCTTTTCTTGGCAATTACACTGCTAATGGCTGGGTCCCAAGCAAAGTGGCAAAGAATATCTCTTCTCACGTTCCCAACTCACAGTGCATTCCCAAATACCAGATGGTGTTTTTGGAATCCATTTCACTATGTTTGATATGACAATACTTTTGTATAATGTTAAATTATATATAACTATTTCAAATAGCCGATATCAGAACAGGGCAAGAAAAGGAATATTAGACGCAAGGAGGAAAGAGAGAAGCTGAAGACTGAAGGTTCTCGTCTCCTCCTGTCGTATCTTGTGTCTCTCAGATTTTTGTATAATTTGAACAAAAGAGGAAATAAAAGTGGTTCAACAGACTAGCTCTCGCAGTGGTACTATACAGAAATGGTGTTGTTTCCTTCCCAGAATTTGGTGTACATCTTAGGATGCCTGCCAGCTCTACAGGAGGCAAGTGCAAGATCATAAATAGTGCAGAGGAAGCAGGCAAAAAGAAAAGAGGAAAAAAACCAGTCAAGAGTAAACAAGTCCCACCATTTTCTTTACAGAATTTTCCTTGAAATCCTGGGAAAAACAAGTCCCAGAAAATGCAGGAGGGGTAAATCGGTACATCTCCATTAACTTCAGGGGAACTATGCCAGTTGACAGGAAATAAGCATTTGGCCCAAGATATTTAAGTTGAAGTAACTTGGATCTATGTAGTAAGTCTTCTATATGTCTTACTGAAGGTGAATCCAATCTCACTTGCCCCAGATTAGCTCTTCCAGTTTTATGTGAACACTGATGGATTTACAGGAGTTGGAAAATATCCACTGGAATCAGGCCTGCAGATTTAGTTGCAATACAATTCATCACGCCTGAACTGAAGAACAGAAGTAGCTTGGCCATTCCTCAGGAGACAACCAGGACCTCAGCTTTAGGACGCACAAAGATTTTCCTTTTGTTGGACACACTACAAACAATTTCCTAAGAACAGGAAGAAAATGCACTACCAAGGGAAAAAAGTATTCAAGATAATCAGTGTCCTGTCAGTCTGCCAGTGATACCACTTTCATTATCAGAATCCCATCGCTTAAACACCAGTTAATTTCATGATTTCTAAACTGAAATTGTTTACTTTAATGTAGCCAGAACTTTGTTTTCTTCCTTCTCTGTTGCAGCTCAAGGCACATTTTAACAACCAGCAAGCTTTCAGGATAAATGCTTACCAACAAAAACACTTCCCAAGCTTAACTGTAACATGAATATTGAAACTATAAGGACACAACATCTCAAGTAATTTGTCTAGTTCAATCAGTTTTTTTCCTGCGTATGCCACAAACCTGTGGCGTACATAATCCAAATGAAGGTTTCGTTCATATGGCTATGCATGAGCAACTTACCACGTTAGTACTTACTTTTTACCCAACAAAATACTGATTTTTCCCTCTTGATTACTTATACTGCCAGCATACAGTAAAGATTATCAACCCCTAAAAGGATCATACAGATCCAGTGACTACTACATAATTAACAATAACTTGTAGTAATGCAATTTAAGAGTCTTTTTAATGGGCATAGATGGCAGAATGTATAGCCCATCTTTCTTTGTCATCCTAGAAAAGGGGCCCCATGCGGAGCTGCTGGTTGCTGAGTGATGCTTTGTAGTCTGTACCAGACAGTTGCACAGTACCAGCTGCATTGGCAGGTAGCCGAAGTGCAAAGAGATAGCTGCCAAGCTATGCTATACAAAGGAAGCAGTGCCAGAGAGAAAGGGACCTTTGCATGAAGTCACCTTTGACCCTGAAGCCAGCATGGATCCCATATTCATCAATTCCAGACAATTGCATCTTTCATTCCACCACAAACTATGATTAGAAAGGGCCCATTTGATAGTGATTGTTAGTTTACAGTTCCCAGAGATTGGATTATTTAATCTTTAGTTCTGTTGGCAGCAATATTTTCCCTAACCTTTTGTAATGGCATGCCAGTGATAATCTAACATATGTATATAGGGAGATATACACACACACACAGAGGCACCTCCCTTCCCCACCAAAACCGGACGAAGAGATAAAGATGCAAAGAAAAGGGAAAAGCCGCAGCACGCAAAATTCACGTTGTTTGGCAAACACCATGCTAACGTAAATTTTCAGAACTCAGTCTGGAAAGTGCAGTGCGCTCTGTGTGCAGCAGTATCTCAACTTCTGGCCACAGACCTGACTTTCCTGTAGTTCTTTCCATTTGACAGAAAAGCTTTTGCTTTAGAGAATCGAGATATATCAGAGGCATTCTTTTCAGACAACTGCAGATTACTTTTTTTTTCAAATTTCTATAAATATTGATTGCCTGTAGTACACACAAAAAGAAGAGGAAGATTAAACAGATTTTAAAGGCACTCATGAGAAAACTACCAATGACAAGCAAAACCACTATCTGAGGGGCATGGGGGGGAGACAGTGCACAGAATAAAAGCAGCAGGGAAGCGTCTAGGCCTGGTTCCTACTACTGCTCTCCTGTGTGTCTAGCTTTGATATTGTGAGTCCTATCGAAATCAATGGCAGAACTCACAAGGTGCATGTGTATGTCAGCACTTGCAAGTTTGGGATCTTAGTAAATGGGTCTTCAATAGCAAACTGGCCCCATATTCCCTGCCCCCCCCCCCAAACATCAACACAAGACTTCCTTGAGCAATAAAGCAAGTTGCTGGCACAATCAACAAGTAGCTAAAGAACATAAGAAGTCTGAGAATATAATTCTCAGCAATGACTTTCCATAGTGTTCAGGAGAAAAAGGGGTAAAACCCACACCAAAATCAAATAAAGAACTAACATTTGCCATCAGAAGTTGAGAGAAAAGGAAAAAAAAAGAAAAAAAAAAAAAGGATGGGAGTCTATAAAACTTTCATGAAAATCTTTTTTGATCTGATCCTTTGGTCTTATCTCAGAGATGTTAGCTGAAGGGAAAAAAATCCCTCTACCTGAAGGCTGGCCGTATTGTGCTGCACCTGACTTCTGGCTCACATGCGAGACCGTCTGTTCTTTATTTTCACTCTGTATGAAGCTAATGGAATTTGCAGTTGATTAACCTCAAATCTGGAGTAATGATCCAGCCTGGGACTGCAGCTGGCAATGCTGGGGCTATTTGTACTTCTTAACCGAGTAAGACAGCAACAAGTATAATAGCACAAAGGTAAAGGTCCCGAATAGACGGGTAAATGTCAGAGGTGCGTTAAAGGACTTGAGAACATGACCTGAGAGTGCGGACCGCGTCCCCCCTCCCCACAAAGAGGTGGGAGCACCAACTCTTTGAAAAATCAATCACAAGATAATACAATAAAAAGTATATGGCTACACTTACTCAATGATATTCTACAGGGTACAGTCAAACCACAAGATTTACCCCTTCTGCACACCAAATTCATGCATTAGAAAAAGGTCATCTATTGAGGAACAGTCACTGTAGAAAATTTAGGAGACACAGGGTCCTAAAACTTCTCTACAACTTCTGTTTGTGTGAGGGAAAGCAAAGTCTTCATTAGATCGGCACTGCAAAATAAAATTCAGAGTAGAATTACACTGTATTATTTGTATTTATTTATTTGTGCCAATTAATTATTCTGTCTGAAATATGATAAATGGCAGCTGAATTGCTGCAGATAAACACCACCAGAAAGCAATTCCAGCATTTTTTTCTTAATAGATGTGTTTCTGTTTTTTCCTTCACAATTGTTCAAAGCTTCAATGAACAGAATTACACAAATGTGCACCAAACCTCGGAACTAATTTAGTTTAGCAAGTGCTTCACACATCTTCGTTTACTGAACAATGTTACTTTCAAATCATGACAACATTCTTCCTTCCTTGCCTCATGACTAATACAGTGTTATTCAAGCCGCTCCTCTTCAGACACTTCAGATCTTTACAAATCTTTCCCCCAGCTTTACCACCTGATTTCTAATTAAAATCAAACTGAGAAAGTTCCTTCCACTGATGTAAATTCCACAACCCCAGGCCAGTGACAGGCACTGCTGAAAAAGGCATTGCATGGCTTTACTTCCATGGCATCATTTGGAAGAGAAACTTCTCTGAAGAGTTAGATAAAATGAGCAGAGAGCTGGGATGAACTGTGCTTGGTCTTGAGTTCTTATACTGCTTATTAGATAAGTAAGTCTTAATGTGATGTAGTGAAAACAATTTTTCAGTCTGAGGAAGATCATTCTTTCCATCCTATATAAAACTTCCCAAATTAATGACTACCAGTGGACTTCCCTAACACTATGTGACTGTCTGTATTTTATTTATATATCGTGCATGTAAATATACATGTGCACACGCACACACACACACACTGTGTGTACTATATGTCAACAACTAATCAAAAATTGTTTGCCCACAAGCATATGTGAAAAATTCATCTAAATAATTGTACATTTAATTTTTAATGAAATCCCAGTAATCCACTCAATTTACCAAACTCCTACTTAATATGAAAGTGGCATGCACAGAGATCTCTGTGTCTTACACAGTGTGAGCATACGTACCACTTCAGGCATCCTCAGTCAAGTTTTATTATAATATTATCTTGATTTTGAGATCACTGCTTTTATTTGTGTGCAGAGTGAAGAAGCATATGCTATACGAGTAACCCATAGTGTTTGGCTTAAAGGCAAAATAAAAGTCAGCAATAAATAAACAGTAAAAAACAGACTGCTGGTAGATGGAAAGACTCCACAACCCATTAGGTCTTTCCTGTCTTTAGTTCCCTAATTCTGCAAAAGCTTATACTCCTAAGTAACTTTTCTTATAAAATAATGTACTGCAATTATAGCATCTGTCTTCAAATACTGATGGAAACCCATTAATTAACATCTAACAACCTTTTTGAGGTAAGTGAGTTTTATTATTCTACTCCATAGATGGGGAGGGTGAGACATAAAGAAATTAAAGTGATAGATTTGGCAGACACCTACAGAAACCAAGGGAAATGCACTGCATATCTGCTTGTAAGAACACATGTTTAAGCAGGCACCTGCATTTTGCAGGTGAAAACACCTACAGCATACAAATAACAACTCTACGCCATCCTCGTGCACACCCATCCTGGGGTGTGCACCCAGAAAACTCGTTAGAACAAAGAAATTTGCAAGCATGAACACATACATGGAAGTGCAGGTGTTTGATTATTTCAATCCAAAGCACATGAACAGATGTTTGCATCAAACTGAAATTGTCACCATCCTCAAAACTCTGCAGCTCTGTCATTCCACCCTTATCGGTCTGTTTATTTTTCATATTCCAGAAGGCCTCGTCTCACACTGTTTTTCAGGGTACAACTTCCACTCATTTTGTCTCCAGCCCCTTATCCTGTTGAAAGGGAAAATAAAAATTCCCAGCCCATCAATCCTTCTGTTCTTAGGCAGCCAATCATTCACTTTTTGACTAGATAAACATTTTTTAGTTAAGGTTTTGTGCTCCCCCCCAGTGTCTCTGCATATCACTATCATGAAGATCTTGGTTTTTTATGCAGGATCAATTCCATGATCACAGAGCAGATCTGAAAACAGATGTGTTAGGACAAGTAACAGAAAGGTGGACTGCACCATTCAAAGATGGGAACAACCGGTTCCATAAGAGCATGCAGCTCCTGAGGTTAATGTGCTGTGAAGCCCCAGACTTTATCAAGTTGCAAGTGGGAGACACCAGGATCATGGCTGTGGGACATGATGCACAATGGAGCATCAGACTTCTCTGAATCCTAGTGCCACAGGGGCACGTTGTCAGCCTGGTCTTTGCTCTTGTTTGTTTGTTTTCCTTTTCTTGGTTTTCACCAGAGTTTACAGCAAAGTTCCCTAAAATATTCCCTGAAATTTTGGAATTGAGCAGATGCAATCAAAAGTGGTTGCACTGCTGATCACGGGGGACATCTCCTGGTGCTGGCATGGAGCCTTTTTTTGTTTGGCCACTGCTGTTGTCCTATGGCTCTTTGGCTTCCTGCTATGGAGTTGCCTCAGTGCAGAACAGTTTGGGCAAATGAGCTACTAATCTACAATTCAAACCATGCCTCTGCATCTGAAGAGAGGAAAATAAACCCACAAAGTTATTTGTCTGTGCAGTGGTCCAGTTACTGGAGGACCAGAGCAGTTGGTAGCCCATATGTTACTGAACAGGATTTTAAGTAACGAAAAAGAAACAACTTCAAAGAGGGATTTGGAGAAGAAGAAAAAAAAAAAAATCTTGTGATTCACTGCCTCTACTCAGGTGTGCTATCTTGGCCACCGCTCTTCATACTGCCAGAAAACATATTCTCCTATCAAAGCCTGCCCTCCTTCCTGTCTCCTTTGCAGTGCCTGTGCTGAATACCCATGCTTCGGTCACTCCTTTTCTTTCTATTCTTTCCACAAACTTATATCAGAAATTAGCAAATGTCATTGCTTGCCAAGAGCCAGGCCTTCACTAAGGACTTCCCATCATTTTAGGCCTATGTTCTCTTCCTACATGCCCACGTACTTCTGTGGAATGTATTTTCCGCATTTCTCTGTGGAAGACTCTTAAAAAACTTCATTAAGAATGAAAAGAATGGGTGTCCGTAGAAATATAAGTTTCAACAACTCTACTTACCTCCATAGTGAAAAGTTGTATCCTATAAAATCAGCTGAGAGAATTATAATCTGTAAGAAAGTTACTACTTTAAATTGTTTAAGAATTATTCATTGATTTTTGAACATGAGGGAATTCCTTGGATGTGTTAAATAATGTCTTATGCCACAGTTTCCTTCATTGCGCATGGCAGACAGACAGCTGATCTTTTAAGCCTCATTTCCTTAGGAAATCAAGATAAAAGGAGAGGAAGCAACAAGTCCTAATGCAATGCTTATATACATTGCAATTTCTCTAAACTGTAAGTCCTCATTAGCAGCAGATCACGAGTAAATTTGAGTTTTACTTGTGTTAGCTTACAATCCTTGAAAACTTGTTCTGTTTGCGCTCTTGTAAAAACCTGGGTGATTTACCTTTCAGTCACTGCCCTAAATAACCCGTGTTTAGCCTATTCTTCTTAAGCTATTCTTTCAAACAGCATCACAAAAGAAAATTTCTAGTAAAAAAAATACTTGCAAACAGAAATGCACATGCATGTTGTTTCTATTTGTTCCCAAGAGCAAACATAAATGCTGACTGAATGAACAATCAAATGGGACGGTTTTTCTCCTTTCTTCTTGAACATAAAAGATTAATTTGGGTCACTTTGGAATACTCCTCATATTTCCTTGACATAAACCAAAAAGCCATGCTCAACTTCCCATTTTCTTTACTAGAGTAAAGATAACTACTTATAAATATCAGCATATTTCCATGCAGAATCAGGTCCATTTTTCTCCAGCCTAATTGAATTCTGGATTAAAAAAAAAAAAAAAAAAAGAAAAACTCCCCTCTAATTTACTCACAAACTCTCTCAGTTATGGAAGTACTCTGTTAGTGACCACGTACGCCCTGTGTCTTTTGAGTTAGTCACGTTTAAAGCAGAAAGGCCTATTTGAGAGCACTATTTGTGCTCTTAATTTCCACACTGCTCCTATTGACAACCTCAATCCGTGTGTGTGATTCCAATTGGGTTGTGAAATTAATATGGCTGTTTGCGTACATCAAGGGCAACCTGCACTCCTTTGAAAGCAAGGGCATTGCAATTATTGGTAGTAAAAGTCTACAAGCTTATAGTGCCATCTGTACTATCCAACACTTCCACCCATATCTAGTTGTATTGCTAACTTTGCGTTTCACAGCCTCTGAAAAAAAAAAACCACCAAAGAACAACAGACATGCTCATACAGGCAAAATATTTTGAATCTCACTCCATTAGCCAACACATCTATTTAATCTGTTCTAATGATTTTTATCTTATTAAGAACTACTCTTCAATAATCTACTCTATGGAAAATAGATCCAGAGATCTTCATCACAGTGAACGTAAGTTCTAAACCCTTTGCGCAAAAGAGCCATTGCAGGCTTGTACAGCGCCTGCTCCGAAGACACCTCAATCAGACTGGCTCCTGCTGCCTCGAGATCAGTTGGATTTCTTGGGAGTGTGGCAGGGCCTCTGCTTTTTGTGGATGGATGAAGTACAAGTGTATTGCATATGTAAAGTGTGTGTATGTACATGTACAAAGAGCTCCAGCATTTGCAACGAGTTGTGCAATTATTACCTGCAATACTTGTGAAAGAGAAGTTCCTAGTGACATTAATGGAAATAACAAAGATATTATCAATCCAAAATATGCTATTATGAACTAGCACATTTATCTTCAAATATCAACAAAGAAACAACTTGATTCATCCCAAAATCATCTTTAAATATTAATCAGTGTCAGTGACCACATCTGAGGGAGAGGAGTGAAGCATGCTTCTAGCAGCACAGCAAGATCCTTTTCACGCTGGGATTAAAACATGGGGAACCTTTCGATAAACCAAAAAATGTTACCTTTTTTTCTTTCATATGAAGGTAGGGAAAACAAATATTTACTGCCTTACTTATAAAAAGTTTCAGATTGTTTTTTTGTTTGTATGGAAGCTGCTGGGACTTTGCCAGCAAAAAAGTTTCAGAATATTCTTTTATTTTCATCTCCATTTTTGATTACTCCTACTATTAGTGGAGGGCTTGCCTAATGTAGCAGCATCAGACTGCTGGAAACCATCACAAGCATCCCGATCAATTTAAAGATCCAGTCCTGGTGTTTAAACTGGAGTAGTATATGATTAGTCTTGCAGCCTTTGGATTCAGATCAAGGTGTTAGACCTTTCAGGTAGTGTCTATCTTTTTCAGTTTTCCTGCATGACCTGGTATTCAATACAGTTTTGACACCTTCAGATCTCAATCTAGTGCGTAAAATTAAATGATGGTGAATAGTGAGTGGTAGCACAGAAACACATTAGGTATAGCACAGACTGACGTTAGAAGTCCTCCTATTTATCCTTCACAAGATAGGTCCTCCAGATCATACTATTACTTGCTTTTCCCAACTATCACAATGATTTCATAACCAGGGGCCACAACAAGCTCTGGAAATAATACATGGGCATCAAGAGAAAGAATGAGCTGGCCCTTAAGGGTACAAAGCTGCGCTCTTCATTCGCCTCCTGGTTAACCAGCTATCTACACACCATCCCTCTCCCCCAGTAAACGCCGTGCGAGGATGCCAAATCTCCGGCTCCTGGCTCAGAGTAGCACTGGGAGTCCAGACAAAGTTTTTTTTGGATAAACTGGCTTTTCTCTCTAGTCCTTCCTCAGGGTGTCCTACAGCTACGCCATCCTGTTACAACAAATGCGAAAGTTTCTGAGGGGAAGAGGGTTGGACAAGGGTTAACAAGGCGCATTCTCCTCTTACTAAAATGATGTCATTTCCCTCCCCCTCCCTGAAAGTATCTGTTGCTTGGTTGTTTACATACTGAAGTTAATTTAAAATATATATCATAGAACTGCATGATTTAAAATTGAAGGAATTCTTGTATCTGAAGACATTTATACAAATTTAATTTAAACGTCCAGTGCTTCAGTGTTATTAAAAAGTATTGGGTTTTAGCCACAAACTACCCATTTTCCTCATTTTCCATATTTTCTGCAGAAAAATAAAGACTAAGAAAACAGAAGTACTGATACATTGTAGAAATTGTCCCAATGAGTTTATAATCCAGTGTAAGTTACATGGTACTGATAAGTAAAGGAAGTTCAACCAGACAGTTTAATCCTCCAATTTCCTGTCTTCTAATCAGCCACTGACTCCTCTGGCTTTAAATTAGAAACATTCATGGTAATATTCAGGACAGGTGAAGGAAAAGAGTAAAAAACAGCTAGGGCAAATACTTGTAGGCAAAAGGAGACCACGTATAGAAAATGATGATGCTATAAAGTATGTGTAACGATGCACTGAATACACGTCTTTAAGTTATATATGGAATTTAGCAACTCAGAGAAGGAATAATTTTATTAAAAACATTTATACAGCAGCTGAGCAGTGTATGAACATGTGAGAGTTACTATATAAAACAAAGAAAATCCATGCTGCAATGTTACACTGTTCACACTTTGTTATTTTTATAGAAGCAGGAGCAGGGTAATTATTAATACATGTATGCTTTCTGATATACAGTAAGTTATAAGTAGGAAGCACAAATCAGCAAAGCCACGTATGGTTCAACAGCATGTGGGGATTACCATGATAAACTTAGATGAGAGTATGCATATGCACATATGTATAGATACGCTCAGTGATTTCAATGAGAAATACTACTTTTGAGCGTTTCATGCTTCTGACTTTTTTAGCTTCGGTAGTGATAATTAGCCTTCCATATGATGAAATTAAATATTTATTAGATGTGCCATTATTTTTAATCTCATATAGTGAGGACTCTATTAATTCTTAATTGATGGAAATGCTAGTAACGTTTTGAAATTTTCATATTTTTTTTTACTGCATAAATTACCTGAGTAATTTCAGCTACTCCTCTGAAAAAATGGAGCACAGAGGTATGAAAAAAGTATCTACCAAGAGCTTCAGTGAAAAAATGATGTTGACTTAAAAACCTTTAAAGTAACAAAATGACAATTTCCAAGTCCAGTCCTACTATCTTTAATAAATTCCCTTTTAACTTACAGCACCTAAAGAAAATAAAGGCATATACACTGAACTATGGATCGATAGCTGGATAATAAAACTAGAAAACAGTTCTTTCAGAAAGTGACTGGAAGATCTGCTTTAACTGTCGTATTCAGTAACAGCAGTTTGCATGCTAACTCATACATGGAGTCATTTGAAATGGCTTCTTATTTATTAATGAGGCTTTTTTCTTCAGATATTTCACAAAGAGAACAGTTTGGGTTTTGAAACTGTTTGCAATGTGATAACTCAAATTATGAGGGTCAAAGTTGGCTCTCAGTCACTCAGGTAAGTAAACCTGGAGTCGCTCCACTCCTCTTAATGCAGTGACTCCAGGCTGATGGCAGTGTAAACCTTGAGCAGAATTTGGCCCAGGGTCTTTAGGTTTGTATTGTCATTGAGAATTTTCCTCCAGTATATACCTTCGCTGCACGTGTATTTCAATAACCCCGTGCAAAGGAATTTTGCAGACAATCCCTTATTAAACACATATAATAGTCACATCATATTGGCTTGCTAGAGCAAATAATTTAAAAAAAATAATCAGCTTGAAATAAATGTTTATAAAAGTAGCACAGCTGCACATATTTGTTACAAATGCAAGACAGAGTACTGAAACTTTTCTACAACTAACCCTTTAGTGTCTCTATGACAGCACCAAATTTAAATAAGAAGTGCCAATGATTACAAAATAATGATCATTTTTCCAACAAACTAATTCATCTCATATCTTCAGGCTGCTATACCAGTTAAAGTATTTGCTATTACATATATATTAATAAAATATATAAATCCTTCTTAAACAAATTTACAGCGTTTGGGGGAAAATTTTCTGTTAAAATGTCACATTAGAATATAGCCAAAATAATACTGTTTCTACATTTACTTGATTAAAGCATAAGAAAAAAATAGATTAGGTATCAAAAGATTGCCTTAAAACTGTGGTGACAAATACAATTATTGCTAAAATGTACAGATCCTGTGGGTTCTACCGAAATAGTTTGAAACATTTCTAACTGTCTACAAGAAAGAAAAATAATATTTTTCTTTTACTTTGACCTCTTGGTATTTTGGCAAGTAACATAAAATATATTAGCCATTCCATCAGATGGCTGGAGAGAAAAACTAGCTGTGATGAGGAAAAACGAATTAAAGGAGCATTAATAAAGATTATCTATGAAAGAAAATAAGGTCAAAATTAGAACTCTGCATTTTAAAGCCACCTTTCAAAAATGCAAGCTGCTTTGCCCAATGCTAAAATCCATTCATTTTACTAATCATGCAATCAACCAATCTCCATTATCTCCAGCTAGCTAGCTATAAACATGCTATAGACTGGAGTGAAAGAGGGAGAGTGTGAGGTTGAGAGACACAGAGAGAGAGAGAAAGAAAGAAAGAAAGAAAGAGAGAGAGATTACTACACCCAGCCTTTTATAAAGCCGTTTCTTTCATTATAACAGGTCTTTTCATCAAAATGACACAGAACCTTTAAATTTGGGCATAATACTCCAGTACAGTACACAGCTATAGCTTAAAATGGATTTAGAACCTGCTCCAGAAAGAAAACAAACTCCCTCGTTTGACACACAAATTGTTTACGATTCATTAAAAAGCAAAATTGCATATCACAGTGCTGGCAGCTGAGTCCATATGGGTGCAAGGGGTATTCACTCATCTCTTTGTATGCTGGCAGTACCAAACCGAAGTTTAGCACTGTGCAGCTGAGATTTTGTGCAGCCAGACGATGCATGAGGTAATTTTAAAAGCTTTACTTGTCTTTAAAACATTAAAATCTGCTCTCTAGCTTACTTTTGATTAAAAGAATGTGGCAAATGTGATGAGGTTTGGGGGTAAAAAAAATAATAGATATCTACTTTTTGTTGTATGTTTTATATTCACAGGCTGTATGAAAAACTGCTTATTACTCCATCAATAATTGAAACTTTGTATGAAAATTATTTGCAATTAACACATCTATTGTAAAGATCTTGAATTATTCATTTCAGTTAAAAATAACATCTCTTTCATCTAGCGCAACTTCTACAGAAAAAGGCTATTTTAGTGATTTTTTTTTTTTTTTTTTTGTTCTCTTAGAAAATAAATGGTGTGACGTTCAAGTTTAAGGAGAACTTTCTGCAATGTTTAATCTAAACAACAGCATATGTGGTTATAAAACTGTTTATTTTTAGGCAAGTGCATTACTAAATGTTTCCAGCATTTTTACATATTATATTCACAGTACTAAAACATCTGTGAAATAAATGTGACTGAAATGAAACTTCCTCGGACACTTTCTATAGGGTGATAATAACTGCCTAATAATGTTTGAGGATACTTATTAAATAATAAACATGGATGTACATCATCATAAAAGCAGCTGATAGACAATAAAAGAGGAGTGGTAAGAAAATACACAAATGGCTTAGAATAAGGCAAAATCACAGCATGATATAAATCGTGTGGTTAAAACAGGTACTTGAAAACTTTGCTTTGAAAACGATAACTAAGAATCAATAGCCTTATTTACAGGGGTTTAACAAGCTAGAAAAAAGTCACATGAATAATCAACAGTTTATGTGCATGCAAATACCCCTTCCCCCTCCAACTTCCCCTGGCAGAAAGTCTAATTGGAAAATCAGTACTATAAGTAAAGTGGTTAGCCTTCCCTATTCCCATTAACCAAAAGCTGCATGTTACATTTCACTGGCAACCGCTGGCAAACCTCTAATAGACAGTTAAAAAATTAAGAGTTTAGACAAAACAAAACGGAAAAACCCGAGCCCAAACACCTTTAAATACAAGCCACATGATATACACAATGGCCACCACCAAGCTGCAGAATAAAAACCTTCCGGATCTCACTTTTAAAAGTCTTTCAAGTCCTCAGAGGTCTTAAACTTTCCAAATGATACCAAAATTGGTCCGGGGCGGCGAGGGGGAGGGAAAGCCCCCGACTTGTTTCAGCGTATCATACAATGAAAGTGATCATGCCTTGTTTTGTAATTCCACTCGCCAGTCCTTTTTTAACTGATATCTATGTGAAACGAGCTGAGGTTCACGGTCCAGTTAGGAGCGGATAATACATTCATTGTCCTGGCAGCAAACTTTTCCTCTCACTGGAAGAATTCACGCTTGCCACAAGAATAATAATTACAGAAAACTAAAAATGCGCTGCTAACGAATTAATCCCTAACGGACAACACGCTAACGAGGGCAGTAATGATTTGAGGACTCTCTTCCTCACAACAGGACTTGCATCTTCTGCCACAATGGGCTATTGTGCATCCTCCTAACTCACTATACCTCTTATAGATTCAAGATGTCAAAGGTTGTCTGGCCCGGCTGACCATGACATGCTAGTTAACTCGTTCTACGGAGCACGTTGGGACTTTATTGAAACTTTAATTGCGCCCAAAAGCAGCTAGAGCCAGACTATGTGGGATCTGTAACACATGGCTCCAGGTCAGCACAGCCCGGTAACCTGTTCTAACGTAAACAAGCGGAGGGAAAAGTTAGATCGGGGTCTCCGATGAAAGGCAGCACCTCGCAAAACACGCTCCTCTCACACGTGATGATTTTACACCACGACACTACCGCACCGTTCCAGGCTTTTACAGTAATCGACTTGCTTTGTAACGGACTGAACTTTCCACCTCCCCTCTTTACAAAATATTGCATGGTAAAAAATGCACACACACACAAATGCTTGAAAGCAGCAGATAAAGTAAAACAAACTGAGTGTTAGGCAGCCGACTGCGACAAGTTACTCTGCACAAGGCTTTTTCAAACTACTTCTTTGCATACTTTTTTTTTTTTGTTTTCCCTTTAAGGAGAATTCAAAAAGCTTCCCTCTGGAAACTGTAGTGCACATTAACGGTCTCCTGTTACACAGGGGAAAGCACACAAGTGGGACAAGTGTGAGGCTGCTCTACTGAAGAGTGTGAAAAAAATCAAATGTTAATTTGATAAATGTGAGGTCTGGGACATTTTGTCAAAGAGGGAGGGAAAGTAGAAAAGGGAGAAAAAAAAAAGCAGCCCTGCTGCCAACTCACCATCCACCAAGTTCTGGCCGAGATGTCGTAGCAGAGCTGCCATTTGATGGAGCCGTCGGAGGTTTTCCCTGCCATTATGCTGTCAGCAAGCTTCATCTGATGCTAACTCACGGGAGATAAGACACCTAATTGAGAAAACATTTGCACTGGCATGTTGGGCAACATGTAGCCCGGTCCATACCATATGGAATCATGGGTAAAAAAAAAAAATCTCCTTGACAATGAACCAATCTCTCACAGACCCAGTGGCAAGGTGAAGTGGAGATGAAAAGTCATCTGCTCCTAGCACTGTCTTCTCCTCTCTCTCTCTCCCTCTCTCTCCCCCTCTCCCTCTCTCTCACTCTTTTTTTTTTTTTTTTTTTTTTTAAATAAGAACCCACTGCTCAACATCAAAGAGAGGCGGTCAAAATTAGGGCTTCATCACTCAGATGATTTTGGTCTGCAAGGTTTTTCTTTCCTTTCCTCTTTTTTCTTTTTTAAGAAGAATAAAGAGATTTAATAGGACAAAGGCAGGTAGTGGACTGCGGAGGGAGATCGCCACAGGCTATTAGCCTAAAATTTCTGCTTGACAGATGGAACTGCTTAGAGACTATCATGCAATGTTTTGGGTGGTTTTTTTTTTTTTTTTTTTTTTAGACTTTCAGTCTGATTCAGTATCTGTTTATCGCAGCTACTTTTCTCATGTACGTGACTGGGGGGGAGAAGGGTGAGCAAAAAAAGAAAAAGATTGCATCTTTTTTCTTTCTTTCATGATTGTGCATATAATCATTCAAGCAGTGAAAGGCAAAACAAAAGTATAAACTGCTCAAGTTTATTTCTCAATTCAGTGACGGAAGCTTTCTGAAGGAATCAAATGCTCTTTCATTTTTTTGAGACGTTAAAGTTTTGGCTCTTTGTTCCTTCTTGATTTTAGATACCAGATCTTATTGTTTAAATGAATGACTTTTCATATGAATGTTCAGATGGCTAAAGTGCTCCCTAAGAACTGAATAATTCCCCCTTTTTTTTTTTAAATACAGTTTTTCTACCATATTTTTTAAAACTGGTTTTTAATGTTACATATCCTAATACCATCAGGTGATAACCACCAAAGCCTCAGAGGTTTGTTTCTCTCTCCTGCAAAACTTCTCTGCAACATTCAAAATTTACGTGAGGAACTGTCAGATAACTTGGAAAAAGACAACTCCAAACCAAACAGTTTTGAAAAGTTATGAAATCCTGCTATTGTCCAATATTAACGTCTTTTCCTGGAAAACACAGTAAAAGATAATCATATATTTTCCCATCTCAGTTTCTCACTACTTCTGGTGCACTGTAAAACCAACAAAAGTATTACTTTTATGACAGCTGACTATTAAATAGGCAGTGAATGCTTTCCATTTAAATCGCCCCGTTGTATCACACGGAGCGACGGTTGCTCGGCTATGACCACCACCACTTAATAACAGGGCACTTCAATCTATACAGTAGTGCCTTTCCTCAAGTGCTCGAAAAAATGAACTTCTGAACTGGCAAACGGACTCTTGCCAGGAATATTTCTTAGGTCTGTTGAGCTATGGCTGATATAACTTGCTCACTCAGAAACAGCTACACTCTGCAAATCTTTTTGCAATTTGGACACAAGAGGAAATGTATTAAAAATATCCACTCTATTTTAAACAATATCCGTTTCTGTTTGTATCAAAAAGGGGAGCTTGTGGGTGCACAATTCTTCATTTGATTGTTTTGTATACTAACTATTGTTTAACTATTTGGCTACAGCAAAATGACAATTCCGGGCTACATAGATTACAAAACTGTCATTCAATACAGGACAGAACTACCTTTCATTGAGCTTCAACAATACCTTCAGATTTCTGTGATATGCAAGATGATAAGCAAATTATTTAGGGTAAACACAAACTGCTAATGTAACATGCAGGGGTTAGTCTTTGGGTTTGCCCCAGCCTTAACAATCTGGACTGCACAAAAAATACATTAGTGCATGATCTATGCGACCACTTAGCATCCCAGTTTGCTTTTTTGCTCCAGATAGCAGGTATAGTCCCACTGCCATTTACAGGAAAGAGTCTGACTAGCATGGGAAGTGTTAAGTTTTAGTCCGAGTCCAGGAAAAAAAAAAATGGACACTGTGCCAGGAACTGTCCTTGCACTGGCTGGCCAAAGCATTTATCGTCTTCTGTTACTGCAGGTTCGTTAACACTACCTGTCCTTTCCGTGGCTTGCTGCTTATTGGAAAAAAACCTCCCTCCAAATAATCACACAAAATATGAAGTAAAATGCGTAAGTAACAATCAGCCTTTGAAGCGGTGTCAGAGTCAATTTTATGCTGCTCTCTCTGCTCCTATCTCTCAAACTGAACAACTTACCAACCCTGCTTATTATTTATTTAGTATTTCATACTCAGTTGTACTGCACGTCATTGCAGTCAAGTTTTGATAAAACTCTATTCCATCTATATGGTTTTCCATCACCTGATGTAGTTACAGATCTACTGACAAACTTTCTCTTGATTGCTATATTAATCACTGCTTCGAGAGTAGTTAGGTCTTCCTATACCAATATATGACTTTGCTTCCCAATATTAATTATAAACTCACTGAATAAATATTTTTTTAAAAGAGCATACACTTTTCAGTTTATGAATGACAGAAGCATGAAACCATTTCCTTCCTGACAGTATAGTAGTTATGTGCAAAGAAATGAGGAGTGCTGTTGGTTAACAGCGTTTTAAATTCAGAACAATTAGGTGCAGTTAACTTTGCCATTGTTCCTTCTGATGCTGGGGATGGTGGGTTCTTACCCGTAGAGCAATTATTCCTTTCATAAGCGGCTGTTGTTAATAGCATTAAAACAAGATTAAATACAACATGTTAAATATTGCAATTATTGTGGAAAATAAAATTATTTGGTGAGCATAATGGGGAGCAAATCAAGCATTTAACATGATCCAGGAAATGCTACTCCAAACAATTGCATTTGTTTTATGCAATTTTTCCCCTTTGATTGCTGACAGATGCCGTTTTGGAAACAAACATCTAAGTAGTTTTCCTTCAATCAGGAAAAAAACCACACACCAGAAAATGGCTACATGTTTTGAATTTAACTCTTGTCAATCAGCATTCTGCACAACACTCCCTGTGAATAGTACTGGGACAAAACGATGCCTTCCAAAGACTAATAAGCCACAAAGATGTTTGCTTCTAAATCAGATCTGTTACGAAGAAAGAAAAAGCCTTCGTGTGGCACAGACATTTGTGCAGACACAGCTGCAAAATAAAAATGCTTGCAATATACCAGTGATATTTCAAGTTTGAAGTAAGTTAGGTGTATGTGCTTGTGGGCAACGGGAGAAGAGATTTGTTTTCCGACAGCTTTAGGCCTCGAGCAATGGATTGAAGTACTTGCCAGTTGCTTTCTGACTTCCTACTGGAGAAGTGGCCAACTACCCACTAATAATTTGCTTAATTGTTGAGCAGAGTTACCTGCCGCAGCACAAACAGTACAAGCGTGCCCCTCTTTATCTCCCCTCGGCAGCACATTCGGATGAGGTCATTGTTGCTATCAAGTGAACGAAACCAGGAATGAATGCTAAAAAAGGCTAATACAGTATATTAATTCAGATGACTATATCAAGCTGGCATTTTACAGTCTACTGGAAACTGAATGCATGAGAGCATTAGAAATGTTGGCATAGCGGGTGGTTTCTCCAAATGTTGGCTTCTACTACTCATGTCGGTAAAAGAAACGTGGCAGAACTGCGTGCAGCTCCCAGTGCTAGACGCATCTTTAGGATCTTAGTACTCTTTACTAGATTATCTATTAATTGCATGGTATCCACTGCTCATTAACCCTTTCTTTAATTCCCTTCGCCTCCCTCTATTTCTTCAGTTGCAATTGCTCAGAACCTTCTCAGCTGATTGCAACAGTGTGATTTTAGATCTGTTCCTAATTTGGGAGGCGCTTTCCTTAGGAAGCCTGAACTTAAATGAGTTATGAAGAGGATTTCCTTATCTTGAACAGTGACAATTAGTTCAAGTGCCATGTGACAGCAGGCAGTTGATTTTTGGACAGCCTCTGAACTTATGCAAAGTTGCTGACAACGAGTGTGTGTTCTAGCTTTTGGAAATCCTATAATCCTGGCTTCAATCAAGAAGATCTGCTGTTGCTGAAGGCGTAAACAAGGAGAGAAGCAGCATGTGACCCCTGCTCCTGCACCTTCAAGGAAGCCCAAGCCAAAACGAGTGCAATGGTAAAGCTTATACTGGATACTCAAGGTGACACACACATTGCAGATGATCTTGCTGAACCCAGAGAAAGAGGTCCTTTACCCCATGCAGGAAAGTTGTCTTTGGAGTCTGCATTTCCCCCTGTAGCTCTGTTGTGTGTATTTCTCCCTGCATCCCTCTCGCTCCTCTGATTTTCTTCTTGCCATCTGTATTCCCCTTTTGCCTCATCTGAAACAAGCATCAAGATCTTGTTTCTGACAGAACGGTCTGTCAATATGGAAACACACTGACATCACAGACAGTGCTGTGACTTCATGTCTGAAAGAAACAGGAGGAACAGATGAAAAGAGTGAAGGGGAAGGAATGACACATACAAACATTTTTAAAAAATAAGTAAAAATTCTTCCCTATCAACTCCAAATGTAAAGGAACATAAACCAGATTTATTTTTAAGTCTAAATATAACCAACTATTTCCTAATCTGTGGCCATAACTCAGCACAACATTTCAACATGCTTTTCACCCGAGAGAGGTACCTGTCCCCTAGCAGCATGCGCTTTGCTGGCTCAAGGCCTGCGTGACAGCCAAAACACCCTCCTGAGAAGGACTAAACACGGTCTATTCTGGAAAAAAGCTAATATCAGGCATAATGCTCATACCTGGGAGAAGCCTTTAGAGGGAAAGAAGGACTCCTGCCCTGGACCAATCTAAAACATCCAAGTAAATGCAAATTCATAGAATTAAATTATCCATCAAAACCACAAACTCAGTTTTGATGCAGCTGGATCAAAGGTGGCATTACCCCACTGAGGTGGGGACACAAGACGTGCCCAGAAAATATTCTTACTGAGTACACGGAGGTGGAATATCACCATACTTTTTTTTTTCTTCCTAGAATGAAATATTAACAAAAGTGTCTAACCATTATTCCTATTACTAGGGTTTTTTTGTATAAGAATTTGGAAGGAGTTAGAAGCCCCACGTTTCCTTTGCCATTTGAAATATTTATTTTAGTTCTACTATTAGAGGGCATCCAGAAGATATTGCTTTCCTGCCATCTCCAGAGCCACTGCAAAACTCTAATAAGGAGATTCATAACTAGTAGGAGAGGAGCTCAAGAAAACTAAAAGGTTAATATATTCTAACTAGATGTTGGGTATAGAATGTCAGATCTGTCAAATTTCATTACAGTTTGCTGCTCAATGAAAAAGATTTGATTTCTTTTGCCACTGTCCTACTATGTTCAAGTCACACAGTGCCAGCAGCAACCAGCCAACGACCACAGGCTGGCACTGAGCGGGCCCGAGTGGGAAGCCAGCCGCAAGGACCATCTGTTTCCGATTTCTAGCGAAGCCAAGATGTGCAGTGAAGTGCATTCCATTCACCCAGCCAGCCTTCTCCCTGCTCAAGTTATTAGTGTTACAAGTGAAATTATCTTTTCCAAACAGCAGGGGAGCTATAATCCTTATGGAACAAGAGTTTAAAAAAAAGAAAAAAAAGAAAAAAAAAAGGACAGAAAAAAGGTCCCCCAACACCCCCCTTGCTTCAAACATCTTTTGTTAAAGTTGTTGATGACACTGTTTGTAAATTTAATTGCCATGTTCACAGGCTTTATAATTTTAAACGATGTTTTATTAAGAACTATATCCTCTAAGGGAAGAATGTGTACGTTGGTTCACGGGATCTAATGTAATAAACCATTCAAATATATTTAGAGTGTTATTTATGAATAAAGTTGAAAATGACAAGATGAATGCTCATTTAAGTCTCTCTAACATGAAGTGCCTTGAAAAACATCGTAGGTTTTAAAGTATAATTTAAAGTGAGAATGCATAAACAGCACTAATTACATGCTACTTACATTGTTTCAATATGTAATGCATATGTTTAACCTCTCAGAGAAAGGATTGGTCTTGGCACAGCAATTGTGGGGATTTAAGGGTATGCTAAACTGATAACTGTAGAATGAGCTCTGACATAGGATATTGGTCTCCTACTGTTACCTAAATGCCAGGTGAAACCAAAGGATTTATAGAAGGGCAGGTGGAAAGGGGGGGGGGTTG
>NW_010973284.1:1481217-1650741 GCF_000737465.1 Haliaeetus leucocephalus
GGGGTGGGGGGGGGGGGAGAGACAATACAATGAGGTGAAACTGAGAAGTTTATTTTCAAAGGGGGAAACATTTATCCTTTGACACCATTCCATTCCAGTGACTTTATTTCTAATATACCATGAGATTAATGATGTGGCTACTGTCACTGTGTCTGATGAACACTGGCAGAGCTGTGGAACAGTTGCTCCCTCTACTATTATTGGACATATTTGTAAATTGGCATATATAAGATGAACTTGTTCCATGTGCCAGCCAATTAGAAAAAATCTTATTCAGGAGAACAGAATTTTTGTATTCCTATTGAATTCTATACAACATACAGTTGGTTTAAGATTGGCTGATTTAAAAACTTGTTTAAATTAACAATGTTTGACAGTTTTCATATCATGCAATAATCTCAATACGACTCATGCAAATCAATTGCAGATAATTAAGGAAGTAAATTATCATCATGAAACAGATTCCTGACATACCAGAGGTGAGTCGATATTTAAGCCTTTGCTCAGGGAAGGCACAACTGCTGAACGCAGCCATAATCGTTCACCATCCTACCCCCAAATGATCTATTCTTTCAAAAGTAATGGTATCATAAAAGAAAAAACAGAGTAGCTTGTTACATTCATTTTCTTAGTCCCTTTCAATCTGTTTTTACAGATCTGAAACTACTGTCTTGAGTGGCTAATACCACACAAAAAATAACTGTTGAGTCACCTGAAACCTAATTATTAGATGAGTCCCTTCTTTGGGTTTTATCTTTTCTCAGTGTCTTCAGAGATGCAACTGGACACTGATTATCTTTGCTCCACAACATTATTTGAGCTATGGCTAAGCTGACACTAACAGAATCGTAATCTCATTCTAAATTTTCTGTCTGTGTATTCAGAAACATCTGCTATAGCTGCACGAATTGCCTATCTTTAAGATGTCCTGTTTTGCCATAAGTAAAATATATTTCAGGCTCTCTGGTGCTATGAGAAACAACCCTTTTGGATGTCTCCATGCACGCTTGCTCCCATGTAGGTAAAGTAGGAAGAGGGGTGCAGAAGGACACAAAGACCACAAGTGGGAACTATGGGATTGCTCCAGACAGTTTCTGTATTTGAGGTCTACAGGGTGTGGGAAGAAAGAGAGGCCAGCAGGTAAAAATCATGAAGCTCTGAACACTTCTATCATTAGCTTGTCAGACATTGGAGGCTGAGTACTGGTGCTTACTGTATACGTGACTAGGGTAGACTCTATTCCTGTAGGCACAGGCAAGTCTCACATCCCCTCCTTTTAAGCTTGTAGGTAACGCCGCGGAACTGAGGACTACTTTTGGATTCAAAGATTGCAGTCTCACATGCCATAGGAAACTAATCTCTCAATCTATGCTTTTGATTTTTACTTATTCTTCCAGTTTCTGATAAGGATTTGCTGCAAGTGGCTCATAGTGGAAAACAAAATTCTACTACTAATCAGGAGGGATAGACAAGTCCTCAAAGTCTCCCTGGAAATGGCTTTCTTGCATAGGACCTACTGAGTCCTACAGTGCTGGTGGACTTTCAGGCAGCAGTGCTACATCAGTGTCTTTATCAACTATAGCTACATAAAAGACTGTGACTACTCCTTCCTAATGAGAGACTTCTGTAATGCTCTCTGCTTAGGGCTATTCTTGAGGAATATGGAATCCAAGACAGATGTGACAGTGCCCATCATATTAATCTCAAAGACCAAATCCCTCAAAGCAAAGGAAATATGAACAATTAAAACAATAGATACACTGAATCATATGAATTTCCAGTGCCCTCAATACTAACTCGAGTTCCACACATTAATTTGTAATTCTTGAGCCATGAATAAGTAAATCCTCTTTTGTTTAGAGAGCAAGATTAAAATGCTACTAATATTAAAGCCACTCTTGTTTGCTGGCTTATATGTCTATTTAAATACCTGCCTATTTCTTTGCTTCACCTCTTGAGTGTCAAACTTGTCTTCTTGATAATACCAGCTGAATGGCAGCCAGCAGGCTGAACTCTGTAGGTAAATACCTGGAGAAGTGCTTTGGGAAGGGCTGAGCTGCATGTAAGCAAATTTTACAAGCAGGTCTGGTGTAATCCATTCAAGCCGCTCTGGATTATTGAACATTTTACAGCAAGATAACACTTTGGTGACCCTAAGATATATTTACACTCCTGTGTAATCTATGCCACTGGACATCACATCATGGAAGAGAAATCTCTGAACCTAGTTTATTCAGAACACATCACTATAAACATCCTTTTTTTCAGTTAACTTGTCATACAGAAAAAGGAACATTGGAGATGAAGTCTGTAGCGCTTGTCTCTTCTTGTGTTATTCCTTTTATTTTTCAAAACAGGTTTTAAAAATCTGCAGGAGTCTTAGCTGATCAAAAAAACCAACCCACCAAGAAGGGGAAAAAAAGTTTCAACTAATCAAGTTGAAAATTTTTCATGAGTTTAGAACTAATGAAAATCTATTACTTCAGACTTTTGAAAATCAAATCTAATTCAAAACGTGGTGTACTGCTGGTAAAGAGTAGGTTATATAGAAATTGTAACTTCTATATTTTTTTCCTGTATTCACTGGACATTTCTGTTAAAATAAGACAATATGCCCATTAAAAACTTAGTTCTTTATTGCCTTAATTCTGAAGACCTGACTTCTTCCTTGTGCTAAGGGACTTCCTTTTGCAAAGAATCAATCTGACAGAAATGAAAGCACTGGTTGGCATTCTAGGATGCAGATTAAAAGATACGGATGCAGGGATTACAGAGTGTACCTTGGTGCATTGAAGTCTCTTCCTGACACAGGGATCCACCATTAAGATGACAACACTTTCTGTCTACGAAGGCTCCTTTGGGGGGGAGCCAGGGTCAGGAACATTCTTGGGAGTTGCTAACAAATAACTTGCACCCTATGTTCAGCCTAATCATGACCCTCTTCCGGCCAGTGCTGACAACTTTTCAAAGTTGACTTGCCATTTTGAATGCCTGTGGGTGAAACAGAGGTGCTGGCCCTCATGCCACCACATCACTTGTCCCTCACAGGCTTTCTTGCAGCTCTGCGCTGGCAGGAGTTTGTATGAACCCAGAAATCAGTCCGGCTGCTGGGCTTTTCTCTTCATAGATGTCAAGTAAGGACTAACCGTGAACTTGTCTCCATGCTCAGGATCAGATGTGCTCAGTGCTGAAAAGCTCAGGAATGCTTTCAAAATGTACTTTGAAGCCTACTTGGTAGGAACAGCTGGAGTATATGTCTGTGTTACCAGCAAGCTGCTCTGATACTGTGAGCAAAAACATAAGCTGAGTCACAGTAGATGACAATGCTGCTGACAAAATGTTTTAAACTGCAAACTAAAACAACAATGGGATTATTTATGGACTGCAACTCTTATTTTAATGTCAATAAATGTACTGGATAAATTCCCCTTCATTAGCTGGAAACCTCAGAAGGAAACAGAAATATTCTGGTAAACCACAAGCTTGTTGCTAGCAAATACATGGCTACATTTCCATTGCAGAGGCACATCCAGACTGTTTCTTCACTGGGACGATAAATCTCTGGGAGTGAAAAACAGACTCTATAAAAGCAAGACGTACATAGTAAGGGTGTGTGACACATGGCCCTCAAGGCTCTAGAGGATCACACTGGAAAGTAGTGAGAGTAGCTTTTTTTTTTTTCTTTTTATGAATGGAAAACATGTTTTCCGAGATCTACCATTCAACTCAAACCAAATGGTTGGAATGAGTCCCCTTCACTATAGGAGGTGTTTGCTCTCTTATCTACCGGGCTGCACACACCCCAGGAAAAGCAAGTTGGCTTGACTGCCATGTGCAGGGGAAAAAAAAAAAAAAAAAAAAAAAAAAGACAAGAAATAGTGTATTACCCCTCCCTGATTTCCAAGATGCAAAAGGAGCAAGTCTTTCCTTGTAATAGCTGGCTCCATAGATATTACGCATCAGTCCACATGATACGCTGAATGCAGGGCACTCTAGTTCTTCCCCATCCTACCTCCCGACACATTGCTACTGCTAGAGGCTTTGTGGAGAGAAAAAGAGGACCCACACTTGCTACCAGGGCTCTCCTATCATGGGAGAAACTCCATCAGGTAAGCTTCTGATTCCTTGAGACTGATTTTCAAAGGCAGATAGAATGAGGCACAACATCTTGCCAAATAATACTGATGTCTCCTCATGTTTCTAGAGGGAATAGTTTCATTTCAGGATGGAAAATCCGGACAGAACGGTCACAGATTGCTTTTTCCTTCTGCTCCTCAGCACTAATCTGTCTTTACTTTTCCTTTCTAAATCTGTGGTTCTATATCTTATCCTGCACCTAATGGCTTGCAAGCTATTTCCAGAATTGAAAATGTGGTACACTCTTATCTGTGTAGCATTTTGTTTATTTATAGCATGACACTAATGACATTTTGAATTTGCTTCAGAGTTTTTTTCTTATTGTAAAGACAAAACACACAAACAATTGTGTCTGGGTCTAAGTACATTCTTAACCCTATTCAATTTATTTCAGATGCTGAGTCCTCAGGAAGGGGGACCAATGACTAATAAATCAGGTGTTTCTTCCTTCAGTGTAAGTCACCTACTGGGATCAATAAGAAGCAGAAAAAAGAGTTCTCTTGTTTGCGTGAGATAATGCAGACAAAGAGCTACATGTAGTAGGTAAGAGAGCATTTCAAGCCCTATTGGGGCTTAGCATACAGGATAAATTTATCAAGAATAGCTTGTTAGCTCAGCTAAAGCAGGGACCAAGGCAGATTTCTGGGGATGGTGCTGGAGCTTTGGCAGCCCTGCCCGATAGCGCTGGCTTGTATGGGACACACTCTCCTGCTTCCATAACCTTCCCTTTTTTCCAACTTGAGGCAGGTCATTGTTATGTCCTCAACCATCCCAAGGCAATGCAAAACCTGTCACAACACCAGTATATTTTCCACTGGATAAACATTATTCTCACACTCTCTGTAGATAGCAGATACTAAAGAAGACCTAAACGTAAATGTTTACACAAAATGTTGTTCCAATAATAATTTTAGAAAATACATCTCAGTAAAAAAAGAGGTGATCTTGACTGTCAGTTAGCTGTGGACAAGTCAATTGGGATCACGCTTTCTTTCCCTTCTTTCCCTCCCACAAAATGTCACCTAGACTGTTCACTAAAACCTGTATTTTTCACTCAGTTTTGCAAATTATTTGCCTACACATTGGCTAGACAGCCTTGCTTCTGGGTACTTACCAGGACCAGAGCTTTTACCACCATAATATGAGGATTCAACACAAATAATTGGCACAACATTATGTTAAGATGAAATATAAAGCAATGAGATGCCTACAAATTATAGACACTTTTCAGTAACAGGGCAAATCCCAAGTCTCGGAAGTGAAATAGTTATCACAGGAAGCAGAGTGAGAATTGTTTATCAAAGCATGGGAAAAAGCTTCACCAAACTAGTGCAATTTCACAGGTTTCTCTGATGTAACTAAAATAATAACTATGTTTTTTATAACTAAAGAGAAGCTTGTTGCCAAGTACTGCAGTAAGACCATTCCTTCTAAGGCCATCCTGTCACAAAAAGGTTACTGATACATGGCACATATTATATATATTTGCTTTCACATGTAAACATGCAGGCACACATCCATGGTCTTCATTCAGAAGTTTACGTAAACCTCATACTGAATCAGGCTTCCAAACCTGCAGTACCTGAATATGTTCCAATTAAGGCAGAATGAGTTCTTTTGTCCCCTCATTCTGTCTTTGTAGAAATGTAGAGCAGCACCTTTATGAACATACAGACTCTATGTCAGGAATGGATATTATTTTGCCTAGAGCACCTCATTTTGTCTTTAAAAAAAACCAAACACAGATTCAGGTTCCCTTCTTGTAATTGCTTCACCTGAGAATATAGTGATCACCTTCCTAAAGGGAAGCAGCATTAACTAGAGCTTGTTTGTGTTTGTGCTGGAAGACCAGGGCTCCAGTGGATAATCCAAAAGATTATTCCACAGTGGATTAGCCCAGACAATACTTATCAAAAATGTCACACTACAAATATGAGCCAAGAATACGTTACTGGGAAAGCTGCCTGGACCAATGTAAAATTAGAGAAAATCAGAAAGTATTATGTATCAAACAAGGCAAAACACTTGCATAGTCTGTGAACATACGTTGCTATAACTACCTTTATATTAAATTAAACCAAGTAAAAAAAAAAATTAAGAAAATTAAACCCTGTCCCCCTCCAGTGCCTCATCAGTTTGCATTACATTGACAGTTCCACAGGACCTCAGCAGGTCTGACTCTCATATTTTCCACTCATACCTCTGTGCCAATATCTCACTGACAGCAGTAGCAGGCTGCCATCCTCCCTGGGGATGAATACGAAGGGATGGGATATTTTTCAATTCGCATCCTCTCACCTCCGTACATCCCCTTGTCCTACTCTTTCTGCACTTCATTATTTCTGAGACCCGCAGTCATCAGTTTCCCCAAGTCTGAATCACCAGGTCAGCAGTCTTAGCTGCACTCAGCAGCGACAGGAACTTATTCCATAGGTATTCCCATCTCTCCACATATCCAAGCTTCTGCTCAAACCTGCTTTGCTCCATGACTCTGGCCTCTTTACATTCTCAATGTATTCCTGGTTTCTTTCTCCTCCTACTTCATTCTGTTACTCTCTTGCCCTGCCCCACTCTACTCCTCTGGTCATCCCCTGTGTAGCTTCTGTGATCCCCAATCCAAACCAGTTAGCTTTCTCCTTGTGTTGCTTCCAGCCCTGCTCCTAAAGGGGCAGAATGGAAATATTTGGTAAGAGCCGCTGCTGCTGGATCCAGAGATGTAACTCGGTGAAAGAGAAACTGAGCTTATACAAAAAGAGAGCCTTGAGAACACAGTAATTCACCCCAGGCTTTAGACTGCAGTTCCATCCTGCCCCACGCATATCAGAAAAGTCACTTACACCCTCTGCTTTGAAACCCACCTCTGTGGCAATCTGTGAGTCAGAAAATGCTTGATTCATCCCACTTAATTGGGAGAGTATAATACAAAGATATATAGAGACAAATATAAAAAGCCAGATGTGTTCACCAACCTCTGTGCTTTTTGCCTTCTAACAACACAGATTATTTGGGGTAAGGATCTTATTAACTCTATTTATGCTGCATCTAACTTAAAGGGGCCATGACTGTAGATTTGGTTTCTGGACCATTTCATACTATTAAATAAATTTTATGCTAAATAAATACCTACAGAAAAGATACTGGTAAAATCTGTCCTGTTCTAAGATTTAATAACAAATGTACGATTTGGTGCATAATAGGCAATTCATTTTGCTATGCATTTACTCTATTTAAAACATAAAGCACTTAAGGATATTTGGAGTATGCAAGACTATTATAAAATCAATTTCTATTCTGGTTTATAGCCCAGCCACTTAAAGTCTTAATTTGCTACAATTCACTTTCTTATTTTCTGACTCGTTAAAGTGGGACCAGCTACCTCCTGAACTCTGATCACATGCTTCTTAGAGCTAAACTATTTAATTATTGTCTACCACATCCACTGTCTCCACTTGCTTATTGCCTACATTTATGCATTTACAGCATCAGTTCGGGTTGTTTGCACTTGCTTGAGAACCTGCTGCCTCTTTTTCGGAGGTTTGAAGGAGGCAGACTTTGGTTTCACCGAGTGATATCCCATTATGCTTTACAAATAAACAAACAGCAGAGTAACTGGCAGGAAGTCATGCCCCTTGGGTGAGCAGGGCTCCATCTTGGCAGAGGGCAAACGAGGCAGCATAATTTTCACTCCAGCACAAAGTGTCTATTCTTGACTATTTGACCAAAGGAAGCAAAAGCAGAGGGACAACTAGCAAAGCACATCTGCAGGGCTGTATTTCACAGGAAGTTATGCGGCTCTTCTGTAGATAAGTTTCACTGAAGAACAAAGACTGATTTTGTTCAATGCTTCCAGAATGATGCATTGAACCTGGACCTAGCTTTTCAATCCCTGGAAACAAGGCTTAGAGAGTGAAACTTAATTTCTCCCTCACCCCTGTTCAAATTAGCTGCATGATTTTGAAATTAGCCCTATACTTACCACATGAAGAAAGCTTAAAAGACACCTGCTAATCTCCAACTAAGTTTACATGTTTTATTTATTGATTTTGCAGACTACACCCAAGTTAGTGCATCTGAGATAAATATCAGCAACAATAGCTAAACCAGTTACATGAAACTTAGCCTCCAAAGCTAAGCTGCCTTAAGGCTTAAGGAACAAAATATTTAACACTAAGAACAAGACAAATGGTGTAATAATACATTAGCAGGCAGTATTGTCACCGATTGCAAACATATTTTGAGCTTACATATTTTGTGTATATCATAACCTCAGAGGCATACTACCAACTACAATGTGTTTTCCAGCAGCTCAACATTTAACATGAGATAATGAGGTGTGTTTTTGAATGATACAAGCAGCATTAGATGTAGTGGGAGCCAAAAACATGATCATATTAAAAGCAAATAGCAGAGCAGATTACCTCTTGCCCTCTCTTTTAGCTTGAGCAGCATATTCCAATAAGTGCAGAAGAGACACTGTCAAGTATTTCTTTATAGTTTAATTTTCTTTTTTTAATCTCCATTGCTTGCAATGCCCTTGCCCTCTTTAAAAGCTGCAGAATAAAATTCCTTTCTCTGTCAATTTTGTACTTTCTCTCTCAGCAAGGAATGACTGGGGATTTAAAAAAAAAAAAAAAAAAAAGGCTCAAAACTTCAGCCCCTCTCCAAGAGAAGAATTAGAGATAAAGGTTAAAGATAAGAAGTTTTTATCAAAATTTTAAGGAACTGATAAGTTTAAAGGAAGGTCATCTGTCCTGCTCCTAATTATTGCTTATTTCTACCATGCCCAGCTTTGTAAAAACAGCGGAGCATTTTATAGCACACTACAGCTAACGGTTAGTGCAGCCTTGGAGATACTTGCTCTTTAAGGAGGACAGTAGGGTCTTTTCTCAAAATATTTTTTTGGCATTTTGGGAGCAGAAGTTGTGAAACGTGATGAGAACAAGGTAACAGTGGTCTGAGGGAGGTCCCTAGATCCATGCAATATTGCTACAGCAGCTCGGTGATGCATATTCTAAGAATTCCCTTTGGTGGCTGCCTGATCCGGAGTCAGACCGTGACTGGAAGGCAAATGCTGTTTGTACTGGCTCAGGACTCAGGGACTGGGAGCTATGCGGGGCAGATGCGATCACCTGGGAAGGTAGGCTGAAGGCAGTATGTTTACTCTGGCTTGGCAGTCCAGAGCTGGAAGCCGTCTTGGTGAAGGAGAAAATATCCAGAACCCCTGAATTTATAGATTGGCAGCCTCTAATTTTTTTTCCTGACTGCAGTGGAGAAACTGTCTCTTGGTGGTTATTGATAGAAATTTTCCTTCAGTTTCAGTACTGATAAGATTTTTTTTTTTTTTTGGTAACTTAAAATCATATTTCTGCAGACCGTTATTTAAACATTTTACTTTTGTTATGTGCTATATATCATATATAGGATTGCTTCTTATGATTTAGTCAGCATATTGTTTAAACATTGCATTCACAATGTTGTACATTTCTGTATATAGCCTGTAATTTGCATTAGCTGTAGGACTAAGTTGGATTTAATCACTTTCTCCCCTCATGTATTGCAACTCTGTAAAAGAAACAGTAACATGAGGAACAAAGATCTCATCTCCCCAGTTCCCTTCCAACCTTCCCAGCCAGTACAAGCGATTCAAGAGTTAATTGGATGGCACCACATCTAGTGGTTGCTCTCTAATACTAGATGGTTACACCCTTTTGTTACAGTAGGCATTTGGGTCAGCAGATGCCATAGTGGCAGTGAGAAAAAGCTTTGCCTGCATCTTTTCTAGCCTTCCCTGTGAACTTCAAACTTCCCTCTTTTATCCTTTTCTTTAGGGATCCACAGGGAAGCAGCTCAGCTCTCCAGCACACAAATCAACATCAACCCTTAGGCTGATTTCTCCAGCCCAACCTCCACTATATTTAAAATGAATCATGAAAGAATCGGACGCTAATTCACAGCATAGCTAACAACTCCATTACAACCTCAACTCGCAACTGGAGTTATTCTTTTGCCAAAGGAATAGACAACTGCTATTCAAGTAAAATTAATACATCACCTAGAGAAAACTGTTTCATAAAGCAGTATGTTTCAACCTCTGGGTCACGGCTCACAGTAAGTTCTTTAGTTGCTACGTTTTTTGCTTCCTACTTCTATCTGTAACAAATCTAGGGCACAAATCAGAAACTTGGGCATCTACTCCTATGTGTAGAAGCAACCAACATAGGGAAACAGACATTATTAAACTTCCAAAGGTTGGTTTTGTTTTCAGTTGGTTGCAGCAAGTAGAGATGCCAACACTGGACAAGATGGTCTTGGAAGCAAGGTCAAGTGCTTCCTCACTCAAGAAGGGTAAGAAATACTTCAAAAAGGATTTGAAGATTGAAAGAGACTAAAGCAGAAGATGTAAATCAAGCCAACTGGATTTCCAGACAGGACACGCTCAGTGGAGAAAGGCTTACCACCAAATATTTCGTACTGCAACCACTTCAGAGTATTTTTTCCTGTGGTATTTCCTAACAGAGACAATCCGAGATAGGACCCGTCTGTGGGAAGTTAGAGCAGGGAGAGAGTGGGATTTTAATGGGGCTGGGGGTCTGCACATCTGCCACAGCATCAGCTGATACATGGAGTAGTGTGTGCTGTGGTGCCAGCTGATGCTGCTGAAGGCAGAGGCCGAGCACAATGACAAGATGCCTCCTCTGTAGGGACATCCTTCTTTAATTACTCTGCCTGCGGCCTCCTGCTCCTTTTCCACCTTCCTTTCCTCCCTGGAACACAAAGGAGGAGGGGAGGGGAATAGCAACTGGCTGTCAGCTGACTCTGGAGGGAAATTAGATGGAGAATCCCCTCTGAGATGGTACTTTTTGATGCCCTCTCTGATCAGTGCAGTGGCCTAAGCAAAGCTACTGCCTCCTGCTTCCCCCTCTCCCCCTCTGAAATCCCCTGGCAGCCATACTGCTACGGATACACAAATAGTCCAGCAGCAGCAGCCTGAAGCCAGGAGGTGAAAGAAATTACTCCCACTAGCTACGGAAGATAGAATTGTGAGAGGACATGTGCTTTTGGACAGGGAGCTGCTATGAAATGCACTGGGGCAACTGGGGATGGATCCTTTCCTCTCCCCAGGTATACGCCAAATGGTCTAAAAGTTTGCTGGTTGACAAGATATGCAAAGCAGAATGTGTGTAATTTATTGTGTCCAGCAATAAACAAAATATTAAGTGCATTTTTAATGCTGTAAAACCTTTTAAAAGACTTTTAAACCTTTCACTGTGGGACATAATTAAACTTGTTTTGCTATCTGCAACAGACCTGGCCTCCAAACACATAATTAAGCAGTCACAAATTGCAAAATTGGTTTGTTTGGTTTCCACACTATGCAAATATTGATAAAAGCTTTCTCATTTGTCAGTTATTGCACTGTAATTGACAGGCTACGGGCAACACAATTATGTGAGTTTGGAGCTTGAAGACCACAGCCACGTCTTCCCATGATTTCCCAACACTGAATATCTTACTTGGTGTGTTCTCTACGGTTTCAGTGGCTGCATGCACTCAGGTAATGTAGCAGCTACAACTTGAAATAAAAGATTCAAAGCTTGTTAAGCATAAAGGATCTGTTTCTTTCTTTATGGAGGCAGAGGGTTATGCTTTCCTGTAGCTAATTATACCATCTCTAACCACTGAAAGGATTCATAAGCACCAGCATATGCAGAATGACTGGCTACATTTTGTAGCTCAATTCTTATGGACACGGATATGTGTCCTGGAGACCAGAAACACCATATGCTCTAGGAAGCAAGTGCTGGGGCTTCTCTGCACCGTCTCACATACTCTTCCTATTCCTCAGATTACCCAGTACACTGAATATCCAAAGCTTTTACACATAAGCAAGAAGTATGCTATTGTGCATACCTTGTACCCATGAGAATTTTTTATTCAGTAATAACATGCAATCTATGAAAAAAAATACAGACGATTGTGTGTAAATCATTTAAGCATATTCTCTTCAAGATTTCCAGTAGTAGCTTTTTGGCACTACCAATCAGCCAGAGAATATTTCCAGCACAATTGTTATTGCTGGAACTTTAATTCTTTATGGAAAAAACCTAGATTACAAGGATGAAAACAGAACTACACCAGAAATATCTGAGGAAAGAAAAGAATTGAAGGAGACCAACATTCTCTCACAGGTTTTCCAAACTATTATCTAGCAGCACTTCAATGCTTAAGGTCCCACAGGACAGTTCAAAATACGCAGAAAGATTATTACTTGCCCTGAAACATACCAGCTAAACCAAGGCTTTTAAATCCTAACTCTGAACAAGGGTCTATGTAAAACATCAAAATCCTTGGAGGATCACCAGAAAGAACATAAGGAAGATACAATACTTCTATGTGCTTTTATGGGTGATAGGGGGAAATCACAGTCTGCTCTTACAAGAGTAGAGAGACTGTTCACAATCTGGATTTGTGCTTATTTTCCAGCAGGAATTCCTATGTGCCAAAGACCGAAGGTCCAGATTAACTAATGTCTGGAAAGAAGAAACATCTCAGCTTTGAATACGCTGTGCCAGGGTGCTTCGCCAGCACTTAGCTCATGACGTTTAAAGAAAGAGGAGAATTCGGGCCAGCAAATGAAACTGCTTGAGGAAGCAAGTGGTGGAACTCCATGCTGCAGGGTACTCCAGATGCTACAACTTTGATTAGTTCAGAAGCTTACTGAGGATAGTATTTGCTAATACTTGCTCTTCAGAGTCAGGCTCCTGTCAATCTCATTTTTCCTCTTTCCCTGCGCATCGCCCATCTGCATTAAGGTAGATAGGTAGCCTTCCATATTTAGTCACAAATGAAATAGCTTTGCTATTAAAAGGCCAAAGTCACAATTCCACTTCCATCTCTATGGATACAAGGCTGCACTTCCAAAAGCAGACAAAATTAGACTTTGGTTATACCTACATAAAATGATTATCTTATGAGAAGTGCTTTGGATTTACACTGGTGTAAGCTAAATTTAGCCCCTGAAGTTAATGTTTCAGGGGTTTTAATGAAGTGATAATTTTATGTGGCTTAAAATAGAATTGGAAAACACTAACAACCTTCTACCCATTTTTTTTGAATATGTAGGTTAGTGTAAGTGTCTGTTTCTTCAGTTAGTTTGTGCTTCAAATTATTGGCATTTGACTTCTGTGATTTTGGCAACCATAGTCAGCCTCCTCTAACTAACAAAGAATGAGGAAGGATCTCTGTGCATTTAAATACAAATCAATATGGACATTATACTAGCTTCATCTGCTGAGAAATGCAGAGAACTTGTTTGCACCCAGGCTGAGCCTGCTGCAGACGTATTGCTCAATGCAGTGTAATTGTGACACCTTTGCTAAACCCATGGTATCCGTTCAACTGAGCTACAGCACACTGGAGCTAAAAACTGATCACAAAGCCCAAACACGATTGTCAAGGTTTTCTTGGCAGAAGCACAACTGAATCTGCGTTGCAGCAGTGCAAGCGTTCTGCTGCCATACCTAACACTGCGGCAGCACTTCTGTGTAAGCTCTTATTTTCAGGGCACCACATTGACTTGGATGAAGAAATTCACTCTTCAGTGAGTGCTGGCATTTGGAGTTATGCAGTTTGTCTGCATAGAAACAGAAATACCTTCACATCTGAGCATACAATGATGCATTTGAGCATATAACTATTGCACTACTACATGCAGTTGGTTCTCAGAAGCTACAAACTACGTCACTTCCTAATCGTGAGAGGTCACTCTAGCCTTTTATTGATACTATTATTTTAAAATAACTAAATTAAGTGGTTCTACAGGTTCTGGATCTCATCAAGGAATGAGAAGGGTGTTAACAGAAGCCCCAAATGTCTGACAATTAAAAAAGGTTTAAGGCCTTGTTCTGCCACTGCTTAGTACTTGCAAGTCCATTTGCAATTAAATAGCATCTTGGCTGCCTGTATCAGCATTTACAGGACCTTGAAACCAGCATGTCTCTGCCTCCAAACATTCCTCATAGAGCAAGAGTCCTGGAATCCCACAAAGATCCTCTTTTAAACACTGTCATTTTATCCAGCTTCACCTTTACTGGGGAGAGTGGTGGAGGGCACATCTAGGCTTTTCTGTGCTCTGAGCAAAAGTTAAATGCCGCAGGAAAACATGGCTGGGCAGCTCTGCCTGCCTTCTTCCTGCCACTATAGCGTACAAGAACCGGACTGTGCGCAACATACTCTGCACATAACATCAATCTTGGCTCTCCCTGTCAGTCCCAGTTTATCTTTTTAATGCTGTCTGGTTGTGAGCAAGGTGGGAGGCGCAGGGTGGGGACCGCTGGTGCAGAGGCACTCCCACTCTGCTACAAAGGGTAATTCCTTGCTCCTGGGCACTTTGCCCCCTTCAATCACTGCAGACCTCGGGGGTGGGGTTGGCTACGCTTCAGCTTGCCTCTGAATGAAGCTTTGGAGGAGGATCCAGGTGATCTGGATGGTGTGGGAAGGATGTCAGTGAGCTGGGCCCTCAGTAATTAATGGTTCATAAAGATTTCTGGTATCTGAAATGAGCCTGGTTATGTGACTGCATCAATCTGTTCCAGGGGATGATCAGAGGCAGGTGAGAGGAATAGCTCTATGCAATCACTCTCAAGGCTGTGCCTGGGGAAGGGTGGTGGCCAGGCTTCTTCCACGTCTTCTGTTATTAACCATAACATCCCCTTCATGCTCTAAGAATGAGTGTAAATGGCCCCCAAAATCAAAGGCCTGCAAAGGACAACAGAGGTTGGGTATTTTAGAGCCATACGCCTCGGGTCTGCGTCAACCATTCCTCTCCTGTGCTGAAGAAGCAATGTCAGACTAAACAAATAATGAAAAATGGGGCAGAGTTTCACTGAAGTAAGGTAATTTTCATGGTGGTGTTTGCCTGAAGTAGGAATTACCAAATCACCAAAAAAATACCTAAATCCTGCTGAGGTTTTCTTTCAATGCACTTTACCAGCTTAACCAAGGAATGAGATGTACACAGGCATTCAAACTCCTTTGGAAACCAAATAACAGAACACTGACATTTTTTCAACCGGCAAATAACATTCAGTAACTACAGCAAGGCCTGGGTGTGGAAGAAATATTACCTTTGCACAAGAAGTACTGGACTTTATGGGAAGAAACTTAATTCAGAATTGAACTTCATTCACTTCATTCTACACCCCTCATCCCTTTTCCAACCAATATTTAAATTTATTGTTTAAGAAAAAAAATTTAAAATGTCTCCTGACCCTTGGAAGATGCTTTATTTCTAATAAGGATCCTTTTCAGAAATGCTTTGATCAAATGAAGAAAAAGGAAAGAAGAATAGACAGCTAAATATCCTCTAATAAGAAAAGTTAATAAGGAAAATGGTTCTAATATTTCTTTCTCTGATAATGGTTCCATTGTTTTGATTTTAGAGGCATAAGTGAAGCATACATTCAGTGATGCATTCCCATGACTAAATCACCTGTAAGATTGCATTTTGCATTTGAAAGCTCTTTTACAAGGTCTTTCCCAGAGTAGATGCCCCTGCTGCTTTGATGCGGTTAAGCAATTTTGCACAATCATGTAATAGATTAAATTAGGCTTAGTCTTCCTTGAACATTTTTATACTAGGTCTGGGTTATAGATGGAGCTCAGCAACATCAATTCTCATTGAGGAAGCATACTTGAAGGCACTTAGCACTTTGCAGGAAGAGCTTAACTTGAAGAATCAAAATGAGAACACAAAACTCTACTTGTACAGAACAAATACACTCCACTTTCAGTGACCTTACTCTTTTTTTCCCTGCCACCTATGAGCTGGAATATCAAGTTGTGCCATTTTCTACTATTCCAGAAACACCTTTGGAAGGTGGGAAAACAAACAAACGCACACCACTACACTTAATACCCCAGTGTAGTACCCCATTAAGGGGATAGAAGCTTTGAGTAAAAATGAAAAGGTTGCAAGTTCTTTTGTGTAGCCAACAACAAAATACCCATTCACATCACTGACAAAGCATGGAACCAGTAGTAGGAAAAATGAACTCTAAATAGTTGCTTTAATCTTTAAAATTTAAATAGTATTTAATGAAGGCATTAATCAGCAAAAGAAACATTTTGTGGATATTTGACATGACATACAATGGACTCAGGGGGTCCATTTGAAGGAAAAAATACCCTTGATCAGGCAGTCTGCATTTAATAACATAGCAGAGGACATAAGCATTTCATAAGAAATGTAATAATCAGGCCTGATTTTCTACTACCTGGCTTGTGTTTAAAGGCCTGGTTCAAGGTGCAAATGGAAAGTTTCCCTTTGATTTTAGGGGGCTTTGCCTGCATGTTGCTTAATAACAGCTTCGCTAATGAAGTGTCCATTGGTTACTGAATGTGACATTCATTTCCTGGCATTTTAAAACTTTTCTAAATATATGGAAAATGTCGACACTTGGATTTTCTAAGAATGAGAAAAAAAGGAGCAGCTGACACTATCTTAGCCAATAGAATTTCAAATACTTTTCTACTCACAATGTATGTCAAGGTAAATACTTTTTTAACATTGAAAAGGGGGATATTGGCACCTACCCCTGATACTGAGTAGGGGAAGGGCTTCCCTTTACTCCTACACTGCCAACCTGCTTGGGCTGCATCACCATTTATGTCCCCTTTCCTTCAAGTTACCATTTGCTTTGTTTTGCTCTGAATGAAACCAAAGAATCTTAAAGCAAAAGTTATTTGGGTTGAAACTGTAAATGATATGAAACCCCTGATATAAAACTTAGGTTTGTTTTTTTTTTTCTCCTAAGCTTAGTCAGAATTCTAGCCAAGTTGGCAAACATGATCAGAGCTTCAGGTTGGTGTGTGTGAAACAAAAATCCCCCCAAACTCTGAAAAACAAGTCACTTTTGCCTTATTTTAGGGATTTCTGTGGAGAACATTAAACAGCCCTGTGTAACAGGATTGAAATTAATTTACCTTCCAGGGTCTGAAATGTCTTCCTGTGGGTTTAATGACAGTTTTATTAACATAAGCTGTTGCAGGATTAGACCATAAATATTTAAATCCCAACACTTCCTGGAATTAATCTAGAAAGGGGAAAATTTCAGACTTTCCTTACCTAAAATAATCTATTCCACCAATGTGCTTATATGGTCCTCTCTTCTAATAGGTGATTTAGGAAATGGGATACTGAGTCACTAGTTGATTTACTTTTGGCATAATTTGCCTAGAATACTTCTGAACAATTAGCACTCTGGTCTGAAGGACAAAATTACTTTGACAAAGTCATGCCTAGGGACTCTTCCATGATGTGTTCAGAGTCCAAGATTTTTGGTACATGTCTGGAATTGACAGTGACTCAATACGTAAGGATATCCTTTTGTATTCATTTGTGTGATAACCTCACTTTTGTTGGCACAGGACTATGTTGTCTTTTAACCTGACTTAAGGAGCTGGCCCTAGAATTAGTCTTCATCATTTTGGATAGCAAGTTGGAATCAAGATTATTTTGACAGATGGCATCTAGCCTGTCTAATATGCATTTTACCTGCTCCATAAATATTGATGACTTTAATACATTTGTGTTCTGCCATATGCTTCTTAAAGGTACACTTCCAAAACTTGACTTGGCTGCATGATTTAGATGGAATTAATCTCCATTTTGTAGTACTATAAATGAGATCAAGAATCACATGCATTGTGTCTGATGTTGGAAGATTAAAAATGGGAGGGGGGTGTGTGTAAGGGCACAGGGGGATAACTCCAGCAGATTTACATCCCAGTTCCATTCTCATAGTCCTGAGGTCAAGGACATTGCAGAGGGGCACTGTGCAGGTGGAAGGTGTCTTCATAATATAAACCTCATTACACAGAAAGGAGTTCTGGGCAAAGGAAACCCCCTGCCTCATGAGGTCCTGCCACTTGGACAACATTTGAAGCAATTTCTCCCTCTCCATTGTGAAACCCTTCAGCTCTGTCAACTCCTATGACTACCATACCAACTGCCTCCAGGAAAAAAAAATTTGGAAAGAAGATGCTGATGTTAGATACCCACCGATTCAGTTTTTTTAGACCCACAACTGTATGAGCATCTCTTAACATGCAAGCTGATATGCTATACAGATATTTGTCTGCATAAGCACTCTTTCCTACACCCTGCCATTTAAAGGACATACTGCTGCATGCTTTCTGGAGAAGAACTATTTGCTTTATGTAAGGACAGTTTCTTTGAACGCGGTCATTTCCAAAGCAGATGGGGTATAGAGTGACAATTAGCCTTCTTATTATTAACACCACTTTCCTGCTTCTCCACCAAGGTTACAGACCCGTTCACAGTGCTACAACTGAAATGGGAGTGGGGCCAGGGCTGCTGGCAGGAAAAGGGGAGATGTGGGCTAGTGAAAGCCCAAGAACCATTCCCCCAGGCTCCAGCAGCCTTGAAAAAAGCAGCACCGCTTCCAACGGGAGCAGCCTCGTGCCCTATGGCTGGGAGAAGTTGGCTTTGACTCCCAGCAATTTTTGCTCTGTTGAATTTGCCACCTTGTCTCATCAAGCAAAAAAGGCAGCCTTATCACTATCCCTCTTTGCATTACGCTTCTGCTGCTTCCTTTTCCCACTTTAATTGGAAATTCTTCAAATAATGCCTGGGACATCCTCTGTGCATATATTTTTCAAGTTTTTCTATGATATAGTTGAATATAGCAACACACAAAAAATATAGCATGCCCTTCATGGTAAATTGTAGGAAATCGGAACAATACTACAAAATTTCATAAAATACTAAATAATGTACTTAGATTTTTGCAACAGTTAGAAATGACACAAAGATAGCATTTTTACAAAGAAAAAAATATTTTCAATCAGCATTTTTGTGGGTTCCCACTGAAAAGGTTTTTTCTCAAAAATAAAAATGATGAAAAACCTATGAAAATGACAACTTAATATAATTGCATTTTCTCAAAAATTAGTGAAAGAGTTTTCTACTCTGTCAAGTGCACAATTTTTTCTAGCTACTTTCACAAAAATGAGATGACAACTTAAAAAAATCAGTTAGGATTACAATATTAGCATATATGAATATTTTCCCATCTTTAAACAGTTATTTTTCTTTTTTGTAAAGTATCTGGTATTATTTACTCCTCTTTACAAGGGGGAAGATAGTATACCACAGCTCATCAGCTAAAGAAGGAAAACAGAACTAGAAAACCTGCTGAGAATATTTGCAGCATGCTTTGCTTGATAAATAATAACCACTGCGGGGCTGAGCATGTAAAAGGAGAGGTTAATGGTCTTGCTGATGCATTGGTACATTAGTAGCGGCAGAGGCTCAGTTTGTTGGCACTGAAATCAGACAAGAGCCCATATACAGCATGGTACTTGCAATAGAAATATAGGCAGCTAAGTGCTTTAACTTTGCTACCCGAAGTATATTACAAAATTACTCCAAGCACTATACAAAACTGTCAGGAAGGTTTCTTTGCAAAGTGTGTTTATGTAAACTCTTTTTGAATTAAACAAATAGTTTAACTGGGCTTTCAACTACATCTATGTGTAGGGGTATGAATAGAAGTGAGAGGCTTGCGAGAGGAATTCACATAGTCAGGAGTCAGGATTTATCCCTGTGCACTAACTTGTTACATAGCAGCAGCCACACAGGTTGGTATTTATCAAAACTTAAAACTATGGTGACAGCACTGTCCAGAAATGCACGCTGCTTGCTGTAGAGGGGCTGGGCCATGAAGGATGTTTTGCGTCAGATTTGGTTTGCCTGAAGAGACTTAAACTGGCTACGCTAGGGTAAACTTGGTAAAAGCCATGCCCACCACTCACAGAAGCAAATGATACTCTGTACTGATGGAAATGCAGCATACTTCCTATACATTCAACACAAGTTTGCTATCTAAGTTAAAGCTTGGAAAAGGCTCACCTGACCATACTATAAAAGAGATACATGATTTGGAAGACAGTCAACAACATAGGCCTGTGAGGAGTTCAAAGATAGGTCAGATCCTTATTAGATGTAAATCAGCAAACATCACTGGCTTTTGTGTATTCAAATTAATTTTCACCAGCTAAGAACACATCCTTGCTCTGGTTGGATGAGACACAAAGGAGATCCAGATACCGCAAGAAGAGCTGGCATTTCTGAAGCCAATAGTAATTTCTGTTTTAACCCATAATAAGAGCTTTAGAGATGTCCAGGAGTCAGTACTCTGCTGGAGCAGAGTATGCTAATTTTTGCAGGTGCTAAAACACAGTAGCTTGGCAGCTCTGAATGGGAAAAAGAAAAATGAGTGCTTCTCCATCTTTCAGTTGTGATTTGACATCTCTAAATGCAGCAAAGGCTGAATCAGTTCAGAAGGTTGGTTTGATCAAACACCCAAGAAGGAATATATAAAATAAGGCAGAAACACAATGAGAAAGTGCTTTCCTTGAGCAGCTTCTAGGTAGACCAAAACTGCAGTGGGAAAAACCTCTCTCAGAGCTATTTACTTCTTTTTGCTACTGCCACTTTAGTACTAGTTCTGGAAATGCCACAGCAAATTAGAACTACTGTGGCAGTAGATGTTAACCAAGCATCTGTAACCCTCAGAAGAGATGAAGCCTATTTCTTTTCACTCTCAGGTAAAGCTTCTGGTTTTGTTCTTTTTTGATTCAAACAATTTTACAGGTACTTAGTTACTTGTATTTTAGCAAGGATTTAGCTGTATTTGCAATGGCAGTGGAACTGCTTTAAGTCAACAACTCTTCCTGCTGTACACTGGCACCATGTTAAACAATCACTTATGAATTGCATCGAGGCTTATAACAGCCCTGTCCTCAAAAACACTCGAGCAGTTGGATCAGAGAACAGTTCACTGCATTCAGATTAGGTCCTGCACTGGGCACAACAACATAAACGTGTTCCTTGCTTTGCTCTCAGTTCCCAGCAATGTTTTCTTTTTGTCAATTTGCACCACAAAAGTGGACAGTTACACAGAAGTATCCACAACAGTCCCCCCAAGTGTGTCCCCCCCCCAAAAAAAAAGAAAAAAAAAATCCCATTTCAGATTGATAATAGGTAAGTTAGATCCAATCATTCTGTATAGCATCTCAGTTTCCCTCAACATGCATTACTTTGCACTTAAGAACCTGGATTTCCAGGTGGCATTTTGTCACCTATTCACTCAGTTTTGTGATGTTGTCTGTTTGTTTGTTTGCTCTGTCTTTACTGGTTATGAACCCAAGACAAGACCTTCCATTTGCGTTTTGGAAAGTTAAATTTCTTTACCAGTTATACTGTATTGACTGAATAACTATCTTGAAGTGGTTCTGAAGGTGTATTCTCGAAGGACACCTGTGGCCCACAAAGTAGTGGGCTATTTAATTTTTCATCTACTAAACTTTAAGTAATTGCATTGCACGCTCATTTTATTCTGTCATTCTTTGCTTGGTGTCCCAGCAGTCCCTGAACGATTCTGTTCATGCACATTCTCTGTGATGAGTCCTTTTCTAGTTCCTTTTGCTAGAATACCAGAGAATTCAACTGGCAATCCCAAAACATAATTGATCTGAAAGATTTCTAAAAAGAAAAACATATTTATAGGCAAGAGAAACTATTCACTGGTGAGGAAATCAAAATTCTCTCAGGCCTTGTGAGGGTCACAGTCCCTATCTTTAAGGCCCATGCTAATAGCCTTAAAGATGGCTAATGCAGCTGGTTTGTCTTCAGAATAGAAAAGATGATAAAACTTTTGAAGTTGTTAGAGGAAAGAGCTAGCCTGAGAGAAGAAAAAGGGTTACACAGGTGTGAGGAGAACATAAAGTAAGCTCTGAGAAAACATTATATTTATTAAGACACACTCAGAACTATTGACCTGAAATGGAAAGTAATATAAGTCAGGTCTTCATGGTTACGTGTGATCAAAACAAACATGCTTATTGCTTCTAATTGCAAGGTGGTTTGACTTCACACATTTATAGAATCCCTCCTGTTTAGCGGGGCAGTAATATAGATAATAAACTAGGGACATATCCCTCACGAGCTCTCAACATCTTTTTAAGAGAAAGAGGACTCTGCAGATAACTGAAGAATCCAAGACTCTTTCAACCATTTTTCTGCAATATGACTGTAATTAACTACTGTAGCCAGAGAATCAGCTATTCAAAACAGAAATTGGTTCAGTTTTGGGCTTGAGTTCAGGAAATTCTAAACTTGGGGAATAAGAAGTCCCACTGACATTACTTTGCATATCCTATCAAAGCACCTCTCCGAGGAAAGCTGGCAATGCAGGTCTGACTCAGGAACCACACACGCACAATTTTAGTTACCTGTGTTATCTCACAGTGTCAGTGACTGTGATAGAGAAGCCAAAGCCAGAACTCTGTTTCTGATATACCTAAATTATTAGGAAGCTGGGATAGTGAAAACACAAAAACAATGTGTTCATGATTCTTGGGCTGCTGAAGTCTGGTAACGAGCTTTATTTCCATGTTTTCTTTTTCCTAATATGTACACAATTTACTTCTGAAGTCACGTGTACTGCGTACTCTGTAACAGAGCTCAGGAGCTTCTTTTATTGTCTGAGGCTTGGATTTGTAGTGTTAATGTATCACAGAATGCCCCCAGAGGAATAACCTTTTGCCCCATCGGTTTGTTTACTATAGCATTTCTTGGTTTAATAAATGAGGCGGCTAACATGAAAACTTGTACTTGTTCCTAAGGTTTTGTTATTGCTATTTAAAATTATTTCATTAGTTCAGAGGGCTTATTTCAAATCACTACCACATCTTTCTTTTGTTCATGTCCCCATAACATACAAGAAATAACAGTAAAACCTTTGTGTTGATTACCTTCCCCTCAATCTCGTTACTTCATGTTTCTTTATGTTGAATTGGATAAGTCACTCAAGTTTCTAGACTACTCCAAACCATTCAAATTTAAATTACATGCTTCAGACCATCAGCAAGTAACAGCTTCTCATAAAGGTTTTTTTGGTGAGAAGAAGCATAATTTAAGTCCCACCAATACTGACAGGCCTCCTCAGTTTTAGTCTTTTCTGCAGTTCTCATTTTCAGTATGCAGAATACTCCATTAAGTAATACACAACTCTCTAAAGATTTATATATATATATATTACTTATGGAGGAACCCTTACCATCATGTAATCCTAACAACCTCGTTGACTAAGTAGTTCCACCCAGAGAAGCATTTCATCTTGTCTCACAAACACCTCCTAATAATGGTACTACAGGGGCTTTCTTGCTGTCTACTTCAACAAGTAACAGTTCTATTTTCACCATCCCTTCAAGAGTTGTTTTATACTCTCCTTTATCAAAGGGTTAATTTCCCACCACAGAAGGAGCTTTGAAGGCCTCTGCAAACTCTTTCATGAGCCTTTTATTTACCCAGTCTTGTGTAGTGGTTAATGTACAGTCAGATTCAGAAAGCAGAAGAACAGTTTTGTATTCTTCATTCTTCTGTAGATAAACTACATGATCTAGCCAAATGAAATAGTATTTCTGAGCCTAAGGGTCTCATTTAGAAAATGGAAATAATAACCCATATGTAAAAGTAAAGGAGTATACGAGATTTTAGATAAAAATGGTCTTACAAAACCTTATATGCATATATTATTCCATATACACTGGAATAATTTCTAGTAGAAAAGAGTTTTAACATTTAGTACAGTCATTGTTTAATTTCTCATGTTAAGTCTTTTCTGGTTGAATACAAAACCAGTGACCTTCACTGAATTACAAGAGCTATTGGGAACACTTTATGCTTCAGTCTCTACTTCTTACTCATGCGTTTCCTGACTGATAAAGACAGGAGGGGAAGACTTAAGTCGACGGCTGATGTGGGGAGGATAGACTACTGACTTCTGCAAAAGAAAGTTATGCCTTGTATTAATCAAAAAACCAACTCAAAACATAACCCCAAGACCAAAACAAATGCTCTTGATCTGTTCCTTGGCTATGCAGTATCTTGTTTTCTATTTTTGCCTGAGATTATGTCAAAAGTTGTGAATATTAAGAAAATACCTTCTACACAACACGGGTACATCTGGTTCCTTGATTACATTGTTAAGTCTGGTAAGGAAAGAGATAAATAATGATGTCAACAGGACAAGCATTTTAACCAAAATATATGTATGATTAAATTGATAGTATTATCAAATGCCTTTTATGTTGGGAATTGAACACCATCATTAATTTTCAGAGCACTGCAGCAGCAGGAAGACTACTCATTAAATTAAGTTAAATCAAAAATCACTTTGTGAATGGATTCAGTGTTGGAAATAAACACAGTTATCATTTATTTCGATATAAATGAAGACTTGCAACAGTTCCCCCCCCACACTCCCTGTTCCCCCACTACATTTGTTTGATTCAGTTGCTCCCTCTGGGCTGCACAGGTGTACATGCTACAGAAATTTGGCTTAATGCACATTTACCTATTCCATCCAAACACAAGACTTCTGGGGAGCCTCTTAGCTTGCACTTAAAGAAAAAGAAAATCACATTATGTAAATGGCAAATCAAAATTCAGCATTACTAATTGCTGAAAATTCTCTAAAACCCTGCATGTTTAGTGGTAGTGGCATCCCAGAACTTCACAGCTCTCACCTTCTGCTCCCGTATGGTGCAGTTCTGCAACAGAAACCTGTACCAATAACTGAAACTGGTGTCAGCCAGAGCCAGAGGGAACAGTGTAAGAACCTGATCTGTAAATATCACTGGACCACTCTGAAGTGGGCTCATTTCTGGCTTTGCCTTAAGCATCATTTGAAGGGCTAATTCTGTTTCATTTCCCTCTATTTTCAGCTATTTAGCATAATTAATTTGATCAGCCCAGTGAAAGAAAGAGTGCTTCTTTCTCTCATGCTGCAACGATGTAATTTCTTTGACCCCTATTTCTACCTTTTAGATATAAGGGGTTCACATAGTTAGAAATGGTGACTGTTGCATTGTTAGAATCATAGAATTGTTTTGGTTGGAAAAGACCTTTAAGATCATCAAGTCCAACCATTAACCTAGCCCTGCCAAGTCCACCACTAACCCATGTCCCTAAGCACCACCATCTACATGTCTTTTAAATACCTCCAGGGATGGTGACTCCACCACTCCCCTGGGCAGCCTGTTCCAATGCTTGACAACCCTTTTTGTGAAGAAATTTTTCCTAATATCCAATCTAAACCGCACCTGGTCCACCTTGAGGCCATTTCCTCTTGTCCTATTGCTTGTTGCTTGAGAGGAGACCAATGCCCATCTTGCTACAACCTCCTTTCAGGTAGAGAGCAATAAGGTCTCCCCTCAGCCTCCTTTTCTCCAGACTAAACAACCCCAGTTCCCTCAGCTGCTCCTCATAAGACTTGTGCTCTAGACCCTTCACCAGCTTCGCTGCCCTTCTCTGGACACGCTCCAGCACCTCAGTGTCTTTCTTGTAGTGAGGGGCCCAAAACCGAACATAGCATTGGAGGTGCAGCCTCACCAGTGCCGAGTACAGGGGGACAATCGCTGCCCTGCTCCTGCTGGCCACACTATTTCTGATACAAGCCAGGATGCTGTTGGCCTTCTTGGCCACCTGGGCACACTGCTGGCTCATATTCAGCCGTCTGTTGACCAATACCCCCATGTCCTTTTATGCCAGGCAGCTTTCCAGCCACTCTTCCCCAAGCCTATAGCATTAGCAGGTATATTGCCAGAATAATTACTTCAATAGGTGAAAAACCACGTGTATTTATTTCTAAAATGGCAAAATTTCAGGTTGCCTCAATGTCACGTGCACTGTACACCTCCTGTCATGTTGCTCCAGTTAAATATCTTTTCAGGCAACCAAATTTATATAACTTCTGGAAAACATGGAAACTATGAAAAACTGTAGTGCTCCATAATAAGAAAATATCACCTTTTAGGAAAAGGTGATGTATATGTACAGTATTAGCAGTTCAGCAGTTAACTATTAAGGAGAAACCCAGCTCCAATTAAATCCAAACTTTTGTCCAAACTTGAAGCTACCTTAATCTTAAAAGTTTCAAGATCATGAAAGGTCCAATAGACCTGCAATGAGAATGCTATTGTACCCTGAGATTCAATCACAGTTTTTAAAAAACTTAAAAAAAAAATTAATGGCAATAGCTATTTCTGTTACTGTGACTCTGATTCATCAAAGCTTTTAAGCTTAAGCTTACCTTTAAGAAAGTAAGATGACAATTAAAACAACGTACACTCAAAATCTGTTCCCCCTGAAAACACTATTGCTGATTTCTAACATGCACCCTCTCTGTTCTGGGTTAGCTGTACTTACAACATACAGCATGAGGAGATGTTCTTCGGATGGCAGGTAGTATTCTGACCCATTTTCTTCCACTCATTTATCATCCTTACTCTTTTAAAACCTACGATGATTCTCTAGGGTGTCTGGGAGCAAAGACTACAGCAGGTATGGGATTTACTGGGGTTACTTCCACTGCTGGCCTGTATTATTATTTCTTCATACAGAGCATTCAAAGCAGTTTTGGGGGCTATAAATTTATAAGCAACAAGGCAGATGATGGGCTGATAAATCACAGTGTAATATATTAATAGCACAATGTCATGCTCTCCATTGATATACATACGATGTCCCAGATGCAGTCATTGTGGCTTGGGCACACGAGGATCCACCTCAGTTTTACACCAACTCAATCATCCTCTCTCTCTTTTTTTTTTAAAATAGACATGCTATGATAATAATTGGGTTTTTGTTCAAAGCAGTCATTCTGTAAGACATGATACTCAAGGTAATACTTTTATTTTTATTTTATGGGCTCTTGCTTTGTTTTGTTTACAATTATCGGTGCCTGCTGTGGGTTCTCTAGAGAGCTTTTTTTCTGAAGCAGGTGCATTTTCAGCTCATGTAATGGATTTACAGATACTTGGCCATAAATAGATAGTGTTAAACACTGCTGTAAAAATGAGATAAATGTTTATTACCCAAAAGGTTAATAAAAAAATCCACCTGAGACCCTCTAGAAAAAAATTAATCCCTTTAAGCCTGTATTGAACCAGTGACAGTTGTGCAAGATTCACAAGCAAATGCATCCCTAAAACATCCTAAAAGCAGGAAAAAAAAAAAAATCCTAGGGGGCACACCACACTAAATGAAGTGAAAGGCATTCATGAGATAGGTACCATTTATTATCTAATTTAAGCACTTAGTAGCTGCATCTGTTTACAAATAACCACTTTCAGCTTTAGAGAAGTCCCATGTTAGGTTAGTGTTCCTTCCCAACTTCATTATCAAACAGTATGATTTTATCACAGTAATGCAGAAAATCTCACCTGAAAAAAAAATAGTTCTAAAATAGTCAACAAATAATCCAGAGAGTCAGCAGGAAGAGGAAACAGCACTTGCCAGGCACAAGGCACTTAATGTATATACAATATTTTCACTGAATTGCATAGGTTCTCACACCTAGCTTAAATGGATTAAATGCACTTGACATTTTACTGCCCTTACACCTTTCTGTTGAATGCAGAAATGACATGTAGTAGCCTGGATGGAAAAAAGAATTCATTTTCATAGGAGTAGAGATATCATAACCATCAGACCTGACAGTTATCCATAACTAAGTGGACTTAGTATGATCAGTTTACAAAACATACAGTCCTTTAATGCAAACTCTTCCATCTAGCCACCTTTCCCAGCTTCCCTTGGGAGCAGGCAGAATTTAGGTTCTCCCAAAATCAATTTCCTTGTGGCATCCCAATGTTTTCAAGTGTCCCATTTCCTTATTTCCACTCATACTTCACTTCTGCTAGTTATAAGTCTACTTTTTTTTCCCCAAGCAATAGAATGGATAGCAAAAGCTATCTATTCTTGCTACATGTGATTAATGGAGTTGAGTCATTTGGCCCTCTAAGTTTTAAACAATCTGGCTGTCATCTCCCCCTTCTGGCTGGCTGCTAAAATGATACAATAAATCCAAGCTTGCTTCTCAAAAGGAATCCACTGACTACCAGGGATGGTGGACTTAAGATAGCTAAGACAGGTAGGTGATTTCTGCACCGTTTAGCAGGTGATACCCCATACCCTCTACTCTTATTCTCCTTATTTTTCCACATGGCCAACAGATTCTGTCTGGATTAGGACTGTCTTCAAAGAAGGATGAAAAGTCCGTAATAATCTGCATCTATCTAAATGGCTATTTGAAGCATACACTAGAGATGAACCCGAGTTAAAAGGTGCTGACTGAGCACTTTCCTAGAGCTGCAAGTACGCATTTGGGAGCAGGTAGTTATTTATCTCAACAACTGAAAAAATCAGAACTGTACCTTAACAACAGATATTTAAGCCACAGATTTCAGCTCCTGAAGTTTTCAAACTCTGGATGGAAGAACAAGGCTGGTATGCATCTTCAATGCATTTTTGTGAAAAAAGAATCACATAATATCGAAACATGAGTTTCAGCACTCTGAAACTGGGCATGGTGCAAACTAATGAGTTGTAAAAGACCTTTTCCCAGTTAAACACAAAATACTTTTTTTCTCCGACTCCTAGAGTGAAAGTTACTGGAGCATTTGCACAGTTGTATTTACTTTTTAGAAGGATGGCATAGGATATATGGATTGCGGGCTCTAAATTCATAGTAGGTGCTACAGTCTTTGGCACATCTTTTTGTGCTTCCATTTCCCATTTTGTATAAATGGGGATAGCAATACTTCCTTGCAAAGGCATGAAAAAAATAACTCTCTGTGAGGTAGTTGGGGTCTCACGATTAAAATGTTTAAACAAAACTTTGAAGCAAAATTTGGCCAGTTGCTATTGAATCTTTTTTCAGGTCACTGTATTCAAACTCTGTTTTTATACACATTTTCCCCAAAAGTCATGTACTTACTTTATGCTGTCTTTCCTCTTCCATTTATCATCACTGATACCTTTCCCAGCACTATGGAGTTTTTCAGAAATCTAGCCCGTTAGCCTCCCAACCGCTAAAACCCTAAAAGATTTTTTCTTTTACTAGATACAAAATGCTTCAAGATATAACTGTTCCTTTAGGTACATCTTTGGTGGTATGAGGGAATTTTGAAATTCCAGTTTCTTTTATACTACAATGATGTTTACTAGAAATATATCCTGAAGTTAATGAAGTATCACAGCATATCAGAAGTTTATGCCAGATGCTTCAATCCCCCCCAAACTTTGTGATATTTTAAGCTAGTGCATAGCTTCAATTAACCCCGCCTTTGTGTAACCCCAGGTTTGGAGTCCTAAGCTGATGAAATAGCCTAACTCCATCCTGAGATTGACAAGTTATTAATTAGGACAGCAGGCCTGTCACAACCTCTAAGCCTCACCAGCACTTCCACCAGTTCCTTGGAGAGATGTATTGTCACCTACTATTGGGATTAAGCTTCTCACTTCCAAAATATAAGCCTCAGTCATGGCAGTAGATTGAAAATGACTCTATTAGTATTTTTTTAGCCCATTGGCCTGCATCTCTTCCTTTTTGACTTTACGGATGAAGTCTCGGACCATTGAAAACAATGGGAGTTTTGCCACTGACTTCACTGAGGCCAGAATTTCACTCTACATATTCTACAGGGAATCCCGAGAGAAAGAATTTAATTAACAAAGTAGATTATCAAGTGCAGTGGAACAAAAACAGCCTTAAAATATCCTCAGTTGTCTCAGTACTGGAGATAGTGACTTGGATAACTTAGGGCAGGACCCAATCTACATAATCTTGCCATATTGGCTGAGAAAGCAGCAGTCAATGCTGCAAACGGATAAACTTATAGTGAATCTTTGTTGTAGGAGAATGCTCAAAGCACTTGGAAAAAACCCAACAGTTAACAATGCTGTTGGACTCCAACAAAGTAAAGGGAAGCTTTTACAAAGAGTGACTGAAGGGTGACATTCTTGGGACTCCCTGTAAGTTGAAGTCTTGCCTTGACACAAAGGCATTGAGAGAGCGCACAGGATTTGGACTCAACAAGAGCCGTATGTTTTTATATTAGCGTTTGCATTGTATTACATCGTATTCTCTGACAAGGCTATTAGCTTACAATGATGGCGATCATATGCAGCATAAGCTAGCCTCTGCTGATTGCGATTGTAGATTCTGTTTAAGAGTTTTCCATTGCATTGTTTTTACCATCCACCAGTTCAGGGAGCCAGCAGAGTATGTATAGTGTCAGGACAAAAAGAATGAGAAAAGAGAATTTTACAGGAAAACATGCATGCTAGAGTGTTGATGAGAGTATTGTATCCCATTAGAAACATTCACATTCACTATCAGGTACCCTGAAGAATAGCCGCAGTGCTAAAACATTAGTGCTTTTGCAACTCTACTAGTTTAGAGACAGCTGCTTTTGTTGGATTAGATTCACAAGAAAAGCCCTAGCCAACGCCATGTAGGTCACCATGTGGGGTTCTAGCACTTGCCATACTGCAAAAACATTATTTAAGACGAGGTTTTGTAGAGGAGCCAAGGGCCCTCTGTAGCATCTGGGTGTGCTGGTTTCTAGTTCATTGCTCAGAGAAAAATACATGGTTTCAAGACAGAAAATGGAAAGGGATTAATAGACAGATTTTTGTACAATGCAGAGCAATGCCCAGTCTCAAGTTTTAGTCTTCAATGTATTTATCAAAGCCATCAATGTATAGCTTTATAGTCACTGTTTTCAAAACATCCATAGGCCTGTAGACATCATGTAGAATTAACAAAAGTACAGTATGTAGAAAAGCAACACCGAGAATGCGTATCTAATTACACCCCAGCCTGTATAATACCAATTTTCACAGTAAAGTTGTAGTCAGTCAAAACAATTTAAACAATCCTACCTTTTCCTTCCTACCTTTTTCTAGTCAGCCTCTTTCAAAGCACCTCCAATTTAATACTATTTAACTGCTGGTTTTGAGCATGAAAGGACTTAGTTATCTTAGATCAAGTTTCCAGTGAGCAAGAGTCAACACTGCAGATTTATGCATGACCAACGTAACACGCACTGGCTATCACACCTATTAGCTAAGATCTCTAGGACTGCTCAAGTATGGAGACTACACAAAAGCACTTTCCCATTCTTGGGAGAGTTCAAGTCTAGGTCATTTTGGCAACAGGCATGATGGAAAAGCAGTACTGTTCATGGCTGTGCTGGAAAAATAGAAGTCCAACTTCAGTCGGTCTGGACCCATGAGAAGGGCAAGACTCTCGTCCAAACTTCAGTTAATGCTTTACTATTCTTTACACACTGTTAGGCATATTAGATGCTAACCCACACTAACACAATCCAGCAAAACAATCAATCATATCACAACTTGGGATACATATGATTCTGACTAAATCTAATAAAACACATAAGTAACTGACTGATAACTAACAGCCAACAACATTCACAGAAAGCTGCAGAGACACTCAGAGGAGGGTCTTTCCCAAGAGGCATACAAGAAACTTCCATCACCGTTTTCTTTCAAATTTCCCACCAAACCGTACTTTAAAAGCATGAATAACAATACTTCTTTCCTACCCACCTCATCTGCAGTCCCACCTCTGCCAAGAAGGTGACACAGGGCTTTCCTTTGTCACACACCACCAGAAGCAAAAACTATTCTGCCACCGAGGTGAGACCCTCAGAAACACCTGTGTGCATCCGTGGCCTTAAAAAGGCACACCTGGGTATTGTTAGGTTCACCAGGCCCCGCCTTCACCTGCAGGATCTTTATTCCTAATAATGCTGTGTACAAAAGATTGAGCTCAAAACAGCTTTCAGGTTAAGAAATTAATCAAATGCAAAGACTCAGGTTGTCCCCATAAGCATGAAATGGCAAAATGCCTTTTTTTTTAACAGAGTCATTTTCCAGGATGGATTTATATCCTGCAGTGTTCACAAGGCCTGTGTTTTCACAGCATTTGAGGCAAACAAAATGCTCTTGATGAAATACCAGCTCTTTCTGCGTGCAGAATATGGCATTAAATTTATAGAGCAAAGGAAGAAGTGGTTTACTTGCCTTGAGGGGAATTGAGAAGTGACAGTAGGCACTTAACAGCAAGTTCCAATTACAGCATTTAAATATAATTGCATACTCTGTTAATCTATGTCAGTGTGGCATCATTTTAATATGATTGTCACAGATTCTTTCTAATGTTATGAGTGATGTGAGTGAAGCTGAACCTACTGAAAAAGTTCAGTTCCAGGTCTTAATATACACTCTAATTCTGTCCGTCAACTATGCTACAGCGGAGTTCAAATAAAGGTCTGGGGATCTAGAGGATGTAGCTACCTTTATTAAAGTACTTCTATTGTAAATACATGTATGGGTCAGGAGACAGTTATCATTTGGTCTTGTTATTTTTTATGAGCCCACTACTATTAGAATAGACTCTTGTGTATAATGATTTAGATGTGTCATGGAATCTTATTTCAAATGGAAACTGTAAAGTGAAATAACAAAAATTACAGCTTGACCTCTGCAAAAATGTTCATTTATGCACCTCATCTGTGCATTATATAGCATCTTACAGCAGACAATTATAATTGGAGGATCCAAAGGCACTTTGTATATCCTTTATAAATGCCAAACTCCTGATTATGTAATGGAAACTTAGGTATACAAAGAACGAAGATTCATGTTTAGTAGTTAAACTTAAAAACTTAACATAGGCATTACTCTTACGGTATATGGTAAAAATGTGTGGCAGATGATTGTTTCTTCTGGTGTAAAGACCACCTGAAGGTGTTCTTGCCTCCTTGCTCCACCACATCTAGGCCCACAGTGGGATTTACTGCCTCCACAGTTGTGCTAATAAAACCGATTGTATGGCTGCACTTTAAACTTGATCAGAACTTACCTGAGTTAAAAAATATCCCCTTTTGGAGGATTTTTTAGTTGATTGATCTGGTTTAGAAAGCCACCCACACAGCTGCATCAACACAAATATTATAGTAATGCATTGCAGCTCAGGGGCTGGAATGAATGACTGTGGTAGAGAAGGGAAAGAAATTTTATCACAGTACTGTATAAAGAGCTTCCCAAATTACTGTTTCTAGCAAGAGAGTATTTGAAATGTCTTTATACAGGCACAAACTTCTGATTATACACTTCATCAAATGTTGTAGATATTTTGTGGGCAGTGTATATAAACAGAATTTACTACAGCAATGCAGCCACCTCCTTGGAGGAATCCATTAGTATTATTGTAGTGATGACCATGATCAACCAACAGAATAAAACAGGAAGAAAGCCCCATACAACAGAAAGCAGAGGGTGGAAATACAAGACAGTAATTATCTAAACTTTCTTATTTTTGTGCAAATCTTTGCTAGATCTTTAAGACAAGTCTACGACTCATATTAAAACATCACTGCCACCAACAAAACTATCCCCTAGCACCATGCTGGCACTTGGGTTGCTGTAATCGTGCAGGAAGAATGCCACTTCTTGAATCACTGGATTTTCCTTGGCCGTTTCCCATCTAACACTACAGGGCTTGGCTGTGTTTAACTCTCCAGATCAGGCAGGATCTCAGCCAAAGTTGCATGGCCACATATTTTCTTAACCCTCCGATCAGCTACCATGTTAAAAACACAAGTTGCAAACGCCCAGCTACATAATTCTTTAAATTTAAGATGCTCTCTTCTAGCATTTTATTGTCCCATTTAGTCTCTGAAAAATTGTTTCTGGCCAGTTACCTATATTTATCAGTCACCCTATTTTCTCTGTAGTCATTTATGGGAGCAGAATGATTTTCTTTCATGGAAAGAACCAAAAAATTTCAAAATATGGAGTTGCTTCTAAAATGACCCTTGCTGAAGCGATGGCTATCCTGGAGGCTTATGAGAAAAGACAAAAAAAAGAGATGTACATTTTAGAAATCGGTGAAGCAAGCAAATCATTGTCCTACGAGCTCTTGGACAACACTGCACAGAGCTACCATATGCTTCCTAGTGCTCCCCTAACTGCCAGCTGTCTCCACCTTGCTCCTTCCAAATGGCAGGGAGGGCAGCCGAATTGCCAAAATTGATGTTTTGACCTGCAGTTATAGGCAGAGAAGAGGCTTGGGGTCAGTTTGATGAGAACATATGCTACATATAAGTAGAGCAAGGACGAAAGAGGGTCATATCGTTCCGCTGCTGTCACGCAAGGGTAACTCAGGAAAAATAACAGTATAGAGGCATTTCTGCTAAACTAGGGAGAGATCAAAACCAAGCCCGGATTCTGAGCAGTATTTTACATTTGGTTTTTCTTTCCTTTGCGGAAGAGGCAAATGTTAAACAAAGTGCCAGGCAATAGAAAATCAGATCTGCTGCCCCCTGAATTCATGTCACAATCTGAATACAGATAAGTCTAAACCAAATGAATTGTCAACAAATGTACAGGCTGGGGAATCTGTATCACAATCACCGTATCATAATCTCCTTTCTCAGAACAACCAAATTAGCTTTCCTCCATCTCTTCTTGTCCTCCCTTCCACCATTTCTGGCCATGTCAATGGAGAACCGTCATGATAATAAGCCTTATTGTTTTGGGCTCCATGCCACACTGTGCCTCATCTCTAAATATTGGTACTTCTTAGTAGTGAGATGCACCCCAGTGAGTGGCACCCATCCTACAGAAATGGCCTGTCTTCACTACCTGCTGGACTTGCAACTTGTACTAACACAGACCTACTGACACACGAGGAATGAGTGTGCTTCTGTATGTGCTTCTAAACTTGATGAGGATGTTAGATGAAAACCCTTAGACTAAGAGAAGAAAGTCCACCATTCTGCTAAATTACAGTTATTGCTCCCTGATCCTGTCAATTTACTAAGGATAGTATAGAAACCCCTGAGAAACCTAGTGTAAGATATCAGCATCATTAACATTGTTTTAATGATTTTTTTTTAAAATGCGTTCTTATAGTGGTGTATCTGGTGATTTTTTACTATACCAGCTGGAATCCTAAAGCTTCCTTCTTACGAAACATTAAATTGGATAGGTTATGACTGCCTGATTTCAGTTACTCTCTAAGGTATGCATCTCATGGGAGATTTTACCAATGAAAGCTTTTAATAATGAAACACATAATAGGCAGGTGTGAGGCAGAATGTAGGAATACATCCTTGTCTCAGTTATAAACTGAAAGCTTGGGAGAAATGCTAATAAACTGTTAAAAGCCTTTAATTTAGTGTGGCCCAAATAAATTGTGTGCTGTTTGGATGTGAGCTTACAGATCATAAAACCTCAAAAACTCTTATGAATTTGGGCCCATGACAGCCTGGAGACACTGAACATACCACGGGGCCTAGGAAAGGCAAAAGACAGTGCAATTACTTTGGCAGTCTTTGTCACCCCAGTATCTTTCTGAGGGTTTCTTGGCCACCAGAACAGAGAGTGCCAGGATTCACGTGCTACAGCCAGGCCACCTACCAACTGGGCAAAACCAGACAGCAAAGTGCAAAAAAAAGCTTACCTTACTTTTAACTATCTTTCATACAGAAGCAAGACCTGCAAAACCAGGCTCCCGAGCGGACAGTTTTTAGGTGGGGCATACTATCTGTCTGCATCATGTCCTTTAATACTTTTTGAATTTCAAACATGTCTTAAGGACAGCTAAGCTTCTCCAGATTGGGTAAAAATCAGTATTTGTTTAGAAAAGAAAGGCCCACTGAGTGAACCTATACATACTCTAAGGAAGGATTTATCACACAAGTTGACAGTATTAGATGTCAGGGAATCTTCAGAGGATTGCTCCTTCCTAGCATCCCAAAAGCCTCCGTTCAAGCTTGTATCACCAAAGACAGTTACCCTAAGACATAAATTCATAGAGAAGTCCAGTCTTCATTAGCTCTAATTCCCATAGAATGGGTTGTTTCAGCTCTTTGATCTTGAGGCTACCCAAAGGCAGTTCTAGCTAGATACCATAAACTTCAAGAGGCTGTTCAGCAGTCATAGATCATGATGGCATCAGGTGAATGTCTTCAGCCCTGGAAGACAACCAGGAGTGAAGTGTAAGGCTGGATTGCTGAAATGACTCTTCACCAAACAGGAATTTTCTCCACCCTAGAGTTTCTTTGCCAAGTGGAACTGACTTTGTGCTTGGTGCATTTGCTTGTCTATCTTCCAGAATGCTCTGTGCTTCCAAGAGCTCCTTGGGACAGAATGGTACAAATGGCAAATCAAGCTTAAGTAACTAAATAAAACTGTACTCCCTGTGTATGTACAGAACACAGACACACGCATGCTCATTATTTAAAACACCCCCCTTCTCCCATCCATATGTTGTTGCTTTTCCCTAATGATGCTTCCACTTTGCCAGTGTCTCCTTCTGAAGAGGAGATGCACAACAGCTGGTGAAACAGTACAAAGTCAGGGGAGAGTAGCTATTAGAGGAGTTAACTGGTGAAGCCTGGACACCACTAGGAGACATTTTCCATGTCACTGTGCATTCAGCGTGGAATCTGTGTCATCACATGGTGCGGCAGCCTTGGCAAATCTGTTCCAAAGCTGAGTCTGCTGGCACTTTGCAGCTACCATCATCCCTGCTGTCGTTGCTCTTTGGCTGCTTTACTGCAAATGGTATTCTCTTGTCACCTCTGCTGCCATACAGACATACAGAGCTAAGTTCAGTTCTAACTTATCTACGTAGTCTGTCACTAGGTGGAATGGTATTATTCTGAACTCCCTTTTAGCTGGTATTTGTCCATAATAGGCATCCTGTAAAAATGGGGAAATAATTATTTTCTGCTTTTATCTAGGAATAGAGGGAATAGGGGAGGAATTCCTGATTCTCTTCAGACATAACTGCGTTCAAGTCAGCTCAGTTCAGAAGTTATTTTTGCAGTGAAGATAATTCATCAGGTAAAGATTCCCTGAACTTCAGGCATTAAACCTGAATTCTTTAAAGGGATGGCAGACCTTACTGGGAACTGTAGTTTCTTTTGTGTATAAATTAGCGTAGGAGCAGGTAATAAACTATGCTGGTGTTAAGGTAATTTTATATCTGTAAGAGGCAGTTCCTTCTACATAAAACTGTATTCACTGTGGGTATGCAGTTATAAAAATGGAAAGGCATGAGGACACAGCAGCTCCTGACTTATTTGTCAAATGTTGGGAGCATATCATGCTCCCAACTATACTAGACAAACTTGTTTTTCCTACTATGCTAGTCCTTTTCTGCATTTCACCCCTTTCATGTGTCCAATTAATCTGTTCATTATTTTATGAATTTTGAGGAATCCTTCCCGGCAGTTACTTTGCTTCGATGCAAACTTTATACAGAAAGTAGGATATTATTTATCATTCCATTCTGCTGCTCTCATTTACCATGGAGAGGACACACTTGTTGTTCGCTGACCCCTCTGGATTGCAGGCAGCAAATGTTAAAGGGATTTGCTCTATATCCACCCTATGGGAGTCCTTCTCAATGTGACTAATTCCCTGTGCTAACACATATGTAAACACACCCTGAGGATTTTTGCTTGTTTTTTTTTTCCTGAATCTGCATGCAGCCAAGGCTTTGGGCAAATCTCAAGGAGGATGAACTCCCGCTTTAGAAAGAAACTGGCTTGAACATTCTGGGGGCTCACAGTAATGGGCCACTTCACACAGCCAGCATGCTGACATGGGTCTACAAGCTTTTTGGAAGAACAAGATTTAAGAGTTGGGTTCATTATCGACATGCCACATTATTATGCTAGGACATTAAAACCGGAAGAGTAACAACTGTGCACTAAGATATCTTCAGAGAAGTAGAACTGCTGGGTTGCCATATTTTATCTTCCTTCTGCCAACTCCCAAATAAAGGGAAACAATAATATCTGTACAAGCTCTACTTCTTTTAGCAAATTCTCTGTCTCTGAAAGGTTTCATAAGTTCTTTCATCAACCTGCTCTTATGTATCCAGTGCATGCCTTTATTTACAAAAAAAAAAAAAAAAAAATTCAATCTTTTGATGTAGAAAATGAAATACTAATTTTTAAATGTTCTTATTATTTGAGCGATTATAGTTTCAGGGTCCACCTTTCTGTCCTCTGTCCTGTGCAATTGAAAAAACTTTCAGGTGAAGTTTTGCTGGTTTTGACATATTTTTACACCTCTTGTGTACGTATTTTACTTCCCTCCTGCTCCTAGCTACTCTGTGGCAAGAGGGAACCTGTGGCATTTAGGGATAATGTAATTTTTCAGAAACCTTGCCCACAGCAGAGGGACCAAAGCGACTAAGTCCATTTGTTCTACTTGTCCCAGATACACAAAAAATGTAGGCTTGCATAAACCTCACTGGACATTCCTATAGACGAAAAACTGTGCTGGTGTTTGGCTAACAAACTCCCCTGAAGCATTTTCTTCTCAAGCAATCAGAAGACTTCCCTGATACCAATACCAAGTAATTTTCATCTAGAGTGTTTGAACTAACCTAATCAACTTGATATGACTATATATTTTAAATGGTACAGGAGGACAACTAGAACAGTGCAATACGACTTGAAGCAATTTTTACTCTAAACTTTACCAGACATTGTCTGGTTTAGTTTATCTTTATGGCTGGTTCCTTAGCTTCTGGCAAGGCAAGTATTTAAAAAATGAACATATGTTGCATAAAATGACAATGCATGTAAATTAATTATTTTACTCTGACATACATTTCTAGCATAGCCCTCTTTCTGCAGAGCAATCTCTATCGCTAGCAATTCTGATCATGTTCTGTGAAGTCTGTGTGGCCACATCTGTTTGTTAAAATGCAGCTGCATTTCACAAGTCATTCACTACCTGTAAATGCAGGTAAGCAACCTTTATGAAGTAAAGATGAACTTTCAAATAATTGATCTAATGAGGATGGGGAATATTGTAGTAATGAGTGCTCTGGGAGCAGCCGTTAGGGTTCATAAGCTCTTTCTGTGGATCACTGAATGTCTGATTTGTGGATTCAAGTTACTTACTTACATGCAGTGCAGGTGCTATTTACTCATCTGCTTTGTAGATGAGTTGTAGATAATTTAAGTAACGTCAAGGAAATACAAATCATTGTGGTTAATAGCTTGAAAGAGTGCTAATAATAATCATACTTTTTGCTTTCTGCTCCCCAAATAACCTTCCTGACTGGATTTTTGTTCTTAAAAACTGAAACTGAATGAGAGAAAACAGAATCAGAACTGCCTGAAATGTCAAATCTTAGGAGCACAGCTTGGAGAGCAGACAGATGGACCTAGCAAAAAGCAACCGCATATAAAAGTGCTATAATCCGTTGGAGCAGCATGTTAGTCGAGAACAATCAGATTCAAAATTGTTCCTCTGAAATTTTCTCGCTGGCAACCAAACATTGTGACTTTTGTCATCATGCTACGAGGATGAATCAGATGGGTGACAAGAGCCAGGGACTGGAGAGAAAGCAGCAGATGTGAAGACAGAAAAGTGAAGCCAGCACAAAATGCCGCTCTCACTTACAAGGGGAGGTAGTGATTATGGCATTAATCAACATTCCATAATCAATGGCAAAAACTCTGAGGAGTGCCAATATCTATTCATCTTTATTTATGCATATGCCAATCCTTCTTTATAGTGTTGTCCCTGGGAGTAGTTTCTAGGTTATAAAGATTGTTGCCATGAAAAGAGATAATTGTAGTTCATGACCTGGAGGCCAAGGTAGTGCATAATAACGCTATTGTGCTCTGGGATGTACAGAGAGCTCTATAATGAGGGTGGAATGTAACCAAATACAGCATTCCAGCGTAAAGTCAACAATGCATTTTAAACAGAAAATTCTAGCTGTGCTATTAGAAATATGCTTTTGCCAGGATGTAATTACACAGAAAACCAAATTATATTGCAAAAGTGATAGCATTCCTGACATCAACAGCCAAAGAAGTACTTTACCCCAGGAGCTTACCAGACCTGTGAACAATGGAAAGTTGTGTTGGAGGGCTGTGGGACTGAATCCTACCTTTGAGTGCATAATGCTTAACTCTTTCCTTGCCTCTTGAGCAATGTTTTCTGTCTTGCTCACCCCATAATTACATCCAATATTTGCCATATTTGAGACTGAGAAATATTTCCCTGTATAGTACTAAAATGTCCTAGTTATAAGCCTTAAAATTATCTAAGACAGAGTCTGGCTTAGCAACCTTTGAGCCTGCTGTTTCTAGAGGGCTTTGGCTCAGCACACCAGATAAAGAGGCCTCAGGGATGCTTTGCTGGTTTTGGCAAGGACCATACTAAAAACCTAAACCAATTCTGACTTCTCTTTAGTGGTTGCAATTTCATTTTCTATTTTCAGCATACTTTTAGAAGAACACCAGAGTGCCTTTTTTATACTCAGACATACAGTTAAGTTGCATCACACTAACTTGGAGGCTGACATGTTTTTTTGAAAGACTGGAGTGTTAAAAGTTTATGGGAAGTTTGACTTAAAACTATAGTCTACACCATGCACCCCAGGGGAAAAGACAAGGCTCCTTTAAAGCTTGGAAATGATGCTCCATTTGCATTGCATGGTATCTGAATATACTGGATTAAGTTGCTTTATGTGATGTTATGTGACTGAACGTAACCAAGTATAACCATATGGTCCATAAAGTAACTTGTGAAATAGACTTGCCTTACCCTGGGAATAGATGTTGCTCGTTTACGATCCCCAAAATATTCTATGTCTGAATTGCTTGCAAGTAGTACAAGGGAGCTGGGCTGTATTTTGAGGCCAGTGCAGCAGCCAGACAGAATCCTGACACCAGTTCAGCTATAAAACGTACTTGTAGGTCAAAGATACAGAACAACCTGTGTCATGCTGTCTTTAGTGTTTCCCAGTGCAGGTCTGTTCAACATATAAGAACACTAAATTACTGTTCCTGGTTATGTTAAACTGAATGCTATAAAGACTATCACATTATTCTGGTTAGTTCTCCAAGGAAAATAATAATCTCAGAATCCAGTTTTCCTACACATTTACCTCAAGGATAAAATAATCTTTTTGAAGTGATCCCAATTCATTTCTCTGTAGCCTTAGTCCCTGTCTGCTATCTTTGGCAGCTAATTCTTTCCCATTCTTTTGGTGTGTAGTTTAATCATGTAAAACTACCCTAACACTTCTCAAATATTTCAAATGCCCACTGTTTCTGGTTTGTCTCTTGTAATAATGATTTGTAAATCCTAGAAGCTTTCCTGACAAACCTTGAGAGACTCTAGTAGCATTTCCGTGTTTGTCATTTATAGTAGCACTTGGATGTTATAAAGTCAGTGGATGTTAGTAAGATGGACCATAATTACAAAGTTAAGACTCAGATCGTAGTTATTTCAATATCCTGGATTAATCTCAATTCAGAGCCTGGGACTAGGCTATGACAAAAAGATACAGAAGTTTGAAACAGGGTCTTCCCCAGGGTAAAGGAGGTTTGGAACTAGTATTTTCATTTGAACCTTTTGCTAATATCTAAATTTTGTTACTTCGAAGAATGGCTGGGCACAGCTTAATACTAACAACATACTCCCATGAGAGCAGAATTGGAGCACATTGAACAGTTGATAGTCAGCTGACTCTCTTTTCTTTGTTCTTCATTGTCAATAACACACATGAAATTCATATTTTAAAATAAATAAAAGGACAGAGAAGAAAGAATAAATAATTTAATCAGTGGATTAATATAATAATCTTATGGTAATACTGGCAATAACCATTGTTGTTTTAAAGCATGATGAACAGTGCTTTTTGATTAAAGCTGCATGGAAAAAATGCACGCTCTGGTTCTTAACTATTTTAATGAAAATAGTTTTACTATCAGATACATCCTTTCCCAGTTGCCTTTGAATTAAGTAATACTAGCTAGAAACCAATGGCTAGGTAAGTAAATCAAAAGAAGATATTTCTGATGCATGTCCAGAGGCAATTCTATATATTACATGTTGTAGCCCTATAATTAAAAAGTGTAGTCTAAATTCAAATATTGTATCAACTACCTGTTGACTTTATTAGATCAGTACTTCTTTATTACCTATTAGATTTTTGGGAGGCATCCATAAAGATCTAAACCCCTGCTAAGAGTATAAATCTGGAGGTGATAAACTCTATTTCATCATGGAGATTTATGCCTTTAACAAAAAAAGAGAATATTTAATATTAATAATAAAGATCTTTGCAAATTTCCTAGGGAGTTAGTTGACTATATCATCTTGTGCAAGTTACTCTATTCATAAGCACTTTCGTGTGCTTTTTAAAGACTGAAAATTCATCTTTTCTGTATTGTTAAATAAGAGAGATTTGGGAAGTCATATAACATCTCTCTGCGGATGTGTGCTTGCATGTTAATGTGCATGTGTGTGTAGGAAAATTTATCTCTCCTTTGCACTCAGTGAAGTGCCACACCAATCCACATACAACTCTGTTTTCTCAATTTTTTTTCCAGTCAGAGTGCTCCCACAGATGTCAGTGGTAGAAGTATCAAGCCCTGCTCATGAATGTTGGGTGAAAGAGATAGAGATACTGGCTTCCCCACTGTTCAAGGAACTACTGTTTGAGACAATCTCACCTCCAGAAGGAGCTGAGTGCCTGAACTATTTAGACTTAAATTACAGTGATGGGAACCAAATATAATTGTCTTACTGGATAATGAATTCTTACCTATATCTGACACTAACATGCAGTGATGAAATAGGCAGGAAAAAGAGGAATTAGAGGTAAAGAAATGTAGGTATGGATATTCATTCTTAGAGGTATGCATCAAAGCACTATGTCCTTTTCACAGTATTTTCCACTGTCCCTCAGTTTCTTCCTAAAATGTGGCCAGAAAACAAAGCAAGCAAACTCACGAGCAATTAAAAAAAACTTTGATCTTGTTACTTCACATCTAAAAGTCCAATAGTAAGACACTAAATGTGGAAAACAATGGAAATAAAGGGTTTTTGACCTTTGTCCTTTGGACATCAGCTAGACCTTTTTTCCCCACTGTGACTGATAAGCATAGCTAAAAGGGAATGAAGACACGCCAAGCATGTCTAAGTTCTTTATTTGCAAGCTTACTGTTTTCTTCCTAGAAAGGGAGAAACCTCTGCATATTACATTATTAAGCTGCAACTAACAAAAACGGTGCCTCCTTCCCATCACACTTTACAGCAGACTAAGGATGTGCAAATCACGAGACTATAGATTTATTTTCCCTTATTTCATTAAATATGTATCTGTGAGGGAAACAGGCACAGCCAGGATTATTCCCTTAGAACAATTTCATAAATTGCACGTGTTCTGCACAGACTTTTAGGCACAGACTAAACATTCATCACTCCTTCCTTAGATTTTTTTCCTCAGGTCTTTCATTTTATTTTTCTCTTCCCTCTGGCTTGTAAAAAGTTGAGCCATTTCCTTCATAAAATAATCATCTTCCTAAAATAAGAAAACAGAAGCTTCTGACAACTGTATATCATTATGGTATTCAAGCTACATAAAATAATTCCAACATCTGTTTCTCTGTCAATTTTCCAAACCCTAACCTACTAATAATATGCTAGATGGATAGTAAAACCAACTATCACGCTATCTGGATCCTTCTGATTAAATAAATGCAATAGGATGTGTGGCAGCTTCTGTGACAACATGAAACAAGGGGGGGGAAATAGATGCAAAAAGAATCACAACAAAAGAGGAGCATATGCCATCAATAAGCAAACATTAGAAGTAAACTCCAGAAAAATAATTTTAAGACCAGTAGTTTATCAGAACAGATTTGAGACATTCTGTTTTTTACAGTTACATCACTTACAAGATGGTTTTTGGCTGGTTTTGAAACCATAGCTGACCAATGAAATATCAGCTTTGTATAATTTTTTTTTTTTCTGAGTGTGTCTAATGCTTGGAAAGATGTTCTCTTGATTGACCTTGATGTTTCACCCTGGATACTTGCATCCTGGGACTGCTTTTTATCAGTGGGCAACCATTTTAGTGTTAGGAATTCTGCAGTGAAGGCTGTTGTCATCTAGTCATGCAAGAACATTAAGAATGTTTTACTGCATATGACTGTGACCTTGGTTAATGTTTAGCAAGCAATAGCTGGATTTGATAAAATAATTTTGCCTAACTATGTTGGGCCATAGACGAGGCAAGAGGGAAAAAGAGGCTGTCATGTCATCCATTTCTATGCCAGACTTGAAAAGATCTTTCTTCTGCTCAGTACTTGTAATGTGGCTAATGACTGTAAGTACCTAAGAATGGCAAACTGAATCAAACTAGAGACCCTGCTACTTTGATATCCTATCTCCAATAGTAGTGTGCAGCAGAAAGAAGCATATAAGAACGGAACAAGTAGACAAGTAGATAGTGATACCTTCTCCCAGGTTCTGGCAAGCTGCATTGTATGAATTTCCAAAGCTAGAGATGGTATTCACATCTTTGTATTGAACAGCCCTTGCTGGACTTTGCTTCTCTCAGTTCGAATAATCAGGTTTTGAGTTGCCTTTTCCTTGTGGTCTCCACAGCTGTCTGGATGCTGCAACTTGGAAGGATTCATGTTATTATCTCTTCATCTTTTTTGTGCTATTTAATGCGAAAAGTGAAAGTCATCTGCAGCTGCCTCATTCCTCTTCATTGACTCTGTATCTACCTTCCAACTAATTTTAAATTGCACATTCCCCTATAACCCTAATACCTCCCTTTGTCTGTAACTGGCTTTATGAATGAAGGTGTAGTGATTAAATTACAGTGATGACATGCCTGCATTGACTTCTTTGCTATGCATTGTGATATATGACAGGGTTTGTTATCTAAAGCCTCTCAAGATATTAGTTGTCTGAAATAATCTTGCAAAAAAAGTTCAATTTTTAATGATAGAATTCGAAGTATCAAAATGTAGCTGAGAATGGAAAAAAATGGAATGAAGTAGCAAACTTCGATGATAGAACACCTTCTAATTACAATAACGCACTCCAGGGCTCAAATTATCAAATGATAATTTACACCTAGGTGATTTGACAGCACTCGGCCTTTGGCCTTCTGCCTAACAACACAATAGGCGTAAATCATTACCAAGTGATTCACACCCTGTCATGTCTTATTGCTTAATTAATTTGTCTAAAAGGCTTTCCATGAGAACTTACAGCAAATGCCTTTGTTGTACATCTTTTAGTATGGGGGTCAGTACCTGCCCTCTCTGTCATTCTCAGCTCTCATTTCAGCCTCCTGTGTTTTAAAAGTGTCCAGCAAATTTTTGCTTTTACCATGCAGTCATTTAAATTTATGCTTGCATTTTACACTCTCTTCTTTTAGGTAAGTTCATCTGTTGTTCTATGGCTGCTGTATCTGTGGACCCATGGATGGAGGTTAAACTCACGCTGAGCTTAAGACTGCAGAGAGCCTAGAACAACTGATCTTATGGGTCACTGGAAAATTGCACTCAAGCAGTTAAGATGTTATTTTTGTTAACTAGTAACCATATGTTTACTCAAGCAGGAATATCAACCTCATATATAATCTGCGAACAAGTAAAGCTATATTGTTGAGGTAGACATTAAATATTTTGAATATAAATAATGTATAGTGTACTCTTGCAATGATCCGATCCTATAAGCCCCACCAGTGTTCTGAAGAATAATAAATCTCATGATACAAAAAAGGAGTTAAACAAATTCATGGAGAATATAACTACTGATAGCCATTAGACAGGATGATCCAGCTGCAGCCTTGAGTCCTTAAACTACTGATTGCTGAAAACCAGAATGATTATACAAGGGGAAGGTCACTCTAGTGCTGCTTTTATACTCTACCCTTAGAATTCACTTCTGACTCCTTTAGTAGGGAGGATGCTAGGTTAGGTGGATTAAACATGCAGAAAGACTTATGTTCTTATGAACATTGATAACCACAATTTCCCAAGGCCTGTTTTCTGCTAGCAAAGACAAAGAAATTACAAGAAATATTCCATAAGCCTTTGGAATGCCAATGTTTTTTCTAGGTGTTTACTCAGGACACGGGAATGAGGGAATGAGGGAACAAATAATATGTGACCAGTCCTTGCATCCAGAGTAGTCACTGTTGGAAGATGCCCAGGATCTGGAATGATGGGCATGGTACAAAACTGAAGGTAGGAGCCATAAACATGTGACAAGACAAGAGAAAATCTGGCGATCTGAATTACATCTTTGAGTAAGCAATGGTCTCCTAAGGAAAAACACTTCTGTGGTAATTTTTCTTCTAAATTCCCCTTGTTCTAAATGTTGGTTTTAAATAAAATCATTGCTGTTGTAAATGGGAAAAAAAAAAATTTAATCACTTCTAGTGAGTGGAATGACTCTGACTCAAGAGCTGAAGTCCTTTAGCTATTCTTGCAACAATAGGCACAGTGGGAGGGCCAGCAAGCCACCAGTCTTCCTCCAGCACATCTTATAGGACAAATAATGATGAGCTGACTTCATGCCTGTTCAAATACTTGGTCTTTCTTGCTTTGACTGTCACCTAGAACTAAGCAAATATTTAATGATAACTTGCTTGTTTTGATTTTACTTTACTGATTGTACTTTTTCCATGATGAGATCATGATTTCTCTCAGACTTCATCTCTTGGCTGAATAGTAACTGGGCTGGAAAATGTCCTTGAACTATCTCAAGCCGTGGAACAGTTGTTATTGGCTGCATGTAGGTTTTTAATGTCTGTGCAGGTGAATGCAGAATCAAGTTTCTGTCCCAGTAGCATTTGTTTTCTTGGATACATCTGGAATTCTTGTTAGAAATTATATTTTGTGAAACCACCAATCTAAGGAAACTCCACTGCCAGGTTATTGCAGACAAAAGAATGGACGCAACTTGAGGAAAACAGAAATCAGCTAACTAGCTGAATAGTCATATAAATCTATGAAATTTTTACTTCTATCTTCAGATGGGATACCCTCCCAGCCACAGTGCAGTGGTGAAACACCTGTCCCTAAGGAACTAAATCAAGACAATTTGTCTATACCATAGAGATCACTTAAGAGCTTTGAGATAGTTACAACTTGCAGGGTTTGATCCAGTGACTGAGGACTAAAAGCCTTTTAATCTCAAAGCTACCCCATAGCTCTTCCTTGATTATTAATGCTATTAATATAAGTAACAAAGCAGTGCTAGGAATGCAAAAAATAGACACAAGACTACATTTAGCTTCCAAGAATCTTATTTCTCCTTACTGAATTTTTATCTTTGAAAATGCAAGTTCTCTACCTGCAACCTATCTTATCTCAAAGTAAACACCTGCAAACTACAGAAATTTACTTCACTTCTTTGACAACTAAAGAAGGAACATCTGGGAAAGGCAACTCAGAATCTGGGCAGTTGGTAATTTGATTGCAAGAGAATATAAATTCTTTCCTTAAATACCGTTTCCAAATTAAGACTATTTTCTGAGAATGCCCCTTATCAAAGGTACTTTCTTTCTAATACTTAAAAATGTAACTATTTCTTAACTCAAATTTCAGATGAACACGTTCCAACAAAAACATCTTAATTTTTTTCTTGTCTGTGTTCATTTGGCCTGTCAATAACAAACAGTTTTCACCTTTCCACTTACCTGAGATTGAGTTTCCTGAAAAAGACCGTGGTTTTATGGTCTTTATTTGTGTAACAGTAAAATCAAGATGGTGATGTCAGAATTTGGCTCTCCCTGTTTAAAAGTGTGTTGACTCTAAATATGTAAGGGTGACTGGGAGATATCTTCCATTGCCTTTCAGCAGATCAATGCTTACTGTTGTCTCTGTAGCCATTTGCTCCAGAGCCTCATGGAGGGTTTTTTGTGTGTTTTGTTTTGCATAGTGGAAAGGATGCGGCAAAGTACTAGATAAGCCAATTGTGCAGTAGGATGCTTTAAAGAGGTGGGGGATAATATCAGCCCTGAGTGTCACTAAACCTGTTTTCATTCGGTGCTGATGAAGAAACTTATAGAATTGATATAATTTTTCCAGCAGCTAAGGAGTATATACCATGCAGGCTGTGCACAGTGCAGACATGCTCAGCAGTGCTAGAGGACAGTTCGTTTGTCTAGACCTAATCACAGTGATGCACGGATGAAAACCATTAAAGTAATTTCAGGTTGTGAAGTGCATGTTTCTGGTGTTTAGTTGCCCACTGAAAAAAATAAAGAGCCAATAACTGTATTTTCTACTTATTTACTTGCATATAATATCTGAAGTAGGATGTTAATTTTATTTCCCTGCTGTTATATCACCTGCTTTGCATCATGGGTATGAACTGAGGGTCTGAATACACTACCACCGTGATCCCGCTTCACACAACCTCCTTCAGCAGAAACTGGGCTAAAGGAATTCACAGCCCTGCTGTCTTGCTATTTCTACTGTCTGGTGGTGCGGCCGCTCCTGGGAGACCCCCCCCTTACCCACATCAGTCTAAAGGAGCTGGGTTCATCTGAAGAAGGCCAACCATTCAGCTCATTTTGTCTCCAGTAGATAAGGAAGGTCATTCCAAAAAGGAATTCCAAAGCAGATCTTTGGAAAGGGAAGATCTAGTGAAGGAGTGATAACAAGTAATGGGGAGCAGCGCAGGGCGGCAGACTGGCTTAGGCAGTATAGCTGTATCATGAAGAGGAGACAAGAACAAGCTCAGAACTTGAGCAGTCATGAAACCAAAGTTTTCCTAGGTTAGGCATAGCTTTTCCAAGAAAGGAATGGCTGTAAAATACATCATTAATATTCTGAAGGAACAGCAGGAAAAATCCCCTCTTGATTCTGAAGATTTCTTGTTTACTGCTTTGTCAAATATATAGCTTGTTTGGGGACCTTGTATATAAGGCAGCTAATTTAACCAATGGTTTTAGCAATTGTCATCTAATAGTTTTATATCATGTGTATGTCGTTCCCACAGTGCAGGAGAACATGACTTGGAGATGGCAGATGACTACACATTCTAAGAAGCCAGGTGAGCAGGTCACATATTTTACCACTGTTAAATATCTTTGCATTTAGCAGTGACCTTCCTGAACACTAGCCAGCCCAAATGATCTGCTGTGCTCAAGTGAGGCATCCCAGGTTACCAAGATCAGCTGTTTAGCCTGAAAGAGGGCCAGGCCATACAAATACATAATATTGCGTAGAACATGCAGACAAGCCCAACAGTGATGATTTCAAAGGTGGTTGTATAGAGATCTAGCTGTTCCTTTCATTCCTTTTATTTAAAAAAAAAGGAAATTAATTCAGTGTCATTTCATCCCCTACAACTGTTGGAAAATTACCCATGAGTCTGGCTATCAAGTTAAAAAGAAATTTTATGGGGACCACCCAGAATCTGTCCTTGGTCATCCAGGGCAACAGAGCCTTAATGAAAAATTTTCTTTTTACTGTGTTTTTGTCTTAAACCTTAAAAGGCAAGGAGAGCCCTTTAAGCACTTACGCAGCTGCTCAGACAGTAGCTTGCTCTGTTGGTCAGCTTGGCCCACACTCTCTGGCTTCCCTTATCTTAATGGCAAGCTCTTCAGTGGTAAATGTTGAGTCCTCAAACCATAAGGCACTTTTGATCTTTTTATTAAAAAAATAGCAGGTCTGGGTGGTTGGATTTTGAAGATGCATGTATCTCCTGTTACTGGTTTGCTTATTCTTGGCCTTAAAAAATGCATTGAAATTTATTGTTAACTGCAGGAACTTGTTTATTTCTTTGACTTTTGAAACCTTGGTTCTTGCATGGATCAGCCTCATTTCTGCTCACTTCACAGAATGTTCTGAACATAAAGCAATAAATGCAACTTTCCCTGGTAAAAGAAGCATCTCTGTGATTTGCCAACACTGTCTTTAAAACAACAACCAAGTGACAGTTTTCTTTATTCTGCTTCTGAATTCAGATGATCCCTGTTTTGCAAGTGTACTGACTCAACCAAAAAAAGGGAATTAAAATTTATTGAAAAGTGGAAGATGATGATCTATTTAGGGAGACTCTCCTTTTGATTTTTATTTGAGTACAAGGGTAAGTTTCTACTCATTAGATCAAATTTTACTGTTGTTACACCTGGGAACCTAATCGAAGACAGTGTGACTATAGAATGGCAATTGAATTTCACGAGAGTGAGATGGCATAGTCAGAAAGATTACCTTGTAAATCCTCTGTGGAGACTATTGCAGGACAGTGAAAAAATACTTTTAACAATGTCAAAATAGAATGCAATGTTTGAGCGATATCAGGGCCTCCATCATTTTTTTCAGTTTGAATAGAAATTCTGATTAGAAGTGCCCTTTAAGATTCATCAAACCTTTGGGGCTCATTTCCTGCATTAGGACCCAGGATACTCCACCGTTTACAAGGAAGCCTTGCAAAAGAGAAGATTCATGCAGCATGACCCAAATGTGACATGAGAGCTCAGCTTGACCTCTGAATTGTATCCCAGTCTCTGTCACCAGGACTGCCCTAGCTCTGGCCACTTTTGATTAGATTTATCTGAAGGTTTATGATAAATATTTTTCCTACTCTTTCATTCTATTCTTTCTCATTGTAGAAATAGGAGCTGAAAAGAGTTCATTCGACGCAAATGTTTTACAAGCACCTCTAAATTGTGATCTTACCAAATTTGCATGCCTGCCATCTGCACATAAAAACCTTGTCTTTGCTCCAGTGAAGCTGACTTGCTGAACTTACAGTCTCTAGATTTGTACATCTCTGCACTATTACATGGTTATCTGTGTAAACACGGACAATAGGAATAGCAGCAGCTGCGCATGTCCATCTGAGGTCAGAATGCACTCTTAATCTTTAATAATAATAGTGGCAACATGTAACATTTAAATAACCCTTTTCATCTTCAAAGTCCTCTGCAGGCACACGGATTCACCCAACATCTCTCTGTTGTGAATATTATTAGCATCATTCTACAGAAACAGCTAGGGGACAAAGAAAAACAATGCAGTTTGCCCAGGGCCAATTGTGGGATCACTAGCAGAGAGATTACTATGAATTGGCATTACCTGAAAACTACGTTTAGAGACCATCAGAAAGAATAACACAGGAACATGTGTTCAAAGAACCACAAAGAGAGCTGATGCTGTTTGTGTGATGCTGTTCTTTCCTAAGAATTTACAGGAATATATCCCAACCATTAACCTCTCTAACAAGAGAAAAGAGAGAATTTTTAACCAGTGAAAGTCATCCAGAATTCTCCTGTTAGTAGTTCAGAGAGTCACTCAGTGTATTGTGATGTAGATTAGATCTATTTGTTGCAGGAAAGTGCAGCATACTGCAGTGGAAGTGAAATATCACCTGCGTTTTGCTCCACTGCACATTGATTTAAACCACACTGAATTAAACTGCAACAATCTAGAGGCTTCAGATCAAGCCACCCTCCTATAAATATATGATCAATCTTTTTATTTTAAGGGATCCCATTTTCATAGGAGCAAATTCTTGTGCAAAGACTGAAATGCAAAAGAGTATCAAAACAATATTACAGTAGCTGAAATACTAATGCACTGCATCCTAGATTGTACCTCTCTCTCAGAAACATGACATATTTTTGATCTAAGCTTTGGGGAATAATGTGGACAAAAAGCCTTTTCAAAAGCAGAGAATAAAAATGGTCTTATTTGAAATTTGAGTATAACAGCTGAAAAAAGCACCACCCTCATCTTTATTAGCCTGCTATTCAATCCATATGAAGTGAAGACATCGTAACGCTGCTATTATCACCCCACTGGATGTGGAGTGGTAATAAATGGAAAGAAATGCATTACATACTATCCAAGAGACCTGATTCTGAAATGCACTGAGGTTCTTATTCCAAGCCAGGAGTCCTTTTAGCTCTCCTTGACCTCAGTGAGAAATTTGGGCTCTCCAGAGCTAGTGCACAGTACCCTTTATTTTTACAACCCTAGGATAGGTGTACTGAAAAATATATTTAAAAGAAACACTTGCAAATGTATTTACTCACAGGTTTGGTTTTGGGTTTTTTTTCTTACATCTCATCTTAACATAGTACATCTGGCAACATAAAGGTATGGCAGCTGAACGCTATGTGAAAAAGAAAAATGATGTCTATTTTGTCTAGGATTTGTAAATTGTATAAGGTTAAGGATCTTCTGCAGGAAAGAAGCACATTATCCTTCCAGAAGTGGATTTTCACTTACATTCTCCTGTAAAAATTCTTTAACACACTCTTCTATGTTCCTTATGTGAATAAATACAGAGTAGACACATGTTACTCCAGCACTACAATATTAACTGGAAAAATGTTTGGGTTTTTTTTCCTAAGGAACTACAGCTAATGCTAGAAATCTTATCATCCAGGGTGCTGTTGATTTTTCTCTTCTTCTTTATTTATAGGAGACAGCTACAGGCATACCACTCAGTCTCTAATATTCCTACAGAAATGGCAGCCATCTGGGTGCTGGGGTGGGTGCACCGAGCCCTAGGGTGCCTTTAGCCAGTTCACTTGAAATCTCGAGTCTGTCCTGTCCTATCACCCAGCAGCAATGGAACATTTGTTCCCCGAAGGGCCGGCACGCTGCCAGCAGCAGGTGTTAGGCTGTCCTCTGGGATGAAGGCAGCAGGCATGAGCACTGATGTGTGCCTATGACAAGATGTTGCAAATCTGCTCTCATAGCGACGGTGACAGCATCTGGGACAGTGTTGTGAGTCACCATTCTGTAACCATTAAAAACCAGTTGCCATTCCTTTCATAATAATAAATTAAAATATCATTCCAAAGCATGCTGGTCTCAGGAAGAAAATTAAAGAATGCATGTATGAACACATGCATGTGCACTCGCACACACACAGCTTTACAGCATGTATTATTGAACTGTGTTCAAGTGATTGAATCTTAAATTATCAGGTATAGTTGATTGATAGGATAGGTTTGTGGCTACTATTCAGACTGCATTTTTAGACTTTCTTAAAGGAAATAAAATCAAGCAGAAAACGTTCAAGAGTCAGTAAGAAAGTTACAAACACTATTAGGAACATATATCCTTTTGAATTAATGACTTTATAATTAATAGATAATTCTAACACAGTTGCCACTATTAAGTCCAGACCCCTAACCCATTTAAGTTTTAAATTTTATTTACATAGGCCAAAGTTGTGCTGCTTCTGCCTATATTCAAAGCTAAGCAGGGTACGTGGCATTTTACAACAGGATTTATATAAATATCTGCATGGAAACAATAATAGATTAGCAGTAGCTGTCTGTTTCCAAAATGTCTGTTTTGAAAATGCTTGCATAGGTCTGTAGGCAGGTGCACAGATATTGTTTCCGTGACCTCTTCCCACGGAGATCATATTCTTCTACTTCAGTTTATACTGGATTTGAATATGGGTAAAGCACATTTTAAAAATTCTCAAACAAGCCATACAGCAAATATCCAAATAATGCTGTCCCTTGATTTCTCTGGAGTCTTGTTTCAGCCTGGCATGCTTATCTTCCTAGGGATCTAAATCCGAGACCTTCCATCTTACTGACCTTTGTTGAATATAACACATGGGATTGACGAACTCAATGACTGGGCCTCCCTTTGACTAGTCATCTTTTGTCAGCAAGGCTACTGCTTTAATTTGGGCTGATCCTGTCCCGGTTCAGATCAATGGCAGAACTGTTAATGATGTCAACAGAGCCAGCATTTCACCCTTGCCCTCAACACTTACAATGGTTAGCATTATCATGACGGAGTTTTATAAGCAGTGGTCATCAACATGAAGGACTTCAGAAAGACACAACTCATATAAGGGTCGATGCCTCAAGTCACATTAAGTCCAAGACAGTTTAGCCCAAGTAGCTTTTAACATCATGAGTGTTTCCCTTCCATTCATGCTCAGTCTCTACTTTGCTTAACAATCTGGGTGGTTGTTCCCTGCTTTTAGTGTACCAAATAAGTCATTTGCTCACTTGCTTCCCTTTGCACTTTCCTGTAAGCCCCATTTTTGCAGGTTTGCCTAGTAATATCCCATGCACTGCTGAAGACCACACAGCTTTGCCCTGCCACATTTCATCACACTTTAGTGAAAAATCAGTTATTTCTTCAAAGACAGACAAGAAGTTGGTTTCAAATGGTTCATCTTGTGGAAATCCATTTTACTTTTTGCCTTGTCTCTCTTTTACTTCCCTGTTTTTAAATCTAAATTTGTTCTATTTTTTTTTCCTCACAAATGAAATGTGCAAAATAGAACCAGTTTGGGTTTTTTTTAACAGTTTTGAAGAAACCAAAATTATTTGTTAGTAGACCAGATTCAGTCAATAATTTGGTAAAAAATGCAGAAAGTATTGTAAATGGCAAAACATTTTTTTCTGGTCCTTTTCAAAATAAAAATGTCTGATTTCAGAATGCTGATACTTTTTGGTTAAGAATACTTGAGAATTTTCCCTCAGAAACAAGTATTTTTCATTTAAAATTTGACCCAAAACTGTAAGAAGACAAGAGTCTCTAGAAATCTTAAGTGATATAGAAAGGAAACAATTCATTTAAATTTGAGTGATAAATTCAGGGATAACTCAGAGCACATTAATTTTGTGATGGAATTGAAAAATCCATTGATCACTCGGCTTTTTTTTGCAACATATGGCAAACACAGAAAACCAGAGACCCGACTACAGTGGCAAGATCAAACAACACCCCCCACCCAAGGTATTCTCACCATACACTAAGCTAATCTGTTACCTATAATACTACTACTGACTTTAAATCTAAGTCAGACGTGTCAACTTTACTCTATAGTTATTACAGTGTTTTCAGCATAAACACCTAGTAAGACAGAAAATAAACTTCCTTATGAAAGGGAAGAGAGACAGAAAAACAGACAAAAATATTAAGTGCAGCTTTGAACCTCTAATGTTTTTTTAGGATTAGCTGCTGGGTATGTGTTTAGCTACATAATGACATAAAATCCAAAAGATGCCAATTACCAGTCACCCCCTTGACCTCTGCTAAAGCTTGGTGACGGGCACCTCTGAGGTCCCAGTTCTTTGATATTTTTAGCTGAACACTAAAGTTTTCCTTCGGTCTCCCACATTGTTCACTCACCTGCTGTGTGTTTAAGATCAGATTTTCGAAGCCAGGCATGTGAATTTGTGCATGTACAGCTGCACACATCAATATTTGAAAATCCAGTCCATGGTTCAAATGAAAAAAACCCCACAATCCTATTCCAAAGTGAATTCTACAAATACCCCTGAGAAAGCTGAATGATTTATTGAAATGTTTGACAAAGAAACCACATACTGTGTCGTTTTGATGCATTAGATGTGGGTCTGCTTTTTTTGAAGAAAAAAGCCTTTGCTGTAAATCAGCAGCATGAAGAATTAAAACATGAAAACAAAAGCATATTATTTAAAGAACAGCCTGTTCCCTAAACTGTTACTGTGCTTGGTGCCAAACCACATTTTGTGATATATCATGTACAACCTCCTCTTGCATGTTTTACTGTTATGCTTTATACGACTTGGAGTGAGAAAACCCTGATAGTTCTGTCTTAGACTTACCACTGCCATCAAAGACGGGTCCACTTGTAGATCTGGATCACAACATGACAACTTCCTCCAAGGATGATGACTCTAAAAGAGGTGGAAAAGTGTTTGTTTACTTGGCAATATTTGTGAAGAGAAATCCGAGTTAACTAGAAATGTGAATTTACAGTGGATCTGTTACCCTTCATAAAACACTTGGTGGACGCAGAATGACAATGACCTTGCTTGCAAAGTGCAACACATACAAAGTAGGGCCACTTCATTCTCATACAGGCCTAGAAATAAATGACAGTGACCTAAGCTTGAATGTGAATTTACAGCATATCAACTATAATTACTGCTGGTATGCAAGCAAGCCTGTAGATGTAAATGTGAAATAGTTTATTTCACACAGGGCTATGTTATATTTCGTTTACAATGGAGTAACAACAAGCACACAGGCAACTACTGCAGAGCAGCACATGTCCACCAACTTCACGATCAGATTTATGCTGGAATGTTTTGTTTATATGCCTCTATCCTCCATCACTAACTACATTTACACTAATCCATTTTCAAAATTCATCCTGATTAATTTTCCAAGACACACCTGAGAGGACAAGCCTAACTTTCAGTACTGTGGTAGAGGGAAGGGTTCAGCAGCCTTTTATAGATCTTGTTTCTAGTCTGCCACTGAACAAACCCTAACTCAGAGACACTCACAGGTTAGAAAAAAACTGGTCTGACAAGTTAGCAAGGAAAAAGAGGACTGGAGCTGTTTGTACTGAGGGTGATGCAGACAATCAGAAGAAGGCATTTCAAGGGTAGATCTTTCTGTGCCTTTTAATAAGAAGGATTAAATGAAAGTGAAATAGAAAGTTAGGAAAGCTCATTCATTCATCCCTATTGCCTAACAACTTTCCCTTTTGAGAGAGGCCTCATGTTCTGCCTGAGCTCAAAGTACAGAAAAATACATGAGCCTGTCTCATGTAAAGTAACTGGGGCAAAGAAGCTGAAGGAGTCATAGCCTAGAGCTGCAGACTGGTGGGTGAAAGAATGAAACTGAGATTCAAGGTGCAGGGAGACCGAATAAAGATATGCGAACTGGAGTCAAGGACCAAAAAAGACAGTTCTGGTAGAGAGAGGAGGCAGACTGAAGGAAGATCTGGGACCAAGCACAGCAAGGAATACCACTAGGTGGAAGGAAAGAAGGAAAAGGCTGGCTATGGAAGACAGTAAGTGGAGCAAACTGCAATTGGAAGCCAATGGGAAACGCATGTGTAAAAACTGCCACTGCTGTTAACGGCTCCATTAGCTCAGATAGAGACATCCATGCTATGATACAAAAGGTCCCAGACCCAGGAGTGACCCGCAGGGGTGTCAGTGTGATGCAAGATCTGTTCTCCATTTTATTTATGAGCCTTTTAGAAAGATGACAGGCAGGAACTATACTAAAATTATACATATTTCAATGCCAAGGACTCATGGGAAAAGAGATTACAGAATCAATGTTACTCCTTCAGTTGAAATTGAACTCTCTCTGTTTTTATGCATTATATCTTTAATAACATAATCGTGTGCTACTTTTTTCTACAAGTCTCTTGCCTTATTCCTTGCATACTTCTGACCTACTTTGGGATGAATCAGGGTTGTATAGTGAAGTAGACTCTTCTAGGTCTCCACAGACTGAGGAACTGGAGGTAATAAATGAGGTAGAGATTCCTGGAGGTGATAGGAAAGTTAAATCCACTTAAGACTGAGATCTGGATTCTCTAAGTGCCACTGTTAAAGTCATCATGTGGTGATAGGCAAATTACACAGTCAATGATATATGGTCACATATATGTACCTCATTTTCAGGGGCCCAAATTGATACTTAAGGGTTACATACATTGAAGTGCTGAACTAGCTGAAGCTGAGGACAAGAGGACCATGCTCGGAACATGTAAAGTTTAACTTGGGTATTTCCATAAAACATTTATAATAAACTCAAGTATCAGTAAAAAAGCAGTATCAACTATGCGTACAGTGAAAAGATGGATTTTCTTTTTTAGATACACTGAAAATAGAAAGTAGCCAGAATCTACAATTCTCTTTTGTACATATTATTACTGTGAAATCAGTGGATTCCAAGGAGCAAAATGACTTGACTTCAATAACTGACTAATGTCACTCAGGTGATCCAGTTGCTCCAGATTTTTACCTTGCTGCATTTTAAGAAAATAATGGTCATAAGAACCCATTTTCTGTAGTTAACCCCAAATTAGTGTATTAATATGAAGATGTAATGGTAGGTATTCTACAATAATTATAATCTTACATTAGGATGCTTTTCTTTTTTTCTTTTTGTACCTCATTTCCCTTCACCTTCTGGAGGTATAACAAAAATAAATTAAATCAAATCTTGTTTGTCACATATATAAAAGTTACTGTAAAAAGTGCTGTAAAAAAGCTGAAGAGGAAATTAATAACTCTGGGCAGTAAACAAGGCCTGGGACCACACATTGAACTCTGAGGAAAAACAGAAGTATGTCTGTACCATCTATCTTGTATGTGAATAAAAGCCACACAGTCAAGTAAACGTAGCATAATGCATACACAGAAGTTGTGCAACCTTAATTTCAGCTTTCTAATGTTTCAGTCTTTGAAGTCCCCTGTCTTTTTAACATTCCTTAAATGTTATTTCACTGTAATTACTGTGTTTGCAATGAGAGATTTGTTCTCCCAAATGGAGATATTCACTATCAGTCCAGGGTGGGAAGAGAAAGGCTCTGGGAAGGAGAGAAAAGCTGCAGGATTGTAGCTTACCTGTTCAAATCTCTTGCACATGTGGCAGATAATTCTGACCAAACTGGAAGATTTTTCCTCAGAAATGTTCATTCCAGAAGAAAGAGGTCTTCGCCTGGAGGAAATCACGGAAAAGAGCTGCTGTTACAGTTTATTCTTGAGTAGCTGCATGTGCTGTCCAGTCCATAACCTTGGGCAGGGCCATAGTGAAGTCACACCCAGCTGAAGAGGGAGGCAAGTGTGCATTGCACAAGAGTGACCACTGGTGGATGAGGAAAACCTTATGGTTTATGAGACAGCTTCCCTGAAGTGTGTTTATATTATGGCTGGGCGAAGGTGCAGGGTTTATGATTGTTTTTGCCCAAAAAAGGGAAAACCAGAGAAAGAAACTGAGACGGAAAGGAAACAAGTAAACAAATGTGGTTTTACAGAAACTGAGGGACAATTTATCCTCAGCACAGCAAGCACAAACTTGGAAAACATTTGGAAAAGTCAGAAAACAAGTTAAAGTTGGTTGGCAGACTCTGACAGAGCTGACAGCTAAAACTACCCCTGGCATGTTGACAACAGTGTGGCATCAATCTGTGTGTAACAACCTATCCTTGAAAAACTCCATCCTGGATTTAAGCTAGCACTTCCTAACCTTTTCTTTACCCAGCCTCCAAACTGCAGCACAAAAAAAGTTTTCAGACATGACTTTTAACTCGCTTATGAACAGGGGCCAGCAGCCCCCCCGCCCGACCCCCATCATGGCAGCAGGCTCCAGCCGTGCTCCCTCAGGGGCAATGGCTCCCTCCCTCCCTCCTGCCTCACTGGCTGGCAGAGGCCTCCCCTCCCCAGCTCCCCACTCTCCCCCTTGCTGGGCTCTCGCACCTACCCCATGTTGCCTCTTTCTTTCTTCAGGACGTGTTTCTGTCCCCGAAAGCAAGGCTCGGGCAGGAAGATGAGGAGGAACAACAACATGGCTTCCCTTACTGTAACACAACCCACTGTAGGCCGTGTGCTGTCCGAGGCGGCCCTGAGCACCCTTTCCCCACAAGGTTAGTAGTTACTGCTGTAGGGTTATTATACAGCTGCATTAGTTGTTCAAACAAAGGCTGGCACTTGAAACCTGTGGCTGCCGGTGCCTGCCCCGTGCAGGAGGAAGGAGCAGCCGCAGGAGGTTTTTGCTATGGCTGCTAGGGGAGGGATGGGGTTGTCCCACTGCGTGAGCCCAATAGCCCCTCCTGTCCTTAAAAGCCACAAATCTGATTCTCAGGACGGAGGTCCCCTACGGTTTTCTGGCAACATAAAGGATCTTGAGTGGGCCTGATGTAGAAGGGGAAAGAGGTCACAGTAAAGCTCGAGCTTAGGCCCAGTAGCAGCCATTTCTGAGTTGCATGGCAGTTTGAGACGCGTACCTCCACACCACTTTACATTGCTGTATGTTGTTGCATGAAGATATGCATATAAATGAATGCAGTGACACTGCTTTCATTGAAATTTCCAGATGCATCCACTGTTTGCTGGCAATGGCCAGGCATCCCTGTCTCCATACAGCTCTAAGTGCTTGCTCTGTCTCTTAGCAAATTATTGACCATTAGATCTCACCTGAGGTGCGGTGGTAGCAATAAGCACAAACAGCCTTTACCACCTGCAGCTTCAGTCCCAAGAAAAGTGGGTTTAGAAGGTTGTTTTCTTGCAATGATCTCATATACTGCCATATAAGATGCCACAGAAGTTATTCTTTCCACATTGTTACTACACCTTAAAAATAGTCTTCTGTTTTGAGATCCTTCAGTGTTCTCAGATTATCTTTATTTATACAGTTTTTGTGGTCCTAGGATCCCTATGTGTTTAGCTGGATGATACACAGACAGCCTGAGTTGTCAGTCACTCTCTCCACCTCTCCTATCCATCGCTTGAGAGGCTCACCTCACTTCTATATGTTTCTTTATATAATATCCCCAAGTGATTCAGCTCAAATACATTAAAGACATCCATACGTAAAATGTCAGCTTCTAGGAGGATGCAGCCAAAGGTTGCACTGTACAGCTCATATGCATGCTGTAATGACCATATTACTTTGATTACAAAAGAAAGCTGTGCTTTCTCAGTCGTGGTGTGCCTAGCTATCATTTGCTGCCACATGCCACGTTGAGGTTGATAGTTAGCAACTGATGGGGGGAAAATGAATTGCTAACATCTGTTTTATCATTTTTTGATGAATGAAAAAACAAATAGAGACCTTATTTGTGCCTGGATCATTCAAAACAATGAAACTTACACAGACTGATGTCATCATGTGTTGCATTTCTAGCAAACAGAGGTCTGTGCTTACTCAATGATTTTAGAGATATTGTTAAAAGAAAAAAAATAATCTCACATATGCTGCCGTATAGACAACCTGTCATCCAGCCCAGCAGACTGCAGCCTTTGGACGCTTGGCTGTTGTGTCACTTGTTACTGTATTACACGTATTGAGACATCTATCAGAAAAATGAAGATTACTTTTCTTTTCAATTTCTTATGTGCTAAAGCCATGTGAATAGTGGGTCTGTTTGGTTCCCAACTGCAAAAACAAATAAAAATTCCATCTTTAACACTTAACAAACTGTCTATTTTTAGTTTGGTTTCCTATGGAAACAAGGCATCTGTGATCAGGCTGTCTCTGTGCATGTATCTGTCCTTGTGTACCCCCTAATAATTTTTGAATCTAGTGGCCTTTTCCAACCAAGTATGACAAAAATGACAGAAGTTTCAAAGTAACTGGGTTATAATACATTTCATGAAAATAAGTGGCCAGATAGATGAACGAAAAAACTTGATGTTGCCCAGCTGAGGGAAGGCTGCAACATGAACTTATATCTTATGAGGCTCCAGAGAATCCATGGAGGTGAGAGCTGCAGTAAATAACACCACTATACAGAAAAGCTTCAGTCCAAGGTCACACTTCTATCCACCTCAAATTCATAAGAAACCAGGTTTAGTTCATTCCACTGCTCACACACCTATTTGTTTAATACTTGCAGAGGACTCCCTTCACTCCTCAGTCAAAAGATTAGAGTCAATTCTCCCCTTTCCTTATAACCAGCAAAGAATCTAGTCCCAGATGTTTTCAAATTTGACCTGTCATTTGGGTCAGAGGATCAGGATCATGTGATAATAGTCTTTGAAATGAAAGCTCCCCAAATGGTGTAGACTTCTGCATCAGAAAGCTTCAGGGAATGCCTGGAAGCAAGATGTCTTTGGGAATTAACTGGTGAGCCCTGCAGGGAGACAAAAAAATAGTAGGACTCAGCTCTCCTTTTTAAGCTGGCAATTAAAATATGGCAGCATATTAAGAAATAAATTTTAAAGATGTGTTGATTTTGGTTATTGGGAGAGTCACATGGAGAAATGGAAACATTAGCAAGGCATGTTGCTGAATAGACCTTGGTATGGAAGGGTTACCAGCTTAGATTATCTTGTTCCTTTTTAGCTGAATTCATCTCTTGCTGTCTTCAGTCTTTTCAATATTGTCCAGAGCTGGAAAACAAGCAGATGAAAGTCTTTTGGGGTAAGGAAACTGGAACAGAACATATATCTTAGTAGTTAATAGTACATATGTAAAGTTTACTTCAGAGACATTCCAGTTGACTTGGTGCAGGCTAACTCTAGAACTGGAATCGCTGAGCCAGAAGGTGAGGACACTCCTCTCTTTCTCTCTGAACTGGATCTGAATCCATATAGCTATATGTCTGCAATTTTGCATCCAAATTAATAAGCTCTATCCCCAAGGTGGAGCTGCTGCTGGATCTGTTTTGTGTAACTACTGTGTAGAGACTTATGGGCCCAAGCTGGTGCTTGCTTGCCGCTCTTTGCACTGTGCTCTATAGTACAATGAGACACGTACAAGATGTATGAGGAGCTGTGACTGTGGATGGTGTGTTACTAGGGGAGATAGCAAGGCTAGCAAACTGGGGAGAACTGCAGCTTCCACTTTCCCTGGAGACCAAATGTTTTTTCAAACCCTGCTAAGGTCTGCAGAGAAATCTCAGCTGATTTGTAGCTCTTTTCCACTTTCCAGGCTTATAAAAACTCAACATCCTGGGAGACAAATAAGCCTTTCAGTATGGAAACAGTCTTTCTAACAAGAAAATATCTCAGCTCTAGAGATTCTTCCCTAGAGCTCTAACAGCTGCCTTGCCTCTCTCTTTGTGGTGGTCACAGAACCTTGGATGGATGGAGAAGATGATGATATATATATATGTATCTTCATCACAGTGTGCTGAGGAGTTCCCATGGAGTAAAGATTTTGGATTTTCCCCAGATTAATACCATGGTTGCCATTTCTACCATGTAGCAGTCCGCTGTTACTTCACCCAGTTCTGCGTAATGTGCTAGCAAAATCAGTTACACTGCTTATTTCTTATTGTATGGATATTACATCTAGAGGTCTCCTAATTTCTGATCTTTTATATGGAATAATAATGAAAGTCTCTGAAAAATAAAAATAGGCAGATATATTTTTGAGACCGTTTGCCTGACACTGAAAGGTAATATCTTTTGGTTGTATATATTTTTTCTTTCCAATTTCCACAACAACACTTACCGTAATTCATTTAAAAAAAGAGTTTAGAAAGCAGTGGATATAATTAATGTATTGATCTAGTTTTCCATTATGTTGTTATCACAGGTGAAAAATGTGCTTTTGATGAAATTGTTGATTAAAACTACCAAAAAATCCATTATACATAGCTTATTTTTCCTTACCTAATGAAGCAGATGGATATAAAATGAAGGAATGCCATATTGACCTTTAGTAGAAATATATATGGCATATAACTTGATACCTGTAAGATAATTAATATTAATCTGACCTTTTTGGTTTCTGGGCTAGAGTTCTGTTACTAATAGCAGCTACATAATTTGTTGTATGTTTTCACTGAACAGGTCACACACTGGCTAAGAGAAGGAAAATGTGGATTAGCTGGGGCTATTCTCAGCATCTCCTAGATTCAGGACAGGGAGGACGAGCAATCCTGTCTTCCTTCCCAACCATCTCATACACCTTGGTAAGTCAGGAATGTGCATAGTGCTTCTTCTGTGGGCAATATGTTTTAAAGGCGGAATACCAGACCGCTGACCAGCATGAGAAAGTGCAGAAACAGTTAAAAAAAAGGATATTGGATGGTTTCAGCAAGACAGTCCCAGTCCTGTGCTAGTCACTCCCACTGAGCAGGGACCATTAGAACACTTGGTTTGCCCAGCATCTAACATGGTAATACAGCAATGTTATTTTACGTGATAAGGTAGTGGGGACTATGTAAGTATGTGACTATGGCTTGCATAACATGGAATTACTCAAAAATGGCTTTTGCTTTCAAAATTCACATCAACGCTAGGTCAAATCAACTTTAAGTACAGACAAATCCTAAAAAAAAAGAAAGCAGGGAACTCTGTAATAGGCTTTTAAGGAACGTTTTATTCTAACTATTGAGTCAGTGATTGGCCTCTTCTAAGATTTACAAAAAATCCTGGATGTTTGCTGCATTATTTAGCAGCAGCTGTCCTTCATATTGGCATAACAATACAACTTGTGCCTCAGTTTCTCCTTGGTCATTTGTTTAATGTTAGCATTTTGATCCCTAGCAGGGAATCAGGGGATTCCCTGTTTTTCAGGGAAAACAAAAGAATCCAAAGCAAAATCCTATTCTCTGGTTTGGGTCAAGTGCAGATCTTTACAGTCAAGCTAGCATGCCCAGTGCTGTCTCTGTGTTCATATCTCTTAAAGCTCATGAATTCTTAGAGGGCATTTGTATTGCTCACCTTCAGTCAAAGGTGCCCACTGAGAGCAAGCTCACAAGGATGTGTAGAAAAACGTTTCATCTGCATTGGACATTTCTGGCTATTAGCTGAAGCAGTTCTGTTACTACATATGTCCACAGCAAAATACTCCCCAAATGTCAAAGTAAAGGGGTGAAGATGCAGACAAACCCCTATCCTCTCCTTGTTCAAAGCGTGTCCAGCTTTCCCAGTCATCTCAGCTCTGCCTGTTTACTCTGTTTCTACCATGCTGCTTTGTTTTCCCATGGCATCACTCCCCTCCATGCTGTGAGTGCCACAAGGCTGACCTCAGACACTTCTTTACATACAGTATGCTGCATAATAACACAAGAAGGCTCCACATTTCTGAAACTAAATGCATTCTTTATTAGGAGCACTGGTTAGCACTAAGCTGTGACTGCAGCCGGCGCTCCAGCCATTCTCATTCAGGCTGAATCCTTGGGTGCCTTCACTTGTGCAACCCCTGCTCCTCCCTTCAAATTCTAGACAGGCTGTTATCAGCAGTTGTCTGCCTGCTATATAGACCAAATGGAAAGGCTCCCCTTTCTCAGGATCGCCACCTATAACAAGTTTCTCAGCTTCGAATTTCTTCCCTGTTTCTTACTTGACTGTACTTCAGTGAATTACCCCAGACTCCTTTCCAGGGTCTATGACTTTTCCCTTAAAGTCCTATTAAATTCTCCCTTTTCTCCCACTTCCTTCACTGTTTTATGAACACTTACACCATAGACTCTTTCCCAGTTCCAGTTTCTTGCTTATTATTATCTGACTGTTTCATAGTTTGCTGGGCTTTCATCCTACAGCATTCTGATCCCCTTGGAATCAAGAACATTGCCCTTCTCTCAGATCTTCTTGGCCTATTTATATATACATACTGATACATATATATATATATTCCCAAGACTAGATTGTTATGCAAACTGTGTATGTTCAATCCATAAATAAAATATTTTGAGAGTATTTTTATATTTCTGTCTCTTTACCATCAGCAGCATAACCATCTCTTCTTTTAAAGATGCTTGCAACTCTTTTTCTGGCTAATATAAATAATGTAAATAATTCATGTATTTAGTAGTGATAAATATTCATATTTCATTTGAACCAGACAGTGGTCGTCTAGATTAAATTAACTGCTTTGGATTCAACAGCTGGCAATCTCCCCATGCCAAATAAGAGATTTTAGTCATACTTTATTTAAAGTATATAACTACCAGAAATGGGAGATGAGGAGGAAAGGAAATAGACTCTCTTACCCAAACATATAACACATCTGTCTGTTGACTGTACTTTCTTCAGACTTTGCTGCAAGCAAATATATTTATTTCTGGAACAGACTAAATGGGTGCTGAAAGGAAGAATACAGTTTGCATACTTTATGAGCATAGATAGCTATGTCAGAGTCTCTTACCATTTTTGGAGTTCAATTCTTAGTGAGTTGTATTCCTCTTGCCTAAGGAAGCTTGGTAATTTTGGGGGCCATTTGAAAAAAAAAAAAAAACCACAGTAAAACAAGAGTAGTGAAATAGAAGTCTCCTCCCCAAAGTAACCAAGACCTTTTCTTATATTATTAAACTATTAAGCTGCATTTTCATTTTGTCCATAATTTTCATCATTAATGAGAAACAGGAGCTTCATATGCATGGAGCAGCAGTGAATTTTTAACTGTGGGAGAGATTTAGGGATTTTGCTTTGAACATTTGGAGAAATTGTGGTTTCCTTCCTACCTGTTCCAATCAATCGTGCAAATACAGGGCCAGGGTGGGAGGAAAAGTGCTCATGTTTTCTTTCTGTGTTTCCTTGGTGTTCGTCTACCTTCCTAAATCTGTAAAATAGGCTACTAGGCAGGAGGGCTGGGAGCTGACATACATTTTCTTGCTCAGGAAATTGCAGTGCACATGGCTGTAACTGTTCTGAGCCCTCTACATAAACCAGAAAAATTTAGAAGTCAAAAGCAAACCTTGCTTCCTGACCAGATGAGGTAGAATCACCAGCCTTTAACAAATCTCAGGCAATGAACGCTGCAGAACAGGAGAGAGAGATTTCTCCGAGCAATTGTTCAAATGCTGCATAGATCTTCATGAGGAAAAAAAATGTATTTTTTAAGCCAGTTTGAGCTAAACCGTGTTAAAATCCTGCTGAAGACAAAGCAGTTGTATTTTAACATGCATTACCTAGTCAAGGTTAATAATGGGCTTATTCCTAAGAGTTCCTTAGCTAGACAACATGAATTGAATCTATATGTACTGCGTTATGGCACTGGTTCTTGGGCTAAATATACAGTGTGTGCCTTTCGGTTCAGATCAGACTATTCTGGACTGGGCCTTTAAAGTATGAACATAATTTCAAAGGTGGGTGGTTTACGGAGTCAAATTATTTTGTGAGTTTTCTCTGATTTCCAAACGAGCTAGAGATGAGGATAATGGGATGCTTGGGGTCAGACTACGGGGGGACAGAAGTGGGGACAGCTTCAGGTCAGTGGGTTCCCCAAGAGGCTTCTCCAGTTTGCTGGCAGCAGCCTCGTAATTCACAGACATTAATAAATCCTTGGTGTTGGTATTTTTGCTTGCTTCTGTGTTCTTTCCAGTGTTCGGCAGGATTAAGGGCAAGTAGGATGTGCCAGTAATGAGGGGCAAACACTGAGATGGCCAATGGAAATATTCTTCTTCTTATGCATGCTTACCATAAAACATTTGCAGGTGGGCCGTCTGGAATCACAGCCATGACTCTGCCTGGTGTTATTTCCTCATTTGTTGTTTTCTCCATCTGCTCATTTATTTTCCTGGTTATGGTCTTCCTCTCTCTGTCTCCATTTCCCCCTGCTCATTTGTGTAAGTAGAAATATCCTTCCCTCCAGCAACTGTGTAATATGCTTTCTCTTTTATGTATATATTTGGCTTGCAAATAGGTAGCTTAAAAAGCTGAGACAAGGCAGAGAAGCCATCATCAAATTCCAGCAGATTCTTCATGTATTTAGACTATATTCCTGCAGATTTTCTCATCTTTTCCAGAGAAATGTTTTTGGCCGTGGCATATCACAATCTAAACACACAGTAATGGAAGCTTTATTCAGGACAGGTTATGTAGGAGATGAGGCTGAAGCAGAGAACAAAATGCACAGTAACTGCAGGCTCAGTTACCGTCTCGCTTGTGCGCAGCAGGATGGGGAACGACTGGGTTTGCTGAGCAAAAGAAGGTGTTTTGCAAAGTGTATGGCTTCTGCCTTGCTGCTGAAAAAGAGCGGTTGCATTTGTTTGTGATCGAAGCCAGTTATGGGGTGCTTCTGTTCTATTTCTGTTTTGCCAAGGAGAATTGCAAAGAAGCTGAAATCTAACTTACCATCCTTTCCTGGGTTGTGAAGATACTGGCTCTGACATCTCAGATGGTGTAAATCCGGAGCAAGTTAATGGATTACAAAGGAGCACTGGGAGGGGGGCAGCCTCTTTTCTGTCAGATGGTGGTGAGGGCTACCATAGACTCAGTTCCCTGCTAAATCTGCCCTTTCACAAAAGTGAGTGAGATATTATAAACCATTATTGTTATTTTCAGCTACTCATTCTGCCTGGAAGTGAATTTTATCTGCAGCACTGGGGAGCCACTGGAGGCTGGTGGATAAGGCGCAAGCCTGGGTTGCCAGTGTTGTGGACTGAACTGTTTTCTCCCCTAAAACTTACGGATTTTGACAATGATTTCAGGATTTCCCCCTAGAAAAGGATTCTCGGCTTTGCCACAGACCCACTGTCTGACCTCTGGCCAACTCAGTCACCTTTCCATGACTCTCTCATCCATCCCATCTGTTTGGACTTTAAGCTCTTGAGAGCAGCCATTGTCTCTTCAAATGTATTTAGTTTGTACAGTACCTAGCACTGTGGGGCTCCTGCCTCAGTTGGAACCACTGGGTGTGACTGTAATGTAAATACTGAGTAATAATAATAGCATATGTGGGGGTGTAGAAACAGGGAGAGAGAGAAAAATATTTTCCCCATTCTTGTCTGCTTTTTGTTGTTGTTCTATTTCCTATTCACAGAAAGCATACAATACTGATTAATGAAAAATTTCTGGCTCCAGTTCAGTATCTGGCTTCAGTACATTTGCTATTTGATATCTGAGATATGTACAACATGTTCACAGTGAATACTCCAACTGAAAACAGTAGAGTTCAAACCAAGTCAATTAATTCACAGAGTGAATGGATTCAAGCCCAGATTCTCGTGCCTTGTGGAGGCCTCTTTGAGTCTCCTGCCAAAAGATATCTGTTTATAAATGCAGTAAACGTAACTATTTGATACTTATAGCTCTTACAGCCTTATGTGATTTTTTTTCCTTGTTATGGCTGATCTCTGATAATTGAGTTACATTTTGCAGACATTTCAGGCATTCTCTGTCTCTCTGTGCTTTCTTCCCCCCCTGGCGCTACAGCTCAGCCAGTGTTTTGGATGGTTTCACATTTCCTTTCTCTTTGTTGCCTTGGATATTCTGCTGAAGTAAGGCATAACAAAACTGTATCCAAAATCCATACGTACTTGTAGCCAGCCTCTGTATTGAACCTGCTTTGTGGCTCTTGCCTGTGAGGAACCTTACTATTTCTGTAGAAGGAGAGGAGAGATAAAACCTTACAATGAAAATGACTGTTGTGTTCTGAATTGATGATCCAAGAACATTAATAATAGATCTTTGTTGAGTAGTATCTCTCATCCCTAACATTCATGTATTTAATCAACTGATGTATGTGGTACAGCAGGCATTTTTGAAATACATTCATCACTTATGTGGACTATAGCAGGTAAAATTGGAAAACCAAATAGAAAAAACTATATGCGGGGAACAACTTTATCCATGTGAAAAACTAAGTTAGAACAGTGGGGAGTGGAAATTTGGGCAGGACATAGGGGCTAGCATTTCTTTTCTAACAGGAAACATTCATGATTTCTTTCTTTTATTCTTTAAAACTTGTTTTTGTTTATTTTTTATCTCCTTGTTGTGCCCTCTTCTTTCTTTCTCCCTCCAAGCGAGGGTGCCCCAGGGCTCCTCTAATTGTGTTCTCCTCTCTTCTCTTCATACCCTTTGCCCATTTTTTAATCCAGCCATTCAGCATATTCACTTGCTGTCTTTACAACCACTATGCTCTGACCTTCTGCTTCTGAACTGTTTCCCATCATCCACCTCAGAGCATGGACATGTCTTCCTGGCTATTTTGCTACAACTGAAATGCTTTATAGACAGAAGTTAACTCCTAACATATCCTTAATATTTCTCTCATCCTGTTTGTTCTTTATGGTGCTTGGCTGCACCACTCTTCCCTTGCTGCTCAGGTCTGCAGCCTGGGATGATCAGGTTTGATTCATTCCAGTCTTTGGCCCAGAAATCGAGGAATTAATTCCTTTCCATCTCATGGACTTCTCATCCATTTGGTCCAAAGGAATGACACCAATAAAGATTATTTTCCTTGCCCATTCCTCTGACAAATTCTTCTAATTACTCATCTTATTTTACCTCATCATCCTTACTATTTCCTTAATCTTTTGGATCCTTCCATACCTTCATTCCTACTATGTTTTTATGTTTTTCGCTGCAGTACACACCTACCCCTGCTCCATTATGTCACCTGAACAAGTTGCTCATGAACCAGTATCTCACATGAACAGCTCTGGTTTTTATATTGTTTCTCATCATGCATAGTGCACTGAGTGCCGCTGTCTCCTTTTGGTTCTCAATTTTCACCTCTACAATAATAACAAAATAAAATGAGTCAGTGAAAGAGACCTGGAGAGGCAGAAAAGATTAATAATATCCATATTTTAAAAGTGCACTAAAAATGCAAACACCATTATATTACTCCCCCCTCCCCTGCCAAATTCTATGTACCATTTCTATTCTGAATGGCAGGAGTTGTTTCTTTCTATGTGTTCTTGCAGGACCCAGCACAATGAAGTGTCATTCTACTATATTATCATCAATGCTGCTGAGAAGCAGCTGTAACAGATGAGTATTCCCTAACATTATGTTGAAGAATTAGAATGTTTAGCTGCCTAAACAGAGGTGACATGAAGCTGGTACAATATCAAATGAATATACATTGTCCTCAATATTTTTGGGCTAGGAATTAAAAGAGAGTTTGTAGCTGCCAGAAGTTCTGGAATGGCCTCACCAAAAGGATAGTGTTTCAAGAACAACTTAATGAATTAATGAAAGAGATCATAAAACCTGATAATGGCAATCTTGAAACCACTGTTTCTGATCATGAAGCTTGGGCTGTTTGATTTGTTGATTCGTTACCTGCAAAAGGGTGGTGAAAAGAGATTTGATCAGTGAACATGAGTTCTGTTGTATTTGTGTGGTATTTAAATAATTCCATGCTTCAGGGTTTCTACTTTCCTCTGAAGCAACAGAAACTGGCTAGATACGAGATGTAGTATGTAGTAGACTAGATGTATTTAGAAGTCTAGTACCTAAAGATTTTTTCCTGTTTGTAATGGTGCATCTTAATTGCTCAGGTTGACTGGTGGGTTTACGCTGCATATGCTCAGCTCGTGGAATCTGGAGTCAGTCCTGCTCCCTCCTGCTCCCATTCAATAGCAGATAGCTTTCCATTCTTTTGCAGCAAAGACCCGAAGCTTGCTCATGATCTTTGGGAGGCATTTTGTGTCATGTGAAATGGGTGACTTGCAGTCCATTCTGGCTTCAGCATCTGTGCTGGGGTTATCCGCAGCTGCAGGGGCTCAGAAGCATTGCTGCACTCAGCCTTTCCCAGCAGCTCCCATCGCCGTTCGCCAGTCATCTCCTGCCCGCGTATGAAGGCAGTCGGGCTGCGCTTGGCAGATGCTGCTCAGCTAATGGGATCCCTGCAAAGGGTGCTATAACCTTCGGCAGGCAGTAGCACTGCTGTCAGCGCTAGCACGCTGAGCTGTTATTTGTGGTATATTTCGATAAGGAAAGATAGCTGAGGAAATAAGTGTCAAAACTTAAATCATTTCACATTGTAAACTGTTGAACTGCTTTAATCCTACAATAGTTCTGCTTCTTTCAGTTTATTTAAGTTCAGTCACAGCTAGAAAATCAGTTCCTCGGTATTTCTGCAACCGCAAGTAAACCTTGCCAGCAGTAAGAAAGAGGGAAAAAGGTGAAGGGTTGAAACTGTAAAGCCTAGAAAATAATGAAATGTCAGCATTACTGTGCTGGTAGCAGATCCCTAGCAAACTAGCAAAGAGCAAAAATGATCATATTAAACAGCCAGGCATAGGAAATGTAAGAAAGCTATTTGGACCCTGGGACAGTACTCCATCGCAAGCAATTCCCAGGAAAGTGCAGGCAAGCTTTTGTTAGAAATTCAGAGAAGTCAAGAGCAATTCTTCCTTCCATTTCTGTCCTTAGAATATTTATTAAGGTTATCATTCTAAATCTGCCTCTCCTTGTCTTGAGGAATTCTCCTGTATTCTATCCTAAGATAAAAGTTTATGTGTACTAATTTAAAAAAGGCATCCAACAGATTCTTCACTGCACTTACCTTGCATATATATAGGTAGAGTTTCACTCCAGCACTGCTCATGTGTAGTAGAAGTGCTTACATAGCAAGCTATGATTTCCCTCCTCCTGCTTAGGAAAGCATCAGTATCACATGGTCAGGGCATCCCATCACATACCACGGACACTCTCTAATTGAAAACATGTGAAACCAAATATCTGGTCATCAACCTCTAACTGAAATGTATTTTCAGAAAACTATTCAACAATTTCAAATAAACAAAGTGTGTTGATAGACAAGTTCTGAGCAGGAGGGAGAAAGTCTAAATTCATCCATTTTAAGCTGTGAATTAATCATAGCTCAGAAATGGCTTCTGTCATGCCACAGGTTTGATGTCTCCCTCCCCAAATTTTACTCATACCTTCCCTTCCTTTCATCCTGGTTATTAGAGCTTCCCTTGGGATGTCTGCTCCCAGCCATGCATTTCCAAACAACCACATTTATTCTAGTTTCTCACAGATCCTCACTCTCCCCTTCAGTCTAGAGCTCCAAAATGCTCCTGCTTTAAAATGTCTCTGTCCAACTGTCTCCTAGACAATTCACCTTCTTCCATGTCTTGCTCATCTCTTTCCAATATTTTACTCAACGTTTCTTTTGTCAATCATTTTATTTAAAAAATTCTCTCTCTCCTCGTTACATATTAGTGCCTTCTATCGTGTTTACGGTCAGGTAATTTAAATTTTGCTCATCTTTGCTCTACTCTCTTCAGTGTTTTTAGGTAGATGATAGTTCATAAAAGTATGCAGTAATGTAAAAAAGAAAAAGTGAAATGAAACCATCAAATAAAGCTAAGAGTGAGGCTGAGACCTATTTGCAGATGTTCAATAAAGTCAAAAAGAAGCTGATTTGAGGGGATAAATTATTCATAGCTAATTATTTGCTCTTCTTTAATGCTAAAAATCCTACATTTCAGCCTCCTGCAGGCAACTCAAGCAGTGATTCCTGAGTTTTTTAAGAGCAACAACCACACAGAGTTTTTGAAGTGTTTTTGGTCCCTCCGGCTTGACAGGTGCTACATAAAAAGCAGACAGGATATTGTTATTAAGACTCTTGAGAGTTTGAAGCATAAAGTCCTGTAGAATGAGCTGAGATTGTATCTTCAAAACACACATATTACAGCTTCAACCTACTCATAGGCTCCGGGCTGTTCTTTTGGCACAGGCTTGAGCAAAGAGCAGTGTGTCAGTTGTTCTGCCCCGGGGAATTGGTGACTCCAGCTTGGGGCTGAATTGTAGTTCATCATCTGCATCTACAGTGCTGTGAGGAGAGAAGATGAGAATGGATCATTTGCCTGCACTGCACCAAGAGTTGCTGGTTCTCCTATGTACATGCTGACTTTGCTGTTTGCACAAAGAGCAGCAGGTTTCTGGTCTTTCTCCTTGCTTTCTGCCAGCCCTAGAGTAGGTACAGATTGGGCACAAAGTTCCATTTTCTCATATAAAATGCAAGATGCAGCTTGCCTGGTTAGATTTGCAAGATTTTTCTCCAAACACATAGTTCAAGTCTCAAACTGACCACACATGGTCCTTTTGCCTATGCATACTCTGCACTCTGACCTATTTTATTCAAGGAAGTTGCTACCTCCTTGTTAGCCTGTAATTCAGATTATTCCAAGACCTGAATATAGTTATCGATTGCTGAACTAAACTGTACATATGTAGTATACATTATCAGTTCATTATAGTTGTAAATCCAGTGTAAAGATTATACTGAAAAAAGGCTTGATTTCCTTTCCTTTCTTTTTTTTTCTTTCTCCCCCCCGCTAAACTGGAGGTGCTTGTGTTATTTAAATGGACTCAGACAGCCCAAGTCAGTCCTTTGACAACCTAAGCCCTTCGGTAGTCAGTTCTGACTGGCACACAGCCACTCACTTCTGCACTTGCCCATGATGAAATCCATTCAAACATATCAGCTCCCTGAGAATGATGTGCCTCAATCTAAGATTTCCATGAAGCAACCTACAAAACAGGCAGCTACAAAGTGAGGATTGTTTATATGCATCATATTATTTGCATTGTAAAAGGCTTTTCCAACACACAGTGAGTTCCAAGTTGTCTGTGATAAGTTTCAGGCTGGCTACTGTAGTCCACTGTACATATTGTGTATGTATTTATACATAGATATATACATATGCACTGTTAGAAGGATATTAGCTCAGCAACTTCAGAGTCATATCAGGCTATGAGAGGAAGTCAGTGTGTTTATACATACACTGAGTAGTATGTTAAAGGGCTTGTGTTTTGGAAATAAAAGCTTAATTTCATTATCATAATGATGATAACATACAGCTTTGAATGGTATTAGTTCCTGTTTACATTACTCATGGTGTTGGTCTAAGCTGCATTTGCCATCTAGACATAATTACTATTTTATTATTATTTTTTTCACAGTTAAGTGGAGCATTTTAGCACAGCTGAATTGCTGCAAGCTTTGGTGGAACAAATCTATTAGTGGTATGGCTTGAAACAATACACAAAAGAGCCCTGTGTGTGGTCTGCTCTACATGGTTTTCACTTCCTTATGTTAAACAATAAATCTCTGAGTCAGCTAGAACTCAGAGACTAACATCCAACGAGAGCCGCATTTTATCTTTTATTCATTGGCAGGAACATAGCTGTAGGAGGTATTCAAATCACACTTTTATTTAAACAAACACAGCTGGATCACAGCCTCTTAATATAGCAATTCTCTAATGAAAAATAACAACATAGTATTTATCTCTTTTCTTTTGTGCAGCTCTCAATTTGCTAAAATTAGGCAGACTTCAATCCCATACAAAATTGGCATGTTTTCATGACCAGAGCTCATAGCAACTAACTGCAAAATTATAATGGGAATGTAATTATAGTAGGGCATGTGAAATACACATCCTTTTGCTGCTGTAAGCTATATGGGGTTATACAATTATGCTGTAATAACATCATTTATCTTAAAGAAGTCAGACAGCTGATTTCATTTATTTAACTTGAGTTCTCCAGTTATGTGCTGTGTCAGGTTAACATTAATGTATTGCACAAAGTAAGATGGTGCAAGAAGTCAGGGCTTCCCCAAGATGCATTGTTCCCTTGTTTGCACAAGTTTCTTTTCTTCTTTATCCCTGTGAGTGTTTGGAGACAAGCAGCTTGAGTTTCTAGCTCTTTGGGAGCCTTGTAAAACATGTTTTGCTATCTTTGTGGCTGCCCTGCTGGTTTCTTTCTGTGGTTGTGATTTGGGGCCAACAATTTGTAATTAACTGCAGAAGGATGTAACTAAATGAAAATAGCTGAGTCACCTGGCCACATGCTGAGTGAGAGTTTGAAAATAATCACCTTGCCATTCATGCGCTGTTATAATTAATACTGGCCAAATTCTGCGCTCATCCTAGGCAAAACAATTGCATTGAAATCAACAGGACTTTTGTAAATCAGTCCTATCCTTGATCTCCTCAGAATACCCAGAATAGTGTATTTCTATGAGAGGTGCAGTATTTAGTGATAATTTTTAAGATTATTCCAGACAGTTATAATACACTGAGAGTAGTGGCTTAGAGACAGTAGCTTTTCAGGAATGGAACAGGAACGTGTGACACTAGAAAGATACTAATAAATGATCAGGGAGGGCTGTGACGTGCTGTATTCACACTCAGATATCCTGGGAATTTGTATGACTCAGCACAGAAAGGATGTATTGGGAAGGGAGAATGTCATCTGAGAAAACTCTCTTTGGGAGAGAGACTTGATCAGATATCAGGTGTAACTGTTGGCTATTTGTGTTTTATTAGAATAAAAAAATGATAGTAATTATTATTGTTGTTCAATGGGGCAAGGCAGGCACAAGCCATAATGAAATTCACATCTCTGGAAGTATTTCGCCAAGCGCTGGGACATGTATACCTTCCACATCCTGTTCTGTAGCTTGGGATCACAACACCATCCTAAAACTACGTTTTCCTTTGCTTCTTCCTAATCAAGCATTTTTAATAGACAGGCGCACAGTAAAAACTTTTAATTTCAGTATGAACTCTCCATATCCTTAGTGTATTAAATATGCCTTTTGTGGCCTGACAAATTATGCTGTTATTGATGAAGGTAGCAAATTTGGCTTTCCTCAGCAGCCAGTTCACTATACACACGTAACTCCTGATGGGGCTAAACAAATTCTCTGTTCGTTTCAGAAAGCTGGTGTTTAGCACACTTTCTGTAATGGATTTTGAAAAGAGTTCAGCCTGCTTAAACCAACAGCCATATGGTTTTCAGTACTGGAGGGCTGGCCGGAATGTAAATGGATATGACACACATTGTCAATAAAAAGTCATTTTACCCCTAAACACACATCTGTAATTTTAAGGACAGTTTTGGGTCCAAGTCCACATTTGTTCAAATGTATGGGACATGCGTATCTCATGTAGGGCTGAATTTCGACATTTCTATTTTGGATTACAAGCTCCATTTCCCAGTAAAAATCACAAATTTTTTTGATCATATTTGTATCAAATATCTTGGTTTTTTGAACAAGATAATTTGTATTTGTACCTAACATTTTGTTGCCTAGTCTTTCTTTTTTTTTTGAGGTTTTCTTCTTCTGCCACTGTAGATATATCTATGATACAATATCTGAACTATGCTATCCTCCAGAAGTAATTGGTAAATCTTCATTAAGTCCTATGAGTATGAGTGAGGACTGGAAGGCTAAAAAATCCCCCAAACACTGACTGGTCTGTAATTGCCAAACAGCAGCCCCAGAAAATAGAATTTTACTAACAGGGACCTTTGCTTTTTACTTTTTGCCATGAAATGCACAGTGTGTTCAAAGTGCAGTCAATGTTTCTACAATTTAACTTCCCTTGAATAAGTGTGGTTTTATAATACGCACTTTTCTTCTCTGTTCTGGAAATTGTTGGAGCTGAGGTTATTCATCATGGTGTTACTGAAAGCCAAAAATTTCTATGTGAATGGTCCTTTAAGAAATGCTTATTTCCAAAGGTACAGTTGGAGCTGGCTATTATATGCCCATGAACACATCTTTGAACCTTGGAAGCTAAAGCAAAAATATAGAGAAGAGTTCTTGAAACCTCTTCTCAGGTAAGACAGAATTTGATTGTACAACAGGCTATAAATTACAATATGGGGCCTCAAGACTGTATCAAATAGAAAGCTTAGAAAGACCCTGAAAGTTGAGGGGACCTTAGGAAATTTCACCAACACCTGTGCAGGCTCTCAAACAGCAAGCTATCATCTCACATTACAAAAGAAGCCATGGAGGAAGGCTAAATATCTTGCCTTTATCGCAGAGAGAGTTCTTGAAGGGAGAGAGGACTTTCCTCTTCAGTCAATGTGTAATTCCACTTTCCAAACAAAATGGGGCTCTACTGGGTTTAGTGTTTAATTTTCTTTTTTGTTTCCCATCTCTACAGTTACCATATCTCTCTACCGTGATATCTACCATTTATTGGTTTCTTTCTGGTGTCACACGTCACTGACATTTAGCTATCCCAGTTTTCACTATTACAAATCCTGGAAAATTCAGCCAGGAGCCACTTGAGTGGAGTGAAAACTTGAGAACAAAATGAGCTTATGAACACAGCCTACATTCCTGGAGACGTTTGGGAAGGTGTGGAATAGAAGAGTAGCTGGTGAGCAAATACTCCCAGAAACACATTTGGCAAACACTACTACTCTTCCAGGGACTGTCCACCCCCAACTCAATGTGAAAAACAAATAAATTAACCTTGGCGTTGTCCTTGAGGAACGAAGCTCAGTCAAAATGATTTCTTTCTATGGATGCCTTGCAGATCATCGTAATGACAAGTAACTTGTCTGGGCACTGTGACAATTTGTGGATTTTGTCTATGGATGTGAAGTTTCACTGAACACAGCATTCATGAATGCAGATAAAATCCCTTTGGATCTAATTCCACTATGGTCCACTCCACTATTAGAGATGGGTGTCAAATATTAAGATGGGATAAAGCACTCAGCTCTTCCAGATGTTTATTCAAAACCATTTGAATAAACTAAGCTGAGGTAGAGCAGCCTCAGGAAAACAAGCTCTCTCACAAGATGTTTGATGCTTCCTGTTTCTGATTTTACAAAAATTAAACATTTCTAAATACTGTTTCAGCTTTTGTGCTTCTATTCCTGATTAAAACCAGGAAATGTGGCATTACACTGGGAGGCAAATGAAATCAAGGGAGGGAAATCAAGCCACTTCTTGATACTTCACAAACGTCCTGGTTCTGGTTCTTGGAGAAGTGACAGGTTCTCCCATTACCAATACACAGAGTGTAAGAAAAAAATGCAGCACCACCAATTCACAGGTTTGGCAGCATAAGCCAGAGTGACATAACTGAAAGAATATTCATTCCCCAAAATGAAGTGTGGTTATACAGTTATAAAGTCAGCATGACTGTGTATAGTGTCAGTATGTTAGTGGTTCTTTGATTGTTCTGCATAAGGCACCAAAACAAGCAGGAGTTCAAACATAAATGTAAACAAAATTAACAGGGAACCAGTGCTGGTTTCTATGCCCTGGCATTCTGTGCAGCTGCTACATTTTCAGTGATCATCAGGAATGCCAGCACTGGAGCCTGCTGATGTAATTTCACCTTTAAGGTGTGAAGCTCTGGATGTCCCTAGGAGAGAGACATTTTTGTATGTGCGTATGAGAGAGTACGCAGAGTTTGTACTAGATGCAGACTGGAAAAAGCACAACTTTGGCCATTTAGAAGCCTGTCCAAATGTGCATCCCATGTATCCTTTCTTGCAGGGAGCTCTAGCCTGTCCATTCAGTTTTATGGTGAAATTTGGAATGTGTGTCTTGCATGTTTTCCTTAATGGCATGGTGCAGGAAGACCTTTTGTTGGCTTTTATGGATGAACATAGAGTTCATCTGCCAGTACATCTTCAGCAAACACAGCCTCAATCTGTCTGTGTTCCAGTTTGTCCAAATTCCATGTGGCTGCGTCAACACAGCACCAAGCCCAAGTTAATATATTTAGTCACTGGCAGGGCTTTCCCATTCAGGCTTGGCATGATGTTAACCACAAGGCTTTGACCACCTTGGAAAGTGGACAGATTGAGTTTGTGTCTGTTCATAGTATGTCATATAAGTCCCTGGACCCATTGGAGTACTGGGGCCACTTCCACTTTGAACACCTTTTTTGTATACTTGCTTATTTTCTTAATGCATGGTATTCAGCTGTCTCCCCTCCTCCTTCCTTTCAGCAGCATCAGCACAAGGCTAATTTTTCTATAAAGCCTGGGGCAACTTGTCAAAAAGTTTAAAATCAGATTTTTGGTGTATTAAATCATCATGCAGAAGACATCAAATACATTTTATCAGATGCTATTGCTGAACTGTTAAACTATTAGCTGCGTTTTCTCTCCAAAACTGGGTGGAATGCACTACTTGTGTTAACGTCTGACATGAGTACCTACAACATAATACTTTTGTTATGGCTTATACTTCTATTGAGTAGTGGTACCTAAGGCAGAGAATATTATTATGGTAGGCAAAATTTTGAACATGGAGTGCTAAGCAAGTATCCCTTTAGAAGTAGCCACAGAGCTGGTTGAAGGTGTACATTAAGCGATCAGCCCTTTCACATGGTTGCAGAATGCCTGAGCTGGTTGCTCCTGAGAAGAGAGGAGGTTTTTTCTAGCCAGTATTGGTAATTTCTCCTCCACCTTTCACTGTCAAAAGCAGTAGTTAGAGTACCTTGTCCTGTTCTCATCCCTTTTTCCACCTTTCTTTGCCCCTAACCCCACATTAGGAAGAGGAATGGAGAAGAAAGGATCTGAGTTCTGGGAAGTGGTGAGTATGTAGGTTATGTATCACTGGTTAGTTGCAGCCACAGTACAAATAGGAAAACTGAGTAAATACTGATATAAAAAATATTTTTAGGTGCTTCTGCTTTAAATCACTTAAATCTCACTTTTGAAGACTTCTCTCTGTAACCTTATCCATCTTTCACAAACAGCAAAATTCCATAAAGCCCCATGTGGGGCAGAGTGCTTTTTATTTTAATAAATCTTCTCAAATTGATTTCTCCTGTGGGGCACTATGGCAGAAGTGTGTGCAAAGCAAGGACAGAAAAAGACAGCAAAGCAAGACATCGGTCAGCCAGACAAGCAGCACACATACTGCTGAGTTCTCTCCCATGCTACCAGCGCACAGGAGGCTTTACCTGCAAACACATGTTGAGTGCTACCTTATAGATTCAAACAGGCTGGAGCTCCATGGACTTCCCTTTGAGGGAAAGATATAAAGGAAAAGTGGGGAAGGGAGCTGCTTCTTTCCATCCTTCCTGTTTATCCTAGACCTCATTTAGCAAAATAAAAATCAAACAAAGAGAACTATGAAGACAAAATACTTGTGTTGTTTTCCAAAGTCTGCTAATCTTTGAATTTTACCTTGGGTAAAGGAAACTGTTTGTTCAGAATACTGCCTTTTCACCCAACCACTTCACTGCTTCATTTACTGACAATAAATAAGATTAAGATTATATATTGTTTCTATTTTCCAGTTAGATGTGCCGAACTACAAAGCTATGGAAAAAGAGTGCAGGGTTCAATTCCAGAAGGCACTTCATTAACAAAAATGACATATAACCCCCCCCACACTTGGCAGCAACCTGAAAAGGGTTAATGAAGGACCTATTTGCCTCCCCCATCTGTGAAAAAGTGCCAATCAAAAAACAGCTGCTATAAAAGGCTGCAGCCCAGCAGGAATAGGAATAGTAGGTGGAGAGGTGTTGGAGAAGCAAGCTGTAGGAGGCTAGCCTGCCAAGGAGGGCTGATGGAGCTGGGAGGGGTAGGAAGACTTGGTCCTTTGCTTGTTCAATCCTGGCTTGGAAGCTGGAGGAGAAGGTGGGTGTGGGATCCCTGGTTGCCAGTGGGAATGGGACTGAACTTTCAGGTTTGGGAGCCCCATGTGTTTGGTCCTGATGCTGGATGGGGAGTGATTCTGATGTTAACTGCTATCATGGGAGGTGGGGAAAGGTGGATGGGCTCTAAAGTGCTTTCCCAAATATCTTCCTGCCCTCAGTGAAAAGAAAACAAAACAAAAGGTGAGGAATACTGTGCCCCCCACCCCGAAAGATAAGTTTCATTAAAAAAAAAAAAATCTAATAGGATAGTTGTATCACTCTATCCTCTTACCACAGAACTCATGCTTGTTTCTCAATAATCCCATTCTTACTACTATATTTTGTGTACATTTGTGCTGTTGCTTGCTATGAGTGTGCTGCAAATGACTTATTTAAAAAAAAAAAAGTGTTCACTGGGTTAGGTTTCAAGCCCAGTAACATTCCCTTTCTCTCCAACCCCAGAAGTGGCAGAGGCAAAATATAAATAGGGAGCTAGAACTTGCTGGATGCTACTGGAGGAAGCATCTGGAGAGGAAGGAGTGTGGCATCCATACGGTCTTACACCTGCGGTAAGACTTCTTCCCTCTGTGTGATTCCTTAGTTACATCAGCCTTTACAATCTGTCTAGAGGGGACTGACTGTACCCCTGTGGGGATTGGTGAGTACAGGTATAATCCTGGGATCTCATTAAACTTAAAAAGCAGGTCTAGGGGAAAAAAGGTCATTTAAATTAATATTAGCACAAAAGTATGCACTGGAGCTGGGAATGGAAGGGCTTAAGGGGGTTGGAAAATGCCTTCAGCAAAATAAGATGTGATAGAAACGATGTGTCAGCTATCAAAGACATTGACTAGGAGCTGAAAATGGCAGTAGGAATACATTAATAAAACTTGAAAACAACAGCTTAAGGTGTTTGGTAACTTGTTTTCTTCATATCTGTTGAAGAGATGGAAAGATGATATGAGAGAATAGGGAATATTCCCCAAACTAGCTTATGTCATTCTCCAACAAATCTGGTGTGGACTTTGTCAGTGATCTGTTCCTCAAGTGCTTAATTTTGTACTCATTAGCTTTACCTGTAAAATAGAAAGTGCAAGAAAGAGCATGAGCCAAATGGCAGATCCCTAGATACATTCATCAGTAAATTTCACTTCTGTAATTACAATTAAGCTTCCTGCATGTGACAGCAGTGGGCTGGATGTCATAGCTGTCTGCTAACCAAGTAAAAACCAGATAGCTCCCCTGTTCATATGAAGTATGAACCTGTTGAGGTTGGAACGGGGAGAGTGCTTCTCACTGTTGTCCATCTACTTCTGGTATTCGGTTGTCTCTGCTGTACAGAATTTCTCTGGGCTCTGTTACCTGTGAAGGCTTTCCTTGGCTCCTCTTCCCAGTCAGCTCAGCTCACTTTAGTACCCTTTCATAGGTCTGCAATATTTCACATTATTGAACATGGAGTATTAATGATACATCTATTCTGTTAAGAATATAACAAAGACCATAAGCTTAGCTTTTTGTGAAGACCACATGATGTATTAACAGTGATGACAGCTGACAAACTGCTTTGTCTGAACTCCTGCTTCCTTTCTCACCCTGCCATTTTGCCAGGTCAGGGACTGTAACCATCACATTTCCTCTACTCTTTTCAGTATTCCATGCATCCTTTCTCCATGTTTGTTCATAACTCTGCTTAACAACTTGCTCTGTTCTCCCTGCAGCCTCCCTTGCTTCACCTTCCTGCCAAGGGAGGAGAACAGACTGTGTGATGATGAGCAGGGATTTAAGAGCAGGAGTGGCCTTGGGATGCAGAATCTCTGCCGTGTGCCCCACAGGGGTGCAGTCCTTGTGTTCAGCCTGGCCCTGTGCTGGCCATTCAGCTGTCTGAAGAAGAGGCAGCTTGCCCTGATGAATAGTTGGTTGGCAGTAAAATAAGCCAGCCTGGATTTCAAAAGCCACTCTTCATCAATTTCTTCTGTTCTGTAATATGTAGAATGATAGTTCATTTAATCTAGTTAGCCTTACTGAAGAAAGCTAATCTGCCTGCGCCATGCACAGCTTAAAATTGAACCCTATGTGTCATGTTTAACAACGTTGGTGGTCCTTTGTAGAGCTTGATATGCTACACGGACTTTTATCTGTATACTGAAATTGGGAACCTTGCACATCCCATAGCACAAGACCAGAGTTGTTGATATGCATACTTGGATGAGTAGATTGGTCCCAGTGTGTGTGGGATGTTGGCAGCTTCCCTGTTGGGATGCCACGATGCTATTTAATACACCTTGGCTCTGTTAGGTTTTTAGATCTTGGGTTCTGCCCCATTTACAGTAGCTTTACAACACTACCTGTGTGTGCGTTATTTTCTTGCAGTCACAAAGCCTGGATATTTTTTAAGTGGAAGCTAAGTGTGACTCTAGAAGCAGGGGGTGAATATGTGATAGAAGTACTGCCTATGACTTAATGAATGCTGAGTTACTCCATCTGGGACCATCACGGTGTTGGCTTTCTATGAATGAGAGTCCTGATGGTTATTGCTAGCTGCTGCCCCAGCAATTCTAAGCTCCTCTGGAAAGTAGCTTCATTATTCTGTGTTTGTCATGTCTGCACCTCCATCTCTTCAGCTGCTTGGGAAATGTTCTTGGACAAGACATGCTTGACAGGTAGGGGAAAATATCAGGCAAAGCAAAATGCTGGACTCTTCCAAGATGGAAGTGTTACCGCTTTGGCTGGGGCTCTAATGTTGCCATGTTAGCCATATAGAAAAATGGCGTGGAAAGGAAAGCTTGAGTGTAGTTGGGAGTTCTCACAGTCCTGTTTTTGTGTTATTTGTGTTTGCGACAGTATCAGCTTTTTCCACATAAATACCCGGAAGGCAAAATTTCATTTTTTTTCTGCAAAAGCTCCAATAAACAATCGCTTGGTGCCTGCTCTGCAAACTGACCCTCTTCCTGAGATAGAAATGTGAGGGCTTTGCTTGTTGTCAATGAGCCTGTCATGGTTTTCAACATGTTACTTTGCAAGAAATTCGTTTCCAGTGATCAGCTTATAAACCTGCCATAAGGAAGTGTGTTTTCACACTAGTCTAGTGTACTTCTTGTTTTCAAACTCTCAGGGACGTAGAAATACACCAGATTTTTGGCAGCACATGGTTTAAAAATCAGCACCAACGTATCTATTGAACATCTCAAATGGGTAAAGGAAAGGGCAGGTTTCATCAGGGGTCAGTAAACAACGAACATCTGCCTTGCCAATCTTTTCTTTTACTACAGTTTTGTGCAGTTCCAAAAATCCTTCAGACATATGTTGAACAGAGTTTCAAAGCACCCAAGCCTCCTGCTTCTGCTGATATTTTGGCCAGTGCTTAACCCTATGTAGTTCAGTCAGGATTTTTTTCTGACTGCAACTGAATCAGTTTGGGTGGAATTGGCTAGTGTTCTGGGCTGGGAAATTGAGGTTTCTGATTTCCAGCAGGTTAGATGCAGTATGGGTAGAAGCTCTCTAAGCCTCTTGTGCAGTTACCCAGGAAAAACAGATGAGTGAAGTATTAACTGATGTTCTTCACCCCTCTTTGTCAGATCTTGGCATGTGACACTTAGCATGAGTGTGCTTGTTATAGTACATCCCTGCCCAGTGCAATCTGCCCCAATTGGCCATAATAAATAGTTCCACAATGATCTTCAGCCAAGTAAGTGTTTGACCTAATAATGCATCTTATGCTCTGCCTCGGAGCTCAGCAATGCTGTGCTGCGTAGGACACAACAGTGCTCTCTGAAGGTCGAGCTAAGCTAGTCTGCCAGCAAGGAATAGCCATCTGGTGACCCCTCGCTTAAAGCATCAGCCTTCATTCCAGTAACGCGCAGCCAGTGGATTGCCAGCAGATGCATTTAATTCTGAGCCTAGGCATTGCGATGGTGCGCAGGGAGAGAAGTGATCCATAACGAAGCTCTGCGCCAGTCCGCGTGAGGCTTTATTGATAGACTGACGCCCAGCAGCAAACAGCAGGTCAGCTTGCAGATCACGAGGAGTAACTTACTCATGCTGCTCCGCTCTGTCAAAGCATTGGCAAACTGAAGCTTGTGAGTAATCTTCAGGAATAGTCACAAGCAGAATCAATTGCAGCTGCCCAATATGGACATGCTTTGATTTTGGTCTCTAATACCCAGAAGGCTACCATCTCCTGGCCCAAGTTTGTAGGCAGAAAATGAAAGGGCCCTGTATTCTGCTCTGAAGTATTGGGACAACTGAGACTTGAGCACCATCCCCACAGCATTTTTTGGTAGTGTGGAGGTATATGCCATTCTGTCCAATCCTTACTTAATTTGCCTGAAATGTTAAGGAGTGCAAATAGTGATGCTGATCTTGGACAGAGGTGTCTACTAAGGAGTGAGCGGAAGTTCATTGTTCATTGTCCTGTATAACTTGATTAGATATTCTGTGTCTTAAAATACAAGTTTGACTATGTCTGAATTGAAAGATGGCTCTCTGGATTAAATGAAAGGAAAAAAGACACCCTGTCCCAGTCCCCCGTGTCGTGTGTCGTCGTCCCCCCCCCACCCCAACCAACCAACCAAAACCCCCAAACCCACTTTCTCTATTTTAAATTAAGATCTGAATCAGGTGGGAAAGAGTGTGCTGATGCACTGTCTTTCATCCTGTACTCAGTAACTTGTCCAAAATACTGTAGATACATAACTACACTGTGTTGGTGAAGTTTCTCACCTACTTTGCCTGGTTTTAGGCAACTGCATGTTGTAATAGGGTCACAGGTTTATGCTTTTTAGACCTACGTGTTGCTCTAAAGGCTGCTGGCAAAACCACTTCTGATCCATGCCTTTGAAATGGAAAGAGAATTATAAATGTTATAGATGTAGTCGAATAGGATGACTGATCAGATATTGTTGGGGGAAAAAAAGCGCAGAGGACCTGAATTTTTTGATTATTTTTCCCTAGAAAGTGCTATTCCGTCAAACTGAAAAATTCGTGAAGGCAAGTTGACTAGTGAAATTTCACTCATTTGTATATGCCCTTTTGTGATGGAAGAAGGAATATTCTAGCAATGTCTAAATGTTTCATTTGGATACTTACAAAGTAAGTGGTTTAATTTTCAGCTGCTTATACAATGAACCTTAAGTCAAAATGCAAATGGAACAATCTCATGCAAAATTTTGATCAATTTTTGAAAGTATTTTTCCTGGAGAACAGACATTTTGGGGCTTAGCTTTTACTCTGAATAAATGAAGCAAATAATGAAATCCTTCACAAAGCATAATATCTCCCTTTGTGGCTCTGCTGGTAATAAAGTGTTGGTCAGATTCCTCCTTCAGAAAGACCAGGTCTTGTAATGATTTCAGTCTGGTGGAAAAAAAAAAAAGCAACCAACTTTCTTTAGTGTGTGAGAAGTATTTGCTTATATTTAACTTCTATCACACACACATTCAGCTTTCATAAAGAAGCCTTCCTGATATGTAGTAGCTTATTGCCACACCATTCACAGGGCTAAATATGTAATAACTGACAATGTCTAAAAGATTTTTGCCTCTGCTTGCTTGCTAACAATTTTCTCACAAACTAGAAAAAGAATCAGGTACCCTTTGAGCAAGGAATCATTGAATTTATTCAGCTAACAAGTCAGTAAAAAGTGCGAAGACATCTACCTACTTATAACCTGAGTTTTGCTAACCTTATTGAGATCAGAAACTCAAATAGCATTTCTTACTCCTGTATTCTGGTCCAAAGTAGTTATTTTCTTATGTCTGAGATAAAGTGGAAAATGTTCAAAGTCCTGCATGAAAGCAAGTGTTGTATGCTCAAAATGAGTCCAAACTCCTTGAATCCTCTTAAGGCTCAGTACTACGTGAATGTAGATTCAGGACCTGAGTAAGAGTAAAGATGGCAAAATGTGGATTTTTCTTTCATACTAAAGCCTCTCTCTGAATAAAGGATTCTCTGTGGCAGCACGCAAATGCAAGTTTCTTTCAGATGCCATCATGCAGCAGTGATACGCGCAGCCATTGCAGGCCCCAAGTTCCCATCTTCTGGTATTGATTACCCCTTGATGTCTGCCTGCAGAGTTAGAGACTTTATGTATTTTGATTAATCCTGGTACTCTGGGGCAGTGAACAGGGGTGTAGGAGGCCATTTCTCCATGCATGTGAAGCAGGTAGCTTTTCTTCCTTGGTTATTTGCAGTGCAGAGACAAGACAGGAGGTAGACAGACCGATAGCACAATGTTTTTAGCAGGTTTGTAATACAGCCTTCACCACAGTTCCAGCTGAACTTCATGTCAGCAGAAAGCCAGACACTTCTTCAGGAATAGCCACCTACTCCTGGGGACATTGTGTGATACCACCCACAGCCCTTGAGTTGCGGGACATGAGCACAGCATCCTTATGTTGTGCTCTTGTCGGATGGTCATACAAGGATGTGATGGTGCTGAGCTGGATGTCACTTTCACAGCTGTCTTGCGCCATACCGAGGCTCTATTATTACTGATTGCAAGGAATCAGATTGTACTTACAGGGTCAAAGGTTTAAGTATCTACTGTATAATTCTTGTAGTACTGTAGTGAGACAGGCTTGTATTAATACCGCCTCATCTTGGAAGCCTTCAAAGCCTGTCAGTATGTCTGATAGTGTTTGGCACTTAGATATGACAGTGAATGGTAATTTGCAAGTGCCTTAAATGGACAGAAAATAGTTTTCATTATTTTTACTTGATTAGGAGTAGTGTCAAGCACCCTGTAAGAGCTCAGATATTACTTGGGCTGTGGTTCCCTAACAGGTGGCTGTGAGTGGTACAGCATGTCCCATCCTTGGTGTGGGTCTTGAGAGGTTGGTTCAATTCCTGGGCTCAACACTGACCTTCTGGGTGACCTTGGGTGGAGGAAGCAGCTTGTTTCTTGCCTTTTGCAAAATGCTTTGAGCGTTACAGATGGAAATGCTATATAGAGGGAAGGCGTGACTGCTGTGTGGTTGGGTGTTGGGGAAACATGGGTTACAAAAGAACAAGTGGGTGTAACAAATAAGGAAGAGGAGCAGGAAAGTGGTGGAGAGGGTAGGAAGGGGTAGTTGCTCTTCTCTGCTGCTGTGGGACCTGGGTGAGGATGTCTGGGTGCCAACGTACTCATGCCCTTGGCACCAGGACTTCTGACAAATCAGCCAGTCTACTCTCGTGTTGGCTTTTGCTGCTTTTCTCTGCAGACCAAATGATGTAGTTTTCCTTTGAAGAAGCTGTAATTACAGAAGAGCCCAGCAGCACTTTCCTGTGGTGGTAATGGATATATCAGCATTTCCACAAAGTCCCTTGTGAGGGATTTACAGCTCTGCCATTAATATTAGCCACACAGTGGATGTATAAGCTGCTTGCCCCAAAGTATTAAAAAATAGTTTAAAACAGTGCAGCAAATTTTAGCAGGCCTTGTCTAGAAGCAAACTTGCACTGGTTTGATAAAGAGTGATTTTAATGTAGTCTGGTTAGAGTATTTCTTATTTGTATGTACTTGCTCATATCTGGCTTGAGGGTGACTTATTTCAGCCTATTCTGACTTTAATAAACTAGAGGCTATGCAGAAATTCTCTAAGGGTTCCCTCTTCATGCATAGCATCCCCTTTGCTGAACGGATCTGGTATATACTGGGTTAAATAAAACAAGCTTCTGATCATACAAATGAGGGGCAGTACACAGAACCAGCAAGTATTTAGTCAAACTGGTTTTGAACATCACCGCAGCTAAAATGCTATAGATTGTGTGCAGCCACAGCCTAAAACAGAAGACAGGAGAAATACTGAGACTCCAGCTATGTTATTACTATCATGGTGTTAAAACTCAGAGGAAATATCAGAACCTCTCAGCTCAGTTCAACACAGAACAGCACAAATATCCTTTTATCCTCTCCCATATTCTTTATTACATTGGGTAGGCATAAGAAAACATTTGTCTTCGATTTTTGTGTGTTAAAAATTACATGCACGCTTGCTGAAATAAACAAAAGCTTTGAATGTCAGAGGTAAAGCTGAAGGCTTTTTCCGATGGATGATCTTCAGTATCAGGAATTCATGGTTCAAAAGGCACTTTCCTCTGGTAATGGAAGCAGAGGCAGTGTTAATATGTATGGCTTTTCCCATTCTGAGAAAATACTTCTGGCAGGAGGAAAGGGGGAGGAAGAAGGAGAAGGAGTGTGGAGATTTCCCTACAAGTAAGGAATATGAAGCAATGCAGGAGGCTTCGTACTGCCATCAAAGCAAGACCCCTTAAAAATCAAGTCACATCCTGGGATGTCCATAGGATGGTGGACTGACCCTGGGCCCTTGGGCACTTTCCCAGTTATATTTTTTTCTTTTTATGCTTTACATGCTTTGCAATCCCTTTGCCTAGTTATGGCTTTAGAGTGGAAGTCCTTCTGTACAAGGACTGTCCCTTCTCCGCTCCTGTAGCATACAATGCAGTGGGTTCTATTGGTGACATTGCTCACCACTAATATTAATATTTGTTACTACTGCTATTGCCGTCACTTAAAAAGTTTATTAGAAAATGGAGAAGAACATTCCAAGAGAACCTAACAGCCTCTTGATCAGCTCTTAATCAAGGCCCAACCTGATTTGCATTTTGGTTGTGTTTTTTTTCCTTTTGCTTTCTGTTTCTGAGGACAATCTAAGTTAGGAGTTTAAGGAAACAGCTGTCTGTCTAGGAACCTTTTTTGTAGGATATGCATTTATGTTGAAAACTGGAGTGCGTATATCCACATTTAACCAATTTTTTAGCCTACAAAGGTGTGTTTTCCTCCTGAATGTAAGGATTTTTCTTTGTTTAGGAGCAAAATTACTCAAGTCTTATGTTAGGATGCTTGTACCTCCATGAGCTATAAGCTGTAGCCTTTCTCCTCCCAAGAAGTGCCTCTTGGTGACAAGCAATTGTGCTAATGAACAGCTGGAGGAGTGTTCTCCCTCTTTCCTCTTTAATACAGTACAAACTTTGCAATGAAAATTGAAATGACACTTAGATACAGAATTTGTGGAAGTGGCTTGATACTACAACTTCAAAATTTCATACCACTGCTGCTCGTGCTACCATTACAATAAACATTGGTAGGTTTTGAAGTGCTGTAAAATATAATAATGCTAGTGTCTGTATGAGCCAGAACAGGTGAGCTAGTAACTTCCTAAATGGATATGCTGAATAGTGTAACTAAATAGCAGAAATAATTGCACATGTGCTCCCAAAGGTGGTCTGAAGGACCAGAGAGGAGAAACTTTATCACAGAAGTCACAGAGAAAAATGATGGGGGATGTGTTGAGCCCTTGTGACTATGTTCCAGCTATTTGACTACATCAGTCTTCAGAGGAAGATGTCAATTTGACCAGGAGGCAGAAGCCAGTGCATAGCAAGCTTCCAAAAAAAGAAGCTTTTATGAATTTTATGTGGATCTTGCGCTCTGTGTGTGGAAGCCCTTTCTATGCCCATGAAAATAATCCTGGCACTTCAGCTTCATCTTGTCAGGCAAAGTGGTGGAGGTCCCCATGGAGTTTGTTTCTGTAAGACTAGTACTGGGGGTGCTGCTTGGTTGAGTACACACAACTTAATATACAGGAGGATGTTTCTGAAAATTCAGTCAGTCTAACATTTTAGTTATAACTGAATAATATTGCAGACTTGTTAGACACTCAACCCATTCCATATTTAATACTTTCAGAATTAATAACTGATTCAGCCTGGGACATGATGAATGTCCATGTCAAAGTCTAGTCATATCTGGCTTTTGTTCCAGCATATTCCAGAGACAAAACATTCTTTTATGACTCTCCTAGTCTATGCATTTTTAAAAACACAGAATAAAAAGTCTTGGCAGCAATCCAGTCACTAGAATGATATTCATTCCAGGAATATTTTTAAGAACACTGCTTGCTGTTCATCCTCCTGGTATTCTTCAGTTGCTTGTTCTTCTCTTTACAATTGAGGCATCTTTTTTTTTTTTAATTTAAAAAATATATGTGGTTTCAGCTTGCTCTAGTAAGAAGACCTAAATTCTAATGATAAAAGCTATTTATTTACCTGTATTTATTCACAAGCCTTCACATTCCTTTAAACTTCACAAAGCAGGTTTGGAGGATGCTGTAAAGTCAGAGTATGATTATGTATTTCAATCTTCATCCTTTATGAGATACTCAGATGAGCTATTACTACTTGCATTTCTATAGAGAAAAAACTTTATCACGTGGAAAGCTCCAGAAATGGCAAAGAACCACATTTTTCTGCTGTTATTTAAACCTGAGTAACTGGTCATTTCCCTACCCTGCCTATGCTTGGAGATGTACCACTGAGCTACTAGAGCAACTGCAGCGTAAGGTGCCCTGAAATGTCTCAGAAATAACTTCAAAGTTATTGAAGTTATATGAACTAGTGAATACTGGGTATGTCCAATGTGACTTGGAGAATCTGGCCTACAGCAAAAGATGAGTCCAAAAGAATCCATCTACTTTGAAGATATTATGATTTACACAAACCCATGCAGTTACTTTCAGTTATAAAATTAATGACATTCGTATAACAATGCTTGGAAAAAGAGAATTCAGTCTTAACAAAATGTGTGCTCCTTCAAGTTGTTTCAATTATTGATTTCTGGATTATGGCGTTCGCAATAACTCAGAAATCTTGAAATGTTTTGAAGTAGCTTTTTCATTTTCATGCAGAGATTGCAGAGGTGCTTGTTCAGCAGGACATGAAGATGAACTCTGCATCCAAATATATAAATAACTGACTAGGCTTTTATTTTTTCCATCATAACAGTTGCTTCAATCGCCACCCTTCTATGGGAAAAGGTATTTTGACTTTTGGTTTTATAAAGACAAAAATACCTTGGAGATCATCAGTGTTTGGAATGTCTTTCTGTAAGAAAGAAATGTTAATATTAAGGCTACCGTATGCAAACTGGCAGAGATCAAATACTTGTACCCATTCTGACATTGAATAGCACTTTGTTAAAGGAACAATTCCAAAGTGACAGCTTGTAAACTTGTGGGTTATTTTAGGGCAGAAAGAGTCAATATGATCATCTAGCCCTGCTTTGTGGGTCATAGAAATGTAGCCATTCCTTTTGGATGTAAGCCCAAAGACCAAGTCTGTCTGACATTTCAGTGCTCTTATTCTCTTCAAGTGATTTTTCTTCTCATAAAAAAACAATAGCTTTTTGCTTCAGGAGTACTGCATCTTTTTACAATTATGTCCAGCCCAAAGACAATTCTGATTTTGTAATCAGTGCATTTGAATGGGGAAAAAACAGAAAGTACAGTAACTTATTTTGATATTTGAACAGCTTATCTGGGAAAGGGATAGATTTTCTCATCACTTGTAGGCTTCAGGTCAAGCTTTGATATTTTAACTCAGTAAGAAGACACGAGTACAGATAGTGGACTAACGCAGGGAAATTCTGTGGCATGGGTTATGGAGGAGGATCTGACTAGATGCACAAATGATCCCTCCTGACCTTCAGATGGCTGAATTACTTCATGCATGTTAACCATAGTTTACAGTAAATGTGTGCAGTGGAAATAACCAACATAATGAAACAGGCTGTAACACTTGCTGTATTTCTTTTTATTTTTCCACATGTGAACAAAATGTCAAAAGAAGTATGTTACAAGACAACACATTACAAATTATATATTACCTATGCTCTTCTAAGACAACTTTCCCTGTGTGTCTAATTGTGAGTGGGGAAAAAAGTGAGTATTCCTGAAATGGCTGGTGCATTTGTAATGATTAAGGGTTAAGGTATGTGATTGGTATGAGAGGGGTGTTGATACTGGTGCACTTCTATGCAAAAATTATGGGTTCCCCTTCCAACTCCCACCTATTGCTAGCTGGCTAGCTAAACCAAATAACACTGCATGCTAAATATAAGTGGCTAGATCCTACTGTGGATCCATCTGCAAACATACCACGTGCCAGTTGCTCTAGGTAGGGTATCTTGGCATGGACTACTGTTTACAGGGAAAGCCTTTTTTTTTTTTCTTCCCCCTGCCCTAATTGTTTCCATGTATCTCAGACTTGGGTTTCTCCCATTTCATGGACATGAGAGCAATTAGCCAAGAACTTACAAGCTCAGCAGAGTTAAGGGAGTAGTTTATAAACAAATCAATGTTGCTCACAAGGCATGTTTTCTCAGATCCGGTGAAATGGTAAATACAGTCATCTCTCAATTAGTCTGACCAGCAAGGAGGAGATGGGATAACCTGGATAAAGAAAACACAGATACTACAAAACATATGTAAATGAGTCAATAAGATTGTATGATAAAAGCATAAAGGGGAAAAGGTTTATGATGCTTTTGGCTCAGATTCATGGGTGCTAATGAGGTCCTGAGCTGGGAAGTCTACACAGCGTGCCGCTATATACCTTAGCCCAAGTCTACCACGTGTGGTATAAACATTTCCCTGGTTCCATAGCCCTAAGAAATCCCATTTCTCACTGGGGCCTCTGTGTTCATGCACAGGGCTGTGAGCAAGAGCAATACCACTCCAGAGTCATGTCTGGCTTGGCTGGCCTCTGTCCTGACATCACCAGGACTTCTAGTTACAGGGGCAGTGGGCTGCAAGCCCTTCTGCGGTTATAGCATAGTTGATCTGCTGCACAGGCACCCTGCCCCACGGGTGGCAGAACTTACTACATGCAAGCCTTTCCTGGGATCTAATTTGAGTAGATATTCTTCTATCTGCTCTCTGTATTGCTGTTGCTCTCCCTTACTTCTTTAATTAAATAGCTTCTGTCTGCTGTTCCAATATTATCTACTTGCCAATACTTAAACTGACATTTTCATACACTTCTCTAAACACGCTGCGTCAAAATTCAGCCTGACTTACACCGATGGGCTTTTCTGAGTTCTGAGAAAAACATGGTGGAAAGTGTCTTGCAAAAAGTTAACTTGTAAAGCATAACATAACCAGACATACTGTACTATGTGGTATCTTAAAAGCTGCTGACCCATGGTCATGCAGTGTGCTAGTAAATTGAAGTATACTAAATGTCTAAAACCATAGCGTGTGTGTATATAGGAGAAAATAAAAGATGAGAATACCCTTTAAGGAGTTGCTGTTGTATAGATTAAGTACACTGTAGTACTTGCTTTTGGAATTAGTGTTTAGCAGCACATCAGATTTGGAACACGTAAATATCCACTCAGAGTTCAAGGTCTGTGTTACTACACATTTCATTCCTTCAGTGCAATTTGTGTTCTCAGCTGTCCAGAACTACACAAGATTGATGCAATTAAGTATGCTTACTTTTTTAGAATGGACTCTTAAAAGTTACAGCCCTCTGTTCTGAATGGGAAATAATATCTCAAGGTAATTTTTCAAAACCCAAGGGATTGCCTTGGACAAGATTTTCTTTGTGCTGCTAATGGATATGAGTTGGCCAAGTGATGTTGGGAGTGATGGCGAAGGCATATGTGTAGATGTTGCACACAGTTGTAAAGCAACCCGGACCTTTGTGTTCCCAAGCTGTTATGGATGGGAGCCTAACTCTAAGTCTGGTTACACCTTAGGGCTCCTATGCAGCATCCTTATCCTGAGCAGCAGCAATGTTTATGCAGGTAGCCCCACTGAAGTCCCCTGGGCTCCCAGGATGTGCATCTTGTGAGAAAGGGTTGGTGAATGAGGCCTTGAATATGCAATAGGCAAATGGCCACGTCTACCTGCTCTCTTGGTAAAGTTAAGTTTTCTGCATTGATGCTGAAAGTTTTTGGAATCAAGCCCTTGTCTGTTTTGTCACTGCCAAACCTGGGGTGGACAATGCTGATACACATCTACTTTGTAAATGTCTAAGGAGTTGGTTTTTTAAGAAGAGCCAGGTACATGTATACTAGTTGTCTCCTTAGCACAGAGCCTCTCCAGCACTCTAACCCTATACTTTAGTCACTACTGACAGGTAGAGGGCAAATTTGCATAATGAACTGTTTAAATATTCAGTTTTATCAAGGCTTCAAGGCACTATTTGTCCTCCGCATCTTCAATAGCTAGTGACCCTATCTAAATCAACATCATTTGTCAAATCAAATTAGGCTTGTTGTTAATTTCAGACAGTGATGTTCATCTTTTTGATGCTTTCAAACAACTCTGAGGTAAATCCCTGTGACATAATGCTGCTTAGATATGCTAAATGAGTCACTTGTTCAATGCTGCAATTGTCAGAAAAATATGAAACTTAGCTCTAAGGTAAATATTGTTGGGTCACTTGAAATGTATGCAAATTTGACATTTCTCTGCTGATTAGCATATCTACACATCAAAGTTTTCTATATATCACATCAGATATTTTTGATTCAGGAGAGTTAAGGTCAGTGGCACTTGGCATACTCTTTACTTTGCATCAGACAAGATGAGAAATGAAAATCTTAGGGAAACTTTCCAGCTGAAACCTTACTTTGCTGAAACAAGAACATTGCAGAGGAGCTGGGGAAATAGCAGAGGTTTCTGCTTTTCAGTATAAAACTAATAAAGGAACATAAAGAGATTATTCACTTAACTAATGAAAGAAAAAAAAAGGGGGGGGAATAGATTAGGTATTTGGGTGCAGAGAGAGTAAAAAGCTTCCCTTAATGTCTGCAGCGAATTTGCCTATAGAGAGTTTAACTCCGCATATAGACATGTTTGTTTGCTTTTGAAATGAGTCTTTTTTTAATGAAAAAAATAGGAGGTATGTCCTGTTCTTTTAAAAGTTGCATTTTGCTTTGTAGCTCAAAAGTGTCAGTGGGAGTTTTGCACTGTCCTTCCACAAATCTGTCTGACTGTGATGGAGTGCTGCAGTTCATAAGTTCATTAGCTCAGTGATTGCTTCCATAGATGCTAATATAACTGGTCACAAGAGTTAATTGTTCACACATTTTGCACATCAGGCCTTTAGAGATCATCAATAAATTGTCAGTGGATTCAGGTCTCCAAAACTCTCTGTGAAAATCCATTATGTTCAATGACAGATGGGTCTTGGTTTGGATGGTCCTAGGCTGCCATGTACATCATCATGGGAAGGATAATTTATGTAGCCCCTTTGAAGTCCTGATACCTGAACAGCTCTGTGTCAGTGAGGGTAAAGAAGTACACAGCAAGCAGAGAGCAGCCACTAAAAATCCCAAAGAGCATCTTGCTGGAGAATAAACTCAGTGCACAAGTACAGTGACTTTCTGTTCTGCTGCAGTGGAGTAACTTGGTCATGTACGTTTTTCTTCTTTCAAAAACAGTGAAAGTATCTCAACTGCAGCATCCAGTGAATGCCAGCAAAATTTTGTTTTAAAAATAAAACAAACATTTTTCAAATTATTGGAGCAGAAAGATGTGTCAGACACCACTAACATATGTTTATTTTTCTTTTTCTCTCCTGTAACTGAAACATGGCCAAACTCTGTTTTTCTCCTTTACATTATGTGAGTATGAGTGTGTATGTATATGCAGATATAAATTTTATACTTACTCTGCATGGATACCTTACATGCTACATTCTAGAAATGACTGAATGCACTTATTAGACTCCAGAAAATAAGACACAGAAATGCCGCTTGATCCATTATTACTGCAGGGCATATAGCACTACTCAACCACATTAGTAGTTGATGCTTGATGATAAATCAATAATAGCTTTTATCTTCTAAGTAAAAGATATTTTATTCTCTTCCGCCTTCCCCGTGATGGGTGATATAAAACCAGGAACTGCACTCACATTCTTAAGGCAAGATTTTAAAACTATTTTGGTGTAAGATTCACATTTGCAAGCTGCCCATGCTTCCCATATTGGCAATGATTTTGACAAATGTAAAAAAGTCACTAATATTTTGACACTTTCACTGCCCAACTATGATACCAGCTGGCTGTGAATTCAGTTATTCATTGTTCTGCTGTATTTTAAAGACTGGTCCAGAGCCAATGTACTGGACCAGCTCCATTCATTCATTTTCAAGATTGAAGTTTCAGCTAACTGTAGTGGCCATTTTTCAAATAGATCTGGAAACCTCTTCCAATTTAACAGGATCATACAGAACAGAAAAAGTCAAGTGTGCATGTAGATTTAAAGCTCTTCTCTTCAAGGGAAGGAATATATACGTTTCAGCATGAATCAACCTGGTCTCCACAGGCTTTCTGACTGCTCTCATTTTTTTTAAGACATGACCAGTGTTTTCTTCACAGTAAAGCAAGCAAAAAATTAAAATCTTTATAATGGTTAGATGGATTGAAAATAAAATTGAACTAAGGGATAACTGTTCTGAACTCTTAAAATGAGAAATCACTACACTGGGGTCATGCTGCCTGAGATTTATAGCAACTCAATCATTACTTTTAAAAAAACTAAAAAGAAACTTACACATTTTTGGCTCTAGATAGGCAAACACAACTTTAAAATGGACAGAGATGGAGCTCTCGGAAGTCCTTAGTGCACTTGCAGTGCAGACCAGAAGTACAGGACCCTTCGTAAATCCAATCTTTTCCAATCCGAACATCCTGGAGAGCAGATATAGGTCTAAGATAGCAGGTCCTTTTGAAGTGCCCTTCTTTAACAAATACAAAAAAATGTGCTTACTTAGTAAGTCTTCTTTATTGTGCCTGCTAACGTTTTACACTATTTTCCAAAGCCAGTAACAATATTCATCCCTCTGGCTTGTAACGCACTGATTAAAAAACAGATTGCCAGCAGTCATCTGCTATTGTCTGGCTTCTTAAATTCTGTTTCTGGTTTAATTTACTTGATTGTTCCATGCACTATTCATGAGTTCTATAATATTCCAAACTTTAATTTCAACAGATTAATTCTTACTAATTATTCAACATATGAACCTGCACATGAGAATTGTACTGTATGCACCATCCTGAGGCACAGAATGCAATGTCGAATCGTTTTCTGATTTCAAGTGGAAAACAAACTAATTATGTGGAAATATGATAATATATTGTGCTGCAGGGACCAGCCCTTTGTCTGTTTAGAAATGTTTACTTATGATCGGCTCCCTGTGTTATTTCTTCCAGGAGGAGCTGCCCTTTCTTAATGCATAAACATTATTGACTGGTCCATGATTCTTTACTTCAAGAAAGCTGATTTACATAATTTTATATTACTTCCGTCTGGTGGAAACAAACAAGACATCCCAGGAAAGTAATAATTGAGCTAGCTGTAGCAATCTTCTGGAAAGATAAGACACGGAAGTCCTTGGAAATGAAGGATCACTTATTTCTCTTTTATTTCTCCTACTTTTTTTTTTAAGCTGTCATGCAGCTTTACCTCTGCGCTGTTTGATTTGATGCGTATCAGCATCCAGCACTTCATCACAGCATGGGGTGCAAATCAACCATCAAAAAACTGAAGTAGAACACAGTTTCTCCAGTTTTCTGTCAACGTATCCCAGTCGAAACTAATTGGGTAACATTGGTACTGTGAAATATCGGGATACTGGACCATTCACTGTTTGGGAGAAGCACGGTGAAGTCCTGCTGTGGTCAGTGCAGCTGTCAGCAGTCTGACCTGTGGTGTCTCAGCCTTACCAGGCTAGAAACTGTGGCAAAGCAGCAAAACCTCACTGTAATGCTGCTCAGCTGAAAAAGAAATTATTTAGTCAAATATGGGGGAGGGAGGGGGGGAGAATAAGACCCCCGAAAAAGTAATACATTTTCACTTCCCATGCCATGTGAAATGTGATATGTGCTACAAATTGAAAGGTTGAAATATGTTTTCAGAAATTAATCACCAGAGAAAACTATAAAAATAAAATAGAGGAATCGAGTTTCTCAAGGGACCCTGATCAGTAGTGGCATTATGTAGCAAGTCAGGCTCTACGAAAACAAACACCAGCAACGGTGGAGGAAGATAAAATCTGGACCCTAGAACTACATTTTAATAGACTGTGTGATACAACATGGTTTAGCATGTCTCATAATACTTTCATTCCCCCTGGAAAGCCAGTTCTTAAATAATAGGGAGGCTATCTGGCTTCCATCCTTCTATCTTCCCCAATAATTTTTAGTTTATGAACTTTACAGTATCTAACACATTCCACTATTTATCCCATTTACTTTTTGCTTTATAATGGCAAAACAATTTGCAGATTGTCTGCTTTCTGGTTCATTTGTGGTTTTGCTATTTCTACTGTGTCTTGCCTAAAGACCCTAAGGGGCAATTAGAGGTACATGTAACTAATGTAAACAAAATCCCTGTCCTAAAAGTTCCCATTCTAGGATCCAATTTCTGGATCCAAAAAGAAGCCTAGCATTCATTTAGCCATTTTTCTTTAGTAACTCTAATAGAAGTTCGCAATCATATTATCCCTATCTTAAAGTGTAAAAACTGAGTCAATGCTGTGACCAGAAGTTATTCACTCCTCTCTGAAAGAACATCTTCTCTCCTTTGTGCTGCCTTAGTATCTACTGAATATTGAGTTAAAAGTCCCCTTATGCTCTGCATGAGCCTGTCCCAACCCCGCTGCTAATTACTGGTTGAAAGGACGGATGGAAAACAGAACTGATCTTGGGATGAATCCCTTCATTTGCTCCAGCCACTGATTTTTCCAAAGATTTTTTCCTGCCACAAAGAAAAATGGAGGAATCTATTTTTCACAGTGAAAATGTTCCCAGAGAGAACAGAACAGGTCAGGAAGGATATGCAAATTCAAAGAGGCAGCACACAGGGAATTTTTAATATTAATTTTAGATCTTGCATTCAGTTTTGATAGAATCTAAAAAGCACTGTCTTAGAAGAGTCCTGGTATCAGTTAAAGATGGTTTTGTTCACACTTAATGAAGTGATCAGGGAATGAGGAGAAAGATGGGGCTATATGGATGTGATGGTTATTTTTCTCATTTGGGCTCAGACTTGAAGAGTAACTTGCTCCTTTGCTCAGAAATAAGGACCGTGGAAAACTTCCTTGGGAAATGGCTGTAGAGCATCTCTTAGTGGTATTTAAATAATTGAAATGTAAATATCATTGTAACCCAGCAGACCGTGTTTTCTCTCTGCCGCAGCAGTGCTTAGCATGTTGGAAAGGCAACGTGAAGAAGCAGGAGAGAAAGGAGAACGTTTCCCCAGTCCCAGGTCGTACTATGGATCCTGCTACAGCCTGCAGCTGTACCACTGGCTCTAGGCTGTGATCTCGTCTGATCTCCAGCTCAGCCGTGTCAGATCAGGTCAGTCCCTGGCAGAGAGATATTCCTGGAAAAAAAAAATTTTGAGATGTTTCCAGAAATGAAAGGTGACTGAAGGTAGTTAGCTGGGGCTGGCTCAGACCCCCCCCCGACCAGGGAAGAGACCTTTCTGCCACCTCTAGCTCCACACCTGCAACCAAACCAGCAATGCTTGCTGGCAGTCTGCAGAGTCAATGACGCTAACCATGCAGCACTGTACACTACCCCTTAGAAGTGCTGTTGCTCCGCTTTACAGGTTGGGAGTGATGTAATGAAATATCTTGATCAGGACCACGTAAGAACATTTTTAGTAGTGCAAGAACATGAAATTGTAACTTCCATGTCTGGAGCTACTGCTCTGAAAAGGACAGTCTTTTGATCTATGTGTTTTGAGTCCCTTCAATTCAGCTTTCATAAATCCCATGCACCTTTTTGCAAGAAGGTAAGATTTTAATTTTTTTTTTTTCAGTACTATGACCGTATATGAGTATAAAATGAAAAAGGTAGGATTTTCTCATGCTTGCCTGAAGACCTGGGAGCACCCTGGGTTGGCTGATGCGGTTGCCTGGGCAGAGTTAATGTAGGAGATGCAGGACTTGCTAGAGGTGGGAGGATTGTTGCAAAGCCTGAAGTCTGTACCTGACCGAGGGTACCACCATCCCCTTGCCCCCCTTAGCACAATTTAAGCCCTGAACTGAGAGCAGCTGGCAGAGCAGTGCTTCTTGCCCATATGGGTGCATTACAGCATCCCACTGAGGTTTCTGCAGATGATGGGGTGTGGGATTCTAATACATGTGCCGTTGGTTAGTGCCTCTGTGCTGGCACGGAGCAACTTGTTAATTCCTGGCATCTCTGAGCATGTGGCTGAGTTGATTAAGTTTTGATGCCTTCTGCAGGGGCTGTTGAAGGCATCAGGAAAGTTTGCTCTCTGCTGCTCTGACCTACCTTGAGCATCAGCTGTTCCCTGTTTCAAACACAAACATTTGGGCTGGAATTTGTGATAGCGTTAGGTGGTTTTTCTCAAAGAAGCAGTGGGGCAAGAGGCATCCTTGTTTCTGGATAAAGGGAGCTTTTTCAATCCCTCCCTCTAGTTACATTCAGACTCCCCCTTTTTTCCTTCCTTCCTATACGTGTGTCTCTTCATGGAAGGACAAGTTCCCTCTCTCAGCCCATTTCTCCCAGGTGGTCCCCAGCAGATTTACCGTCCATCTCCTTGACTTGTGCTCTGCTCCTTTCACTGCATCAGCTCATCTCTGCCAGCAGGACGGAGCTCACGGGGCATTTTCTATAAAGGACAGGCTCCCGCTCCACTGTGGTTTGTCATTACCAATCCATAGAAGCCCCAAGGAAGCTAGAAAATGGTATGTCCTCAGCCAGGTCATCTGAACGGGGCCACATCTTGCACCCATGCTGTTTCTGGTGCACACACCAGCTCCTGCAGGCTGGTGCTTTTGTAACCACTCCACAGCCTTTGGCCAGAACTTATGGGCATCAGTTAGCCTGGCTGCTCTATTAGAAATTGTCGTAAATAAGATGTTGAGCGTGCTCAGATTTACCATACACATTTTTTGCAATGTCTCTGCAGTGGGTTAGCTAGTGCCACCCATAATGCATTTCACTGGAAAGAAGCCTGCCATGATTAATAACTTAAATGATATATGCTGGGAGTCTTTTGTTGAGGGAGTGACTGATCCAAGGTCTGTTAAATAAATGCAAAGAATAGCCTTGTCTCCAGTGGGCTTTGGATCAGGCCCAGATTCATGATCATAATACACTGTCTTTTTTTCATAATTTTGTGAGGATGCATTTTTCTTTTGTGCAACAAACTGTAGCTAAGGGGAGTGGGGAAGAAAGGAAGGCAAAGAGAACCACAGAAACTGTGCTAAAGGAATTTAAAATGAAAAATGCATTAAAAATTTAGTATGTGAGCAAAACCAGACTACTTTGCTCTGGAAGGGTGAAAGGGAGAAAAAATTATTATTTTAATACGTACCAGGCAAGGACAAGCACAAATCTGACCGCGTCTGAGAACAGCAGAGCGCCACAGCCTTGGCTTACATTGAAAAGTTCTGGCAAATATCTCGGTTTAAAAGAAGGTGTGAGAAGGAAAGAGCCAGATCTGGCACGTAAGCCCCTACATGTTTGTGTGAAGCTATACCACACTTAGCTTTTGAGACTTTTTGCCTGATTTGAATACATATGTTTGATAATAGGAAATGACATATTTATGTTTACTCCTTACATTACTCAGGAGTCTTTTAAAGGCTTCAGGGAGTTATTACATACGGTTCTGCAAGCTTCTGTGTCGTTCTCACCAAAGCAACCTGATAATTAAGGGTCGCGCACTGTAAGGCATGTAAATCTAATGGCACTGGGAGCTCATGACATGTGCAGGTAAGTCTGAGATCGCTAGTGGGGAAAGACAATTTTCTCACATGAGCAGAGCGAGTTTGGGTTGGCTCCATCTGCGGGGACTCCTGGTCTTGCAAAGACACCCAGTGAGATCTGTTGTGTCCCACCTGGTCATGCTAGTCCGCCTGTGAGCATCACCTTGCAAACTGAGACTTTAAAGAGCGGTGGTCAGACATCCTCCCAGTGTTTCCATATGTTTTGTGTTTTTCTAATGAGCTCCACTTGAATTGCCAATGATTTTTTTTTTTTTCATGAGGAAAAGTTGTTTTCTAGGGGCTAAGAGACAAATCAAGAGAAAAACCTGGTTGTGCCTTTCAGGACTCCCTGTATTGAGTTAATTTCTTTATGAAACTGGATGTGTGTGTTAACAGTGTCTGTATGGAGACTTCTGGAAAGAGCATTATTGTGGAGTCCCTTAGAGAAACCAGTTCTTCTTTGGATGATTTTTCCTTCTAAAAGCCGCCGTGCAATCAAGGAGGAGATACACACGTGAAAGCGGGAAGATGCAAATATGCGCGTCTAGGCCATCCACGTTAAACACCCAAGAGGGGGAAACAAACCCCCTCATTTTCCTGCAGGAGTAGACATGAGTAAGAGATGTCAGTGCAGCTATGACATCTGTTTACATGGGGATTTTATGCACCTGTTCACTAGGCAATAACAAATGCTTACCATGGTGGTAGCTGTATCACACGGTACATATGCTGCTTCTGACATACATAACACCTCTTTAAGGAAACACATGGCCCCATATGTCATGAGAACTTGTTTACATTCTACAATACAGTAATGGAAAATATGTTTCATAATAAATGTTTTCATCATTTTTGTGTTTAAGGAAAGAATGGGAGTTTTACGCCCTAGCTGTCAAGCTGAGTGTCCTCCCTCATTGTTCTCGCTGAGAGATGTGTGGCTGTGGACTAAACTTCCTACAAGCTCTCAAAGTTCACAGAAGTTGGAGTCTCAACTGGTCAGTTTTAAGGGCTGATGCCCATGAAAAAGGTAAAATTAAAATAAGTAAGATTGGAACATATATTTGGGTGCAAATCAGAGTATTTATTTGGCTTGTTATCAAATGACCAATTTCTGGTCGCTTTGACAAGAGCAAATATCACATGTTGCCTGTGTAGAGCTCTTGAGATACTGAAGTCACCTCAGGAAGAATATCCCAATGGCTTTGCAGCCCCATCTTTTAGTTTAGTCACGCTGGAACCAGGAAAAGGAATCATATTACTTCATATCCATAAAATGAAGCAGGCTCCTGCTTGAAGGTTTAGTCCAACCTCCTGAGAAATTAATTTGAAAAGGTTTTAGCTTTGGTATGGTTTGGTTGAGATTATTCAGATTTATGCTGCCATTTTAAGGCTTTTGCCTTCTAGTAGTTCTTCTGTTTTCAGTTGTCAGTGTTTTCACCACGAAGACTGCTCATACATAGGAGTCCTTGTCCTCCATTCACTCCTCACTGCTGAGGCAAGATTAAGTTAAATTAGCAGTACTGTAAGAACTCAAAAGAAGGAGATGTTATTTCCTATGGAAGACAGGTCCAAGAGTTGTTAATTCTTATTATAGGGATTTTTTTTCTTGATATTTACCCTAACTGTCACTTTCTGGTATTTATTTTTGTGGAGTTAGCTAACAAGAGTGAAAATCAGACTCTACCTTGTTAAGGGAATCCGCTTATTTACAGACAAAACTGTAATATTAGAGATATGTGAACAAACAAGTTTTATTATTTTGATGTAAGGAATGATACATTGATATATTGTTCAAATACATCTTTTCTCTGTTTAGTCCTTCTGTAAAGCAGTATTTGCCACTATTTCAGCAGTTCACTTGATATAAAAGGATGGATTAATAGATCTTTTATTTCAAAATATAATAGCCTAAGCTTGTCTCTTTGTCTCTTTCCATAGATTTAGTGTTGTTTAACAATAAAGAATTTTCATGAGTTTCATAGCATGTCCACCCCAAGTACTTTTTATTACCTTTTATCACCACTACCTCATCTATCACATGCATATTAAAAAAAAAAAAGGCATTTTATTTTCTGTATTTTAAACTAGCTGCCTGATAACTTCTTGAGGTGCCTTTAACTGCAGTCTTGTGAGAAATGCAAACAGTGTTTGGCCATTTCTTCTTTTTTTTTGCATTGGTTTAGATTTTATGCAGTGCAATATTTATTCCTCCACCTCAGCCTCCTTCCCAGACTGGAGAGTCCTTGTCTGTTTTGGCCAAGCTTGGACAAATGACGTAACTCTCTGTGATCTGACAAACAGGGGCCACAGAGCACTTCAAAACTTTCTTGTGAAATGTGTCAATGTTAAAATGATAATAAAACTATAAAAATAGATTAAACTGCACTTTTAGTGACATTTTCTGGCTTATACTTTCTCCGTGTTAGTTTCTTGGGGCTTGTGCAATATGTTAGGGCATGAAGGTACTCTTGCCCATATGTATTTGAGGACAAAGATACATATTTTGAGTTCTCTGGGCTGAGCATGTGTTTTCTGTTTTGTGTTTTCTGTTTCAAACATGCTGCTCAGGTGTACTACCACATAAAAATACTTGTGCTAAAGTAACCCATTTTGCAGAAAGTCTGATGTTCCCAGGATAGCGCGGATCAGCTCTGACCTTCAGCATCTGCAGGGCAAAATTAAATCCTACTCTTGACTCTGACACTTACCATGTCATTGCAAAAAATTAAAACGAAACACCTCCCAAACTGTCTGGTCCCTGCAGTTTGCATAATAGAGAGAAATATGATATATTCTTTTAATACCTCGAGAAGCCTAAGGCCCTAATTCGACTAAGCATGTAAGTCTTATTGACTTCAAGGATGCTTAAAGTTAACCATGTGCTTCATTGCCTTGTTGAATTGGGGCCATAGATATAGTGGTAATGCATACCTTATTAAAAACTGACCTGGCTAAAAGCATGGGCTTACCAGGCTTTAATAGCATGCAGTTTAATTTATAAATAATTCCACTTTCTTAAAAGTATCCCTTTAACACAGAAAAACGTTAGGTTTTTTGTCCCAAGGATAAATTCTCAGCTGATGGGATCATACATAAGATTCTGCTTTTCCCCATACTGAAGCTTGGTTTTCATCCCACAGATATGTATATAAATATATATGTGTGTATATTTATATATCAAAAATATATATATTTGTAGGTTATTCCCACAATGTGGCCCAAGACTCCTTTTGAATTTTTAATTGTACATGAAATAGAGGAGATAGCAAATCTTGTTTGACTTAGAATTCTTGGCAGTCATTTCTTACTTTTAAATAAATTTCCTCCATTTGTTCATGGTATTCATTACAACTACATAAATACAGCAATTTTGAAAATATTGGGGACACATTTAAGTTTTGCATCTTAATCCATCTATTTATTTTTTATGTCCTTTAGAAGAGGATGGTGTTTTCAACTTACTGTGTTAGAGTATGCAAGTACCTTTTAAAACAGTGATTGTAATCTTGTTTTCAGGCTTTTGTATGTGAAATATGCTACTGAAATTTGCAGTGAAATCTTACCTATTAATTTCTCCTATAAGCTTTACTGAACTGGACTATTGTTCATGTACTTAGGTGTCTCATTTACAACAGAGTGCTGACGAGCTTTATGAATGGGAGAATGGCATCATTTAAAAAAGAAAATATAAAAAATAAAATAACATGAAATCCATAAGGAAAAACAGTTTCCCAGCATTTTTAGCAGCATACAATGTTCCATCAATCTGAAGCCAACCTTTGTTTGACTTATTTTCAAGTCAAGAAACAATATGATAACAACCTACATAAACATGGCAGGATAATTAAATAATCATTTTTCTTCCAATGTCTGATCAAGCCATAAAGAGAAAAATCACAAAGATGAGACAAATTTTATTTTGCTATCATATGCAGTGAGCAGTTTCTGAGAAATATTGTTTCCTCACTACAGGGAACCAGTGCTCACTAATAGCAGAGCCAAGCAAAATTTCTGAAAATTGTTATTGTAATGTTTACATAATGAGATCATATTTTCTTCCCTTATGCAGTACAGGTGCAAAATCTAAACACTCTGCTCCCAGAAGTGCAACCTTCCAGCCATTTCTTTCTTAAGCAGTCCTTGCAAACGTAACCAGCCAACTATTAATGGCCTATTGACAACTTTGGTAAATCTCTTTTTTTCTTGCCTCTTGCGACCCTACCAATGCAAAAAAACCCCCAACCCATCAACTCCAAATCTTTCTGCTCTTTAATTTTCTTTCTCTCTTTTTTGTTTTTTTGCTCATATTCTATTTTTTGAGGACCAGTCAACCTACAGAAGAGCATCTGCTGGACCCCGAGTGGGGAAGCAGACATGCGGAAGCCTTGCAATGTAAAAGCCAGGAGTGGGTCGGACCCCAGATGGTGAGTGTTTGCTCTTAACGAGGAGGCTCTTTCTCCCTCAAAAGAAGGGAGGTAGCACCCTCTAGCACTGAGCCTTTGCTACCACTCCAATGACAGGCACTGCCAAACATAAATCAGAGTGGTAACAGCCTCTGCTGGGGATTTAGACCCACATTTTCCTGCATGGAAGATAAAACCTTTTCTGGTTCTTAATTCAATCACATACCCAACTGGCAATCTTGCATATCAAAATGGGAATCCTGGGAGGCTGCTGGAATATGCAGATCAACAGAAGCTAATTAGCATTTACTTGCAGCCATCCTTAACTGATTGGCAGCACAGCTGTGGGGACCAAGCAGAACATGCTGAGTTGCATATTTGTATGGCCACCTGCCATTTGGTGGGATCCAAAATAGTGTAAACTACCACTTCACAATAACTCAGTGACCTTAGTTTTGAAGTAATATTGAATAGACATATTTGGCTAAGTGTATAATTAGTGCTTATTTCACCTGACATGCAGTTCAACAATAGGCTGTGCAGCAGTACCTTCTTAATTTGGCATGTTGATGTCTTAATTGAGATTGACAACTTGTTAGAGAGGTACTGTATTTCCAACGCAGGCTGAGATCTACCCATCATCACCGACTTTCCTAAGCATATGAAACGATGCACTTTTATGTCTTAAAACTTATTCCGGCTATTCAGAACTAAAGAATCGTACATAAGTAGAGCTTACTGACGAAAGCAACGGATCCGTTTCTTGCAGGGGTTTTATGTAAGTCCTTTCATTGCTTTGCTCAAAATATGCCGTGGAGTGGGGTGTGACCCAGAAAATAAAAATGTCAGGAAGCATAACAAAGAAAATAAAGGGGGAAAGCATGTTTAGGCAGAAGGAATATCAGTATTGTAGGCGAATTCACACAATGGTGGTGAAGTGAAAATGAATGAAAGCTGTATCAATGATTTGCTGTAAGCCATTGAGAAGAGAGTGATGCCTCTTGCCGTTAAGCAAGCAAAGATCTGTAGCCCGATTGCCTCATCATCCTAATCTGGAAATCTGTTTTACCTGGATGTTGGAATACCTCTGCTTACAGGCAAAAATAACCGAAATGGATCAAAGTTGTGTGTCCATAACAAATTATATAAAAATTACCTCTGTGAATTGGCATTTCTCAGGGTGGCTGGACTGGCTTGTAGCAACAAGGAATTTGGTCCTGTTTCAGACTGCATGCTAGAGAATTGAAAAAAAAAATATATATATGGGACTGATAAGTGATAAGAAGGGTATATCTAGGATTGCTGATCTATGTGAAATATAATGAAATACATAGGCAGTTCTGTAATACTTAGTGGAAGATGTAGTAGCATAGTGATAGATAAGAATGGAGTTCTTGTTTGTGTGTTTCCAAAAGGGGACCATTGCCTGTGGAAAAATAAGGGCCTTCAGTCAAAACTGTATCTTCATTCCTGTGTCACATATGGACAGAAGCAAGACTTGGAGCTCAGCTGCTATTCTTTACCTGAGGAAGTACTATAAAAAAAGGCCTCCTATGCCTTAACTATTACCTGCCTTTCTTGGTATCCTTGGGATAAGTATGTTCAGAGATACTTTAGAAGGACATGACCATAAGGTGTTTCATGTTTATTAAAGCACACACACGTGAAACACATTCCTGATAGTGTAAAGGAATAAGTGGCCAAGTTAAAAACCCTCCCGTGTGCCCCCCTGAACTGTGTGAGCTACAGATGGAAAGAGCCTACCAGGCCATTATGTCCAGGTGACCTGCCTCTGCAGAAGTCATTCCAGTAATTGCTTGATATTTGTTCTTTGCTACATTCTCCATCATTTTGTCAGTGCTCTTCAAGCAGAGACAGCTGTTGAACGTCACAGCAGGGGGAGAGCAGCTCTGTTCGTGAGCCCTGGTGTGAAGGCTTTGCACACATGGCCCCAGAATTGCCTTGGCTCTTTTTGTAGCCACACTGAATCAAACCATCTGCCTCATTCAGCTACTGCAGGAGAAAAATCTCAACTTGACTACTAAGAAACCCTGCCAGATAAGTAAATACTTCAGAGCTAAGGCTTCATAGACAATTTATCACTATTGCAATCAATTCTGCAATATGTAGTAATTACTGCAAGGTGTTGTAGATGTAGCCTGCTGGCCCAAAGGCAACTGAAGGTAACAAGAATTCTCCCATTGTCTTGGATGTGCTTTTGATCACACCCACAATTATCACAAAATGGTGTAGTTCCATTTCTGGACATAAACAGGGATGTCCTCAGGTTAGGGAGGTCATATGTGTCAAGAGTCTTGCTCCTTCCCAGAGAGATGTTGATTTCACAGAAAGTTACTCGGACACCTTGTTTTGTGAGGATCTGAGCAGGCTTGGTAGCTGGTTGAATGTAGAATGGAAGAGTTGTAGGAGTCTAAGCTAATGGGCAACTTGACAGTGCATTGGGCAGGTTGCTGCAGCTCTGGGCTTTATGTACGTATGGGAAGCCAGGAGCCTTGGGGCATTGGCTTCTGAGCCCTGAGACTCCCATTCATCTGGGACTTCCAGTTTCCTGTCTCCTTATTACGCAGCCAACTGGAATTTCAATTAGAAACTTATCCAAATTGTTTGGTAATTTTTCAAACCTTCTAGATTTCCTTCTTTTCCTTCCAGATCAGAATGAAAACAAACTTGGGAATATTAAAGTAATTCCTGTGCCAGAATTACATATCTTCATCCAACTTTACTTCTAAATTTGTGTCACAATAGGGTTTGTGACTGAGCTATGTCATGTTGCATCATGCTGTGTGAATGACAGCCTGACATTATAAGTGCTCATCACAGTGCCGTATATGCATAATGAAGTTCTAAGTTCTGCCAACAGACAGACATGGTCGTTTGGGAAAATGTATATTTGCTAAACTGCAGAAGTAGTAGTAGGAGCAAGGCAGTGAATTCATTGTCCATCAGCCTACTACTGTTGTGGTGCTTCTAAGAGCTAAAATCTTATGGTGATCATTGTGTATTTTTACTTAGAGGGCTGGTATGCTTGATCCACACAAACATCTTCCTAAAGACATCTGAGCTGGCAGGTGCTATCAGCTCCACACTGGGCATCTGACCTAATGGCTGATGAAATGAGCTGTTAAGGAGCTTCTGATTACCTTTGACCATGAGTTTCTAGCAAAGGACAAAGAGGCAGCACCATCTGAAATTAAGGCAGGCATTGCAAGACTGTGGTGAACTGCATGAACATCTCCAGGTGTTCCTGGGGAATATACTGACCATGCGTTGTGTACCCCAAGCAGTGCTGCATACTGTTTCATGAGACTTCCACACTTCAACCAGAGCATGGCTTTTGCACAATGACTGTTCCATCATCTTTCTGATGAAATGGGCTCTCTCTTAGGAGGCTCAAGAGACTAAAGAGGCCCAAATACGACAAAAAAACTACTGGACCCTGCAGAGGGCTTGCTGGGAAATGCTTTGTGCCATCCCTGGGGTTGGAGAGGGTGACCCTGCTAGCATTAAAGCAAATTCTATGCATCTCAGCTTCCTGCTAGTGAAGAAAGTCACTCCACCTGTTTAGAAGCACATTCTGGAATTTCATTTGGTGGAAGTGTCCATCTCTCACACCTAGGTGAGATGCCATGAGCAGCAGGACAGTTCAGCCATCAGGAAGGCTCTGGGACACCTCTTTGTTACAATTTGTCCTGATCTGTGGTGATGCTTTAATAGTTAATTGGACGACTCCATTTTGAAAGCCTGTGTTGCAAGCCGAAGGGGGATGCAGTCCTTGCATAAGACTTTTGCTTCTTTTCCACTATGCAAAATAACAAAAAAGACTAATCTTAAAACTGCTCTTAATGAGTATAACCAAAATATTAACAGTAGTAAACAAGAATACATTTGCTCATAACTTGTCATATCAGTGTAATAAATTAAGCCAGAAACACATTAACATTTGACAGCTTAAACAATGCAGGAAAAAATACAAACCTCACAGGGACTATGTGAAGCATGTTGGCAGTTTAACAGACATTTTGAGATGTAGATACATATATCAACCTTTCTGAATTTAGTCTTGATAACTCCTTTTCCTCTGTGTGCCAAAACACTGCCGTGTGAAGACTAATGAGTTCCAGATTTGTTTATCTTTGGTGGCTAAGGCAGATTCATGAGCCCCTTGAACCTATTTTACAGCGGCCATGTGATACCAGCGTGCAACACCAGAGGCAGAAATGTCTCTTTTATGCTGATGGATATACGGCGTGTTAAAAGATCTTACAAGAAAGATGTGCTTGGCCATCTGATACAAGGGACCATGTCAAATCTGTTTTGGATGATCTATATGAGTGAATTGTCCTGCCTGTTAGCTTTCATATGTGTTTTATGTTTATGTTCAGAGGTGTAATAACAAATGCTCGGAATAAATCTTGCACATGAAATAGGGATTATTATGTCTAACAGCAAGACTTCATGTCGTGCACTCACCAGATTTTTGTATGGGTGATTGTTTTTTCCAAACTTTTTTTCATATTGTGTGAGCTCTCAAATAAACATTGTAGCTCAGGAAGACCCTGGGCCACCTAAGAGAAACTTCTTCCTTTTGCTTTTCCCCTATTTGAGCTCTACTTTCTTATTTGGCTCTTTAGATTTTGCTTTTCCATTAATCGGGGGTGGGGGGGTGGGGGTGTTTTAATGTTTGCCTTTGTTATGATCTGCAGCCATTACTGGTGAAAGGAGGGATTATGAATATGCATCTTTATTGAAGTTAACATACAATGTTTTGTGTAGACTTTTGTGAAAGCAGAGCATTTTCCTGCTGGAGGTCCAAGCTGGTGATTTCCTTGTGGACTAATCTTCGCTCAGTTCTGCAGAGGGTGGTTTGGATCTGTCATCCCCTCAAACCCGTGACTGGTTTTTATCTCTTGACAGGACAAAGTTGGTACAAAGGCACCTTAAACAGCTTAAAGCAGAGAATGCTATGTGAGAGTCCCTGGGTGATGGCCGGTCGCTGCGGTGGACCTGCCTCTCCTGCCGTGGCACCAGCGGTCTGGCCAGGGACAGGAGGGGCAGCCAAGGCACATGCCCAGTGAGAGCTGTAGGTAACAGAGAGTAAGTTTAAACAACTCTGTTGAACACCTGACTTTCTGCCTTCAGATTTCTTATTCATTATTAGCAGTGTAACAGAGGCTCTAATGTACCCTTTCCTTAGTTATGGTCCAAAAATAACTTTTCTTTCCTTGAATTTAAATGTGGTGTACATGTTTAAGTAACTTTGTTGTTGTTGCTTTCCTGTTTTAGCAGATGCATTTGAACTAACTACTTCTGCAGAGTGATTCCTTCTTTAGCAGAGACTGCTCTGTATCCTCCTGTTTCTTGTAAGTAATATTTTTTCATGATTTTTGACTGGTGGGGCCAGGTCATATTTTTTAAATAAGCAGCAAGAAAAGTCAATAATCAATCGTCTCTCCGCTCAATTCTGATTTGAGAATGATAAAATCCAAATACAGCCAGAACCACACAAGAGTTTCTGTACAAGTATGACAGTACATAATGGTGTCCCATGCAGAAGGAGATGCAATGCATGTATATCCTTGTAGTGTGTGATTTGGGAAGGAATAGGGAGAGTAAAGAAAGATTTGTTAGAAAAACTGACTTATGTATAGGGAATATTTTGGGGGTTACTTGTAAGAAAAGCTTACTTGCTTGCTATTTGGATATTTAGTAAGTAATCTAACACCTGGACTCCGGTTTTCCAGGAACTGACCTTTAGCTCTTTCTGACAGCAATACTAAACCAAAGTCAGAATTTATTGCATAGTAAAGAGAGGTAACAAACGCTTTTGGGTTTCACTGCTCATGGATGTTTCTTTTGTTTACTTTGTGCAGCACACTCCTGCGACAGCCTGATCGAGCCTGGAGTCCCCACGTGCTACACATTGTATGAACACATGGTGAGAGACAGTTCCTGGCCTGAAACGTTTACAATCTAAATAGATGTGGCAGGTGAGAAGTGGATAGTGAGGAATTTTCTTTTATTATAAATGGACATCTGAATTGGTGAGAGGGGGAAGTGATTCAGCCATAGGCAGGAATTTCGCCCATTCCCAGCGGTTGCTGAGCCTCCACTTACAGATCACGCTGCTCTCTCCAGCTCTCTATTTCATGGCTGTGAAAGCAACCATTTAAGTATGATTTTTCTGAATGGAAGAAAAATGTAAAAAGCAAAAAAAAAAAAGCCATCTCACATAAGAACACTAGTCCATTTCTGTACCATGAGCGATGACTGTTCTTGTTCCAGTAAAAGCCAGACCTCCTCATAACGTACCTTATAACCTGTTAATTATAATTTTCTTCTCTAACATTTGGATCACACTACTAAATATTTTTAAATATCTATATATGTGTTTTTTAAGCTGCTGGGTTTGGGTTACACCTTTTCCATATGCCCAGCCCACACAATCCCATCAACGCTTTCACACACCAGTCAAACACTCTATATTTGTGTGAAACTCACTGAAGGAAAAAAATTCCTATTACTACTACTACTAATACAAATTCATTTCTCACAACTATTAGTATTTTCTTGAACGCCGCTGAATGAATTTACTGCAATTGAATGTCTAACTTTTTCTTGTGTTGATTCAGTGAAGATTTTTGATTTATATTCATAATTATTCCAGTCCCATCACCACACACCTTATTTTTTCCTTTTTGCTCGACAAAGATCCCTTTACAAAACTTAATCACTTTCTGTATGAGCAATCCCTGAATACATTTTATATTCTGTTGTTACTGGGAATGATGTTCTGAAAGTTGATATACATTGCAACAGCAGGTGTTAAGACAGGCAAGTAGGGAACAAAAGCTCTTAGTGCATGAAAAAGTCTAATAATAGACAATTTGTTCACCTGGCACTGGCTGCATAAGCATTTGAGATGAGCTCATTGTTATTTGGCGATGAGCTTTCTGCTGGTCGCATGGACGAAAATATGGAAAATCCAGGTTGTGGATAGAAAGGTTTGCTAATATTAGAACAGCATTAAATGATGCATGATAGAGCTGGGGAGGTTGCAGGGTGAGCTGCGGGGTTTAAAGCAGTGAAACACGTCCATAACTAGGAAAGCAATCAATAAAGACACAGTTGTGTATATTCTTGCAATAAAATTACATGTGTAAACATTTTCAATAACTCTACAACTGGGCAAGCTGTTCAGAGCAGGTTTGCACTCAGAAGTGTAGTTCAAGCTTTTTCCAGGCTCGTTGAAAACGTGGCCATTAGTTAGGGAAGCTCACCATGAAAAGCAGAGTTAAGCAATCTGGTCAAAATTGAATCATCAATCCGTAAAGGCAATTCTCCGCAGCAGTTATGGGGCTGCCAGAGCTGGAGGACAGTGCTGGGAGCACCGTTACGTCCTGCTGGAGTCCCAAGCATGAGGTACACAGGGGTACGTGTCCAGACCCAGACCAGTCAGTGTGAGGAAGAGGATGCTGATTCCTGGGAGCGCATTGAAAACCTCCCTGCGTGTTGTTGGTGTTGCAGGCATTTGGGAAGCTTCCTCTTCAAGGAGGGGAGCATGCCTAGTCTGGGGGAGCCTGGAGGGGAGCAGAGACGGAGTCTGTGCTTGGCTGTAGTTCCCATCCACCCCCAAGAAGTTACAATGGAAGCAGTGCTTCAATTAAAAAGGGCAGTGCTACAGCTGAGTGTCCCTAAACCACCTCCTCCTCAGTGTGTACACTGCCCCGAGAAAAAGGGACATATGTGCTCCCCCAGAACAGACAGCAAAACGGGCATTCTTAACCCGGAGGTGCGTTTTCATGTGCTAACCTTCTAAAACTGAGGAAATTACATTAATTTTAACATACCGTTATTTGTCATGTTTTTGAATCGGAGAGCAAAATTCCCTCCGATCTTCTTGATTTGGTTTCATTTCCATAGGAAATGCTGCAGGACCCTGTTCCTATTTACTCCTCTAAGCCATGCACACAGTTGTTTTGCCTGGATCCCAGGAAGATTAAGGATGAGGAGACTATAAATGCCATTGGATCTCTTTCCTTAGGCAGACTGTGGAGATGAACTCTGTGCCAGCACTTGCAACTGGTGAGCTCCCTCTTGGCTTCAGTTCCACTAAAACTTCACTTTATCCTCACGAAGGCAGGTTGACCTTCTAGTTCAGTTGTTAATCAAAAGTCTCAGTTCCTCGAGATTATGGCTGCAGTTTCCAGGAAAGAGTAATCTTACGGTCTTTACAATTGCCACGTGTCGATGAGTCACCACCACCATGCAGTACATTGGGCTTGCTTTCCAAACCATAACTATTAGGGCACATTTTGGGCCTAAAGCCACCTCCCTATTAAGCTTAAGCTATAGTGGATTGACAGTTGTATTGCTGTCAGGCAGGGCTTATTTCACACTAGTGCTATTCATCAGCATCAGATCTGGTATTGCAAACATTTGTGGCAAAGTTAAGCTCATCCAGCAAGAGGTCAACATAACCCTATACCACCCCCTCAAAAAATCCTAATTAGAATACGGGATATTGATGACTTTAACAAATACTTCACAAGTAGGAAATTATTTAAAAAATAAGTGCCTAATACTTCGAATAGTGAATACGCTGGAGAAGTTTGTAAATACTTAGCAATCAGTTCATGCATTGCTTGACCAGACCAGTTGTGCAGCGATGGCCTTTGTGCCAATGTTCAGGTCTGTTTGGCCCATATCTATGTCATTGAAAAGTTGTGGACCAAAGAGTTAGTTTCTTCATATCAGTTATTTTTGTTCTCCATTCTTTTTTTTTTTTCTTTTGAAATGTCAGCTGGAATGTAGCACGCAAGTCTTTAGGTATCTAAAAGGAGGCCACAACACTGAGCACAGATCAGATTGCTTTTCCTTGCAAAGCTCCCCCCTTTGCATTCCAGCCTGACAAAGTTTTGTTGCAGTTACTCAGTACATAGATAACTAAATGCTTTAAATACTAATTAAAATAGATGATGTTTAACTGTTGGCCTATGCCATTTGTTTATGATGGAAGACAGCAGTGAAGCAGAATCATCTATTATCATTATCAGCAGTGTTTCTTTTCTTCTTCTCTTCTTGTCCAAGTGCTGACATGGTTCTCGTAAACAGCCTCATTTCCAACAGAATCTCTTCCTCCACCTTTCCACTGTCTTATCTTTCAATTCACCCTGAGTCTACCTTAAAACAATACATTCCAATTTCCCTGGGTTTTTTTATGCTTGAAACTTTATATTGGAATTGTTTCAGGCCAGAATGCTTGCAGCCCCATTCTCTGTATGCAGAAGTGCTTTCCCATTAATCAAAGGAAAAGCTGAGTAAAGTGGTACAATCCACATTCTCATTTTGGAAAATTAAAAGGCAGTATCATTATTAAAAGGCAGTTCTGCTAAATGATTTTCTGATGGAGGGAGAATTGGGACACACTACATTGTCCGGTGACTTTGCCAAAAATATGACACCAAGAGACACGATAAATGAATGTATAAATAGTAATTGTTCTGAAAGGGGTATTCATAAATCACAAAGCGAGTTGCAGGACATTTCTTTCTCAGTGAGACTTGAAATGTGATCTACCTTGAATTAAAAGAAAATCAGATTTTCTCTTTTGGTTGTGTCGAAATGATATAGAAACTGGAAATCCAATTTCCCTGAAGGAGAATCCCATGCAAAATATGAAGCTCTGCAGTAAACATTAGACCAAGTTCTGCAAAGAGGAGGGGTTTGTTGAAGAGTGCAAACCAGCAATTTGTTGGAGTAAGAAGTTATTAATCATACAACACTTAGGGTTAGCAAAGTTCTGGCCTTGAATTGGTGACGCACAACAACAAATTGAAACACTCCAATAAGAACAGATAGGTTGCTCTGTGAAGTTCTGCAACAGATCCTGAAAGACCTTTTCCCTCACAAAACAGCCTGTGTTATAATGAAAAACAATCCTGTTATTTGTTGTGATCATTTATCAGCAGAATTTGACCTGTCTTATGCTGTCTGTGTAGATATTCTTCCCAGGGTTCATCTACTGCGCTTTTGGGGGGACAAATTACCTGCAGACCACCACTTCCCTTTTTTTACCTGAACAGCATCTGCATTAGTATGTGCACAACCTGGGAAGCAGAACTGCTGAAAAGCTGGGTTCTGAAGCGTTTCTAGGATGGCTGAGTGCTGGACCTTATCAAAAGGTCTGTCTTTCTAACAGCTGAGTCCTGTGGACGTGCCCCTGCAGACCTAATCCAACTCTGTTTTAGTTATTAGACCAGATACAGGATTCAGAGGGCACTTTTAAGCCTGGGTCCTCTTTATTTCCAGAAATCCTCTAGCCACCTCCCTCTTCTCTTCCAGGGGTCTCTCCATGACCAAGTTTCTGCTGTGCCTATAAGCAGTGGTGTGTAGGTTGGCATCACTAGCTATAATTCACTGTAAATGCATTTGAAAGTAGACCCTTGATAAGATTTGGAAAGAGGGACTGGCTCAATTATGCAGCTATGTGATCTTATTTTATTTGCTTTGGTTTTACAGTCTGCCTCTTGTCCTGCTTGTTGTTTGTCACACTCCCTTGTGCTCTGGTTTAGATCAAATGAGCACTTCTACACTTTCTGTTCGTATAGCTTAGGATATAGGGACAGCCCAGGAAAAAAGCCTGGGGCCTTGAAAAACACAGATTTGCTTGGAGAGAGTCAGTTTTGGAAAGGCAGGGGGAGAAGAAACTTGGCAGTCATGAGGGGGCTAGAGCGAAGGGGATGTAACCAGGACATGATGCACCTCACCAGCCCTTTCATCGGGTTGCAAGGAAAAAGCCAGATGTTTCGGAGCAGGAACCTTGGCCATCAGCTGCTAGCCCACTGTAGTTCAAAGACTACAGTATTTTTGGTACTCCTATAAATCTGTAGTGGTCAGAGGATAGTTGCTTTGCTTGTTTTCAAGTATTATTCTGGAATAGCAGTGTGTCTTTTTTGCATTGGGTACCTGAACCCCAACTACATGATGTAGGCAGTCAAGATGCTCATGCAGCCTTGATGGTCATACACTACTGATGCAGTTTCTGATTTCATAACTCTTCCTCATCTGACATAGTGATTTCCTCAGCAGCAGCAAAGAAGATAATCTGGTTGCCAGACTGACCAATGCAAGGCGGAGATTTCTGAAGCTCAGTAGCAGGAGTTGAAACAGTTGGTAATTTAGGAGTTCGCTGAATATGTTTCTTTAGTATAGCCTGCAGGTCAGCCATTACCTGCTAGTAAATAGGTAACAAATAACCACTAACAGTGTCAGCTTCCTCCTATTTATTCTGTCATACTATATTCTGAGTCTTTTTGTGCCACAGGAAAAACTACCTGGTTGGAAAGGCACAAGCCACAGCCAGTCCTCCCTGCTGACACCTGTACAAGTCTGCGTGGAATTGGTGCCTCGGGCTGTCCCCAAAACCTGCGGAACTGCAGGTAAATCACCGCTGCCGTAAGGGAACTTCCAGCCAACGTTACTCTGTCTCTTGTCTCATGCATGTCTGTGTGGCTGACCTGGTTGGTTCCCAGCCAAGGATCGTTCTCCAGCTGAGAATTTGGCTTTCCGGTAGCAGTCTGGGCTTTTTACAAGAACTAGTAGTCAGGCACAATTGCCTTCTTTCTCATTCTTTCTCCTGCACTTCATTTGGTTTATCTACCTTGCTAAAACTGGCTGAAAGGTATCTGTCAGAAGATTGATGCAATAAATTTCATGCTATGTCTCCAGTAAGTGAAGTATTTTCTGCCCATTATTCATCCAGCTCCTGGAGTTGGACAGATAGTTTATATTAATAAAATATACACTAATATCAAAACATTTTTCAAGCCAAATCTATTAATTACTTTTTCCATTATCTGTTTGGCTTTATACATGAATAAATGAAAAGAAGCAGAGAAGACAGAGACATGACACTATCTGTTATGTAAATCACCCTGTACATCCCAAACCATCTTCTGGGACAGTGCTAACTAATTTATGACAGGTCACCCAATAGTTATTAATAAGTTATTAAACTGATATAAAATTAATCCAGTAATATTTCTTGAATTAACAATGCCTGACCCACGACTTGAATCAGCCTGTTTATTTTTGGCAAAAGGGGCCGAAAGTCATGGCCGGTTTCAGGCTCTACGCTCAGAAAATTGCGTTTTTCCCTGCATGTGGGTAGACGTTGAATCTCTCCTTAATAGCGGCGAAAGATTCAGCGTTGCATTGCTTCGCCACAGATTCTGTTTCCTCACTTGAAGGGACGAGCCAATCTGTGCCCTCCCACTGGGGCTGTAGAAGGTATTGCAGATCCCAGTTTGCTCTGGGACATCCCAGTGACATTAAACCCTCTTACATTTCCCGGCTTTAGGATTTGACTAACTGCTTGAGCCTGACTTTGGGTACAGTGAGTTTTCGGACATGAATGCAGTTTTGGAAAACTCACCAACACCATGGGTCCTTGCTAAAGATGCATGTAATTATTAAAATGCATTTCCCCTTTGCCAGTGGAGGATGGCTTCATAGACATATGCTCTCAACGCCTGTTAGGTCCAGAATATGTTCTGTCCGTATCCTCTGAAGCCTTCATGTTTCCTCATTACGTTAATGGATGGCCATGCGCTCTGTACTCTGCTTGCCTCCGCTTGAATTTTGCATTGAGCTTTCAATTAGCAGGATTCGAACTGATTATTCTGGCAATGCTTTCCCCTCCTGAAATCCAACTCTTATTGCACATCAATTTTTAAAAAGGTGTTATTGATACTTCAGGAGTTGTCAGGGATCTGCTCTGGTGTGCCTAAGGACAAGGGAAGAAACTTGCCTGGCATCAGGATAAAGCTGCTTCCCATGACCATCGAGTCGCATGCACATGGGATGGCAGGGGATGGCAGGCTTCTGCTGGAAGACCTGTCTTTGCAGCCCCTAACCAGAAAACTGGGAATTTGATGAGAGAGACTGGTAGCGTAAGACTTGATTCAAGCACAGGGGATATTTTGGTGACAATTTTTTTTTTAAAATGTATGAATATTGGGTGGGGTCTCACATCCCCGAATTTGAATCATTTGAAGTTTGCCAGCCCTCATGTCCTTCATTAGTCAAGGGTATTTACTTCATTTTCCATCCATTTTTCTTCCTTTTGTCGCCTCAGCTTTGCTGCCTTCAAGGAAACAATATATTGCACAGAGGCTGCTTTGCCCTTAGAAAGCATACGGAGGGTTGTTTAGCTCTGATGCTGTTCTTCTCTGGCGACGTAGCCTGAAACTCAGCTGCTACCTATCTGTAACCCAACCTATTTTTCCTAAGAAAAGTTAACCCTTTATTTGTCAAGGGAATTACCTCTTATCTGCGATGGTATCAGTCACACTGAAATTTCCTCCTCTGAGCCCCAGCGTGCAGATACAAGCCTGCTGCCTCGGTGGCGTGGTCTGAAAGACACACGATCAATTCAGCCCTACTTTCTCCTGAAAGGAGTTCAGCTAAGCTTTCTGACCACAACTATCTAAAAATATTTGGAGCCTTTTTGTTCATTATACATAATTTTGATTAATGTCATTGTTATTCCAAGCTGTTGCTGTACATGTATGTATTGGGTTTTGCAGTGGTTAAGCTATTAGCGTTCTGTTACTGATACAGCAATGCTGCAAATGCCAGTGTTATTCATAGAAATGCAGTTGCCTGGTGTTAATGTTTTTGCAGACCAAACTTCATCTGATGAGAGTATTCACAGGGAGTGAAGTGTAACTGGTTTCGGCACTCGGGGAACTATTTGTATGCAAGATTTTGATTTTCCATTTCAGATATACCTGAGAAATAATTAGGTAAAGTGAAACCAGCTTAAAGATGGCTAAAGAGGTACTGAAGTTGGAAGTCTGCGTGGGCTTGTGGGTGCATGCTCATGCCTCTCCTACTCGTATGAAACCACTCTCCATTGCTTTGAATGAGTTGCAGGTGCCCGCATCATGGTGTGGTGTTGCAGGACTGGGCTTACTCCAGTTAAAAGAGCCTGACTGGAGAAGGGTGAGAGCTGCCAACAGCACATTTTGCAGTCGCCTGCTGGCTCTGGAGCCTGTCCCCAGCCCCACTGGTGTGAAACAGCCCAAATATTCCTGACCCTTCCGGGCATGATGTAAAAAACCATCTGTATGCAACAGCTTTGGAGGAGGCCTGATGGCATGGGATTTGAAGCTGGGTGGAAGGGGCTATATTCTGCCACTTGATTTATTGGCTGGTCAGATTAATTTGCTTTGTTGTGCTGGAGGATCATTACATTGCCAGGTGTTTATTCCAATTGGACTGTGAATCTAGCTAATTGCCAGGGCACCTAGAGCTTGTGAATAACCTTTTATGAAAACAAAACAAAAACTTAATCTAAATGTACAAAACAACATGAAGCATCTTGCAAAACAACCCTCATTAGGTGTTGATTGGAAGCCACAAGGTGGAACAAGAACTTAGGACAGGCTGGGGTTGTGGACCCAGCAGCGTGTCCTGAAGCAGAGCTTTTGCCCTCGACGCACAGGTAGGACTTGTCTCAGGGCCGTATCCAGAGAGGATGCTCATCTTCGGTATTCCTGTCTCTGCATGAGTTCATGGAAGCCTGAGACCAAGGACCCCACTCCTCTTCCTCTGCTTCCCAAAGTGAGAGTTCAGTAATTCACCTGGCAGGGAGGGGAGTGAAGCAGAGCCAGGAGCAGCTGGAGGGATGGGGTCCTTCCCCAGCTCCTGCTGCCCGTCCAGCTTTAGCACAAGCTCCATGCAACCCAGCGGGTAGGGCCCAGAACTGGGATGCCAGGATCCCAGATTTTGTCATCAGCTCCTACAACACCCAGTCTGCCTGACCTTGTTGTTTAGCATCTCCTCCTTGTCTGCTTGCTCTCCCCGGGCGAGCCATGTGGGGTGGGGACCACCTCTGATGGCCAGCACAAGAAGGCTTTGCATCACCTGGTACATCATCCACCTGGGAACCTACTCGTTCGCTCATTTGAAGCACACTGTGGCAGGACTTATACTTCTGTTTATTTTTACTGTTATTTTTACTGGTTATTGCACTATAACCTAGTGCAATTTTTAAATGTTTGAAAGCTGCTGGGCACGTCTGAGGGGTATGCCCTACTCGGTCTCTTAGGAAGTGATAACTTTCCTCCAGCTTTTTAGCAATGATGCAATAAATTATTACCCCACCATAGAATTTAATTGCACAATTAAATACATCATTTACAAGGCTTTTAGCATGTCCTGCTAAATTCTCAGTTTTTCATCTAATCTCTGTAGGCTGTCATTACATTTTCAGAGACCTGTATGGATTTCATTCCTGTTAAACATATCGGTAAATCACAGCAGGAGAAAACCCTGACACATTTCCCTAGAAATTTTCACTGCAGCCTGAGCTCCTAACCTTGCGGCTTCATGTTCAATAGGTCAGCCGAGACGCCATTTGTCATTGCTCTTTAATTACCGTGGAACCTCTAATCCAGGCCACAAATTCCTCCCTGCCCATACTTCTTTTTACTTCAGAATGCGTATCTAATAGCAACCAAGGACTTTTCCTATTTTCTCACTTGGAATCTGTTTTGGGAGCTTGGAATTGCTATCTAACTGAATCAGTAACATCTGTGACTGCGGGGCAGCTTGAGTGGGAATAGTTAGAGGGTTAGACAGATTTCCTGCATTTTAAGACTCTCTTCCTCTGAAGAGACTGCTTTGGGACAATCCAATTGCATTTAATGCCGCTTCTTTCGTTTTTCTTTTTTTTGCTCTTTTTGTTGTTTAACCCCATCTTTTCATCCCCTTTCTTCCTCTCCCCCTTCCCTCCAAGTTGTTTAGGTTTAAGAAGTAAAAATTACTTTAAGGAACCATGCCAGCATTTTGAAAAGTTTCAGTTTCAAACAGATGAAAAGGAAAAGTCTGAAGGGATTCCTAGAACTGTATTGCAGCTTGCAGGTATGGCTTTGATTTTCCTTTTGGCAGGCTTTCGCCATTCACTCTTTCATTGCCCTTCCAAGAAACACTGCTGGGTGCCTAAAGACCGGTACACTTCTTACACTTGCCAGAAGAAGATAACAGTAATGCTACAGTTTGTGCTTTGAAAGATTAAAAGCAACATTTATTCCTTACAGTACTTTCAGACTTCCTCACGTTAATTTAAAATCCATTTTAGAGAATGCTTGACTACTAATACTGGATTTTTAATTTTTTTTTTAAATTCTGTGCATACCGTACATGTTATTTAAACCAAATAAGAGGTGGATTAAAGTCAGCGCAATTCTTTAAAGTGCATTAACTGCTTTGAGGACTCCTTTCCCTCTCTTGGACAGAATACCCTGTGCCTCCATGACTGGTCTCTTTATGATATCTCTAAAAGTTCTGGCAAGAAATGACCATACTTTGAGAGTAAATTTCCATTTTTCAGAAACTTTTTTCTCCTCCCTCCCCTTTGAGGTGGTAACCGACCTCATTGCTAGTCAAGTAGACAACAAAAGTGTCCCTTCCCCGCCTTGTGGGGTGGCTGATAAATTATTCATACCACTAATGAGGATTTTGAATTTTCAGGCAAAGTGTGATGGCATTTTTAAAGGCTTGCATCACTTCAGCAACATTTCTCCCACACCTGCATGCTTCAGGCAATCAGGTGTTTAAAATTACCGACGCAGAGCTTTGCCCCTTCTCCTCCTGCAAGTGCTTTGGTCGACAAGGGAGTCCTGTGGCTATTTTGTCTGTTTGTCTGCGCGAGGATTTTTCTGTGCTAATTAGCGTGAGGGGAAAGGGGAATCTGAGAGGGCTGTGTTAATTAGCAAAAGGGATCACATACCTTGCCTTTTATTAATTTTGAAATGACAAGACACAGGTGCACTTTTAGTGGTGTTTGAATGTATGTTAGCATTTAAGGTTCTTTCTTTTTTTTTTTTCTTCCTATGGATTGATCTTACTTTAGTGGGAGTATATCAGAAAAAAAAATCTCAAAGTAAGGAAGCTCCGGCTGAAGCAAAGAGCTACATGATGTGAAAGGGCTGATTATGTTTATACTACATGTTCTCCTGTGAAAAAACCAAGCCCCCCAGCTAGTAGGGGAAGAAAGGTCACTGGAACTGAAGAAACAACTGACTCAGTGTCTTAATTCTGAAGGAAATGAGCCCTTTGGAGATGAGAGGGATTTTCTGATCTAGTTCAGTGGAAGGCATGCAACTATGAAAATAAACTTTTCCTGTTATGTTGGAGAATAAAGCAGTGAATCAGAAGGACTGAGGATTGAAAGGGAAAAAAAAATTACATTTAGGGGTTTTTTTACCTTTAAATGCTCCACAGGTGATTGGCAATGCTGTATCATTCTCCCAGATTATCATCCACAGCATCCCTAAGATAAATTTGAGAGTGAAAGATTAAGAATTAATTAAATCCTTCTTGTATGTGGCAGCCAGACTTCCATGGCTGGGCTGTAAAAAGCCTCACCATTACTGGTCTACCTGATGGCATTGGGTCCTGAGGTTCTCACATCTCCTTTCGTACCCACTGCACATGAACATTTGAATGCGAAGGAGAAGGTAGAAGGCTTACTCTCCAAAAAGTCCTGTACAGGGAATTTGGTATGTATGTATTGCACTTTGAGTATGGACCCGAGCCTATATTTGAGCCCAAACTTGCCTTCAGTCCACACTTTGTGGAGCTGAGTTTGCAGTGGCTTTTGGTGAATGTGAAAATTAGAGCTTGCATCGCGGCTGGTCCATACCCCAGAGAACAACATCCTAGATGCGTTGGCCCACTTGACCTTCCTAGGACACTTCTGTCTGTCTTGTTTGCCCTGACAGCTATGTCTCAAGAGTGCGAAATCCTTCCCATATATCAGTCACCATAAGGGAAAGTGTGACCTATGATGGGCAGCATGAGGCAGGGACACTTATACAACAGTGTGGATTTCTACGCCAGGGTATAGATGGTGAATTGAGTTTGGTTATGAATAGCAAAAAATGATCTCAAACTTAGCATGTTGCCTTACTTGGCATCATAGGGCTACTGTAGACATAGTCTTTGGGGTCATGGATAGGTACACAGGAATGCCTGTGTGGTGGTAGCCAGTCTTTATCATAGGTTGTTTTGGTGAAGGCCATGATAGCTCTTGTGGGGCTGCCAAGGGTTTAGAAATGTGCTGAGGAATCTAAATCCTCATATAAACTGCAATGGCACTGTGAAGTATGAGCACTGTAAATCTTTACAGATTACTGGACACCTGAAACAAATATACTTGAGAGCTTTGGTGCATATGCCAGTCATTCAGTCATTCTTGGACAATAGTTTTGCTCTGAAAGAAAGCCAGCTGAGTAACTACAGCTACTTCACACCATAGCGGTAAGCACAGAGCATGCTTAGTGCTATGCTTACAACAAAAGTGACCATTCTGAAAAAGCAGATCACTGTGGAAGTTGATCAGAAATGCCACAGAGGATTGTTTTTAATGGCTTTTGGGGGAATATTAAGATTTATTCCTGTAAAGACTTACTCAGCATGTTGCACAAACGCCTCTTAGCACACTAATAAGTCAATGTGTTACTGAATGCTTAGCTATTATAATTACAGCCACATGTTGTCCTTTTTACAAATAGGTCTGGCTTAATTGCATCATTTTTCAGCAGGATTTATGTGGTCCTGTTTAATCTAAAATTAGTACATGCACAAATGAAGTGCAAACTATTTTCCATCACTGAACTGTGAAATGTTCTCCAGAATAGAGATATACCAACATGTTCCTAAAAAGATGCAATAAGCAGTCAGGCAACTTTCTGATTTGTGTGTGTGTCTGCACCTATACAATTTTGCTAAAAGTAAGAAAAAATATACTAAAATATATATTAACTGCAAAATGAACAAAAAAGACAGTTAAATGATCTAAATCAAGCAGTCTTTTTTGATTATCACTAGTAAAACAAAGGATGGGGGAAATCATAAATCTATCTTGATATTGCTAGCTTTCAGCATTTATTAAATACAGTAAGAGCTAATGCATTTTATATATTACATCAATCTATCACATGTAAATATATCACATTTATAAGATGCTCTATAGGCCAAGATTGTGTTGGCCTAAATTCTAAGTTGCTGTTACTAATGTACTGTATTACCTATGTAGCTCTGAGGGCCTAAGGATATGCATAGGACATACCAGGTATAAGAGTTTGACTTACCTGAACCCAGGTCAGATACAGCAATTGCAATACCTACATATTGATTTTAAGTTTGGAACATGTGTGATTTCCGAGAGTGTTGGAACTTAGAAATTAAAATATAAATGCATTATGAAATCCCAGCTATACCCAAAAGCCTAATGGCTGGAAGCAGATGAAATCCTCTTTCAATTTGTATCTAATAGGGAAAAGTTACTTTGACTTCAGTAGAGTGGAGATCTTGCTATCCAGAACGTAGATTTACTTACTGCTGTGAGGAAGTCTGCTGATCTTTAGTGGGTAAATCAGAAAGCCAGGAAAGGTCCCCATATTGCTTAAGCACTAATATAGAAGTGCTAAGGCTTGTTCTACCTTTAAACATGGGAGTTTCTCTACCAATTTTTTTTTTGCTGGTGCCACCTTGGTGAAAATATGTATAGCTGCAATGTAGATAAATGCAGCTTTTGAGAGCTACTCAGTTTTGTGTGATACATGATTTGGGTAGAAAGTAGGAGAAAGGCTCTATTAGTAAAAATATATGAATATTGAAAATAGCTCTTGCTTTAAATTTGGTGTTCCTGATTTTTAGGGCTTGAAAGCATTTTTCTCTGTAGGTCTCAATGGGCCAAAATTTCAAAGACTTAAAGCGGGGCACCTAGTGACCCGTACAGTATGATTTTAGCCATAAGAAATGCTCATTGCTGTGGGTATGAATGGGTTAATATACATACAAACAGTAGCTTGCAGGTCACTGCCATTTCACTCTGCTTCAGCATGTCACCACAGTAATTCACACTCTGAAACCTTAAGGCTATATCTGGTAACGTGCTGCAAACAGAAGCTTCAGCTGAGCTGCCTCTTAAATAGCGCCGGCCCTGAATGAGCAGAGTGGTCCTTGGTGGTCCTTACCATCCATGAGATACCTGTATGTTTCTGCGTTTGGCTTAACAGGATGTTTATGGTGTGTATTATCCCAAAGCTGAAAGATCTGATAAACCAAGAGTGGTCGGCTGGACTCATCGTTCCTGGCAGCCCTTTAATCTGGATCCTTTGAGATGACAACAGAGGTGTGCGTAAAATAGGGCCCATGATTTCTCCAGTGGTTCATGATTGTACTGATGTTTCAACCAGGGTATCAACCTTGACCATGTCCCTACCTTCTTCTGCGCATTCACAACTTGTGCTTTTCCTAAGAACGTTTATTTTGTAAATTAAAGGCAAGTGCCCAGGCTGAGGGGTTTGCTGCCATTTGTAAATCAGGAGCTGAGCATTCTGGTACTTCTCACCTAGGCTTTTCAAAATGTACTTTTATGAAAGTATTTAAGCACCATCAGCTTCACTTGATAAGAGCAAAGCGTGATGCAGGAGTAGGATGTGGGCATCACCAGCACACTTGGAAAAATCATACATGGAAAAGGAGGCACTGAGGCGTTTTAGAGAGCACTTTCCTAAGGTGATGCAGCATCCTCCATGGATGTGGCACCACTGAGTGAATCAGGCTTGGCATAAAGTCATTTCTGGTGCAAAGGAGATTTGGACCACTTTGGCCTCTTGTGCAGGACATATGAATCTTGCACAGAGCAGGACACTGTCCTTGGAGCATGGAGCTTGGGTCTTCCAAAATAATGGTCTACTAAATAAAAGCGAGTGAAGGATGCTCTGCAATCTACTACATAGGTTAATAATTTACAAGGTTCTGTGGTTTTTGGTTACTGCCACAACTGAATAAGCATTTTTAGTGCTGTATGTATGGTTTTGAACATCTTCAGGTGAACAGCTTATGACTCTTCTGATTTAGTTGTATTGTTTCTCTGTAGCGTGTTCCTCTCCACACAGAGTGACCTTAGCCTGTCTGCATGCCAGGGGAGCGATCTCCATCTGTTGAACACTTGTTAGATGAACTACTGACCTACATGGATGTGACACCCTGCAACACCTGCGAGCTGCTCAACCATGGCCACCGGGCCACTGAGTGACATGGAGCAAGATGTACCCACAGCAGCTTGGAAGAAACTGGGTCTTTTTTTAATAGACTTTAAAATAAAATATGAATCAACACTCCTTCTGATAGCGGTAAAGCTATCAGAAGCAATTTCAAGCCTTTCTTAAGCAGAAAGGCTGCTCTTGACTGCTAATTCCCAGAAATGACCACTGAAACATTAGCCCATCATCTGCTGAACACTTTAACCACATTAAATGAGGCACCTGGACTCGAAACATCGAAGATCTGCTCGGTTTTCTCAAGTTGGATTTTCTGGTATTTCTGGTGCATCTTGAATATGTAGAAGCAGCAAAACTTGTCTTGGGGAATAGAGGCATCAGCACAGAGAGAGGACAGATGGCATACATTACTGAGACCGAACTGGGGTTGGATGTTCCCAAGGAGAGCGGTTCCTGCAAGGTAGGAGGCATTTTAAATGAGCTGGTGACACAGAAAGTTGGAAAACAAGTGCTTCGGGTATGGGATCGTTCAGGCGCCAAGAGGGACAAGGTGATCCTCTGCCCTGCCAAGCTACTGAGGGCAGTGCTGCTGGCGTGGGAAATCGGTGTGGGGAGAGATGTTGTCCGGAGGGCTCCGCTCCAACAGACTCAAGAGGAGCCAGTGGAGAGATCATTGCCTGCTTCAAAGACTTAGTAAGTCATTTTAAACAAAAGTGCAAGTGTTGGTTTAGGTAAGTTCCATGTTTTTCACAGGGAAGGCTTTTTTCCAACCCACCCTGCTAGCAGATGACATTCCCTGAATTGTGAGAGTTCAGAAAACTTCTGTTTTCAGGCTTTATTATGGTACATCAAGATGTTTTTATTTGCTACTTAATTGTTCCTAGTGTAACTGGTTTTTGCAATTAGAAAAGAATATAGATTAAATGATAGTTACAGTTTTGAGTTTACTGGGTTGCAGGAGATTTACATTTATATTTTTTCCTTCAAATTTTGCAATTTAAAAGAATTTTTTTAAAACCCAGAATCTAGGGGGAGTGTTTATCACCGATTCCTGTAGGCTGTCTGCAGCTAGTCCTGGCTGAGGATGAACTTGAAAAGGATACTTATATGCTCCTGGAATATAAATTAATCCCTAACTTCTCCAAGTCGAATTCATGATACCCTTTTTTATCTTGTCAGAACAAGGAAAGACATCAGTTAAATTGTCATAAATAAACCCTAAACTGTTGTGAAACAGCATCTGATTTCCTAGATTAATCTGAAAGGTAGGCTTTCAGATTTCAAAAACCTCTCCTTATTCTCCATTCCACAAATAGCTTTATGCTGAGATGAAGTGTAGACAAATACACAATAGAACCTAAATATCACTTTCTAATAGGAACTGCTGAGGGGTGTGTGCTATATCTTCTCATAGCAACCATAGGCCACAGCTCAAATTTGGAGGCTGAATGGATCCTATGCAATGGTTTCCATGGTTGCACAGGGTTTTGTGTACCTAATAATGTTAATATTCCAGTCCATTATAGATTAACTTGTACAAAGGCAATTTTTCCTTTTTATTTCATATCTTAAATTATTACTGTATAAATGATTGAATAAAGTTATAACATAAAAGTTATATTAAAACTTAAAATGTTGTTGAGATTGTTTTAGCATGAGCTCAAGCCTACAGTACTTATGTAAGCAAAATTTCAGGTGCCTCCTGAGCCAACACTGTAGGATTTGGCTGGTAAAATAATGAAGTTTTTTTCTTTACCAGCTTGTTAGTACCATTTATCTTAACAAAAGTTTGATTGCCACTTCTTGCCTGGCAAAGTTAAGTATACTGACAATGGCTGACTGTTTTTGGAAGAAGACAGTGTGAGGCTGAGAACTTGCAGGTGGGATCTCAGTTGTGATAATGTGACTTATATTTTAAGCCCAGTAAGTTACGTTGGATCAATGAAAAATGTTTTTTTTTTTTAACAGAGTGCCTCCTTTTGCATTTTAATACTGAGTTGGAGGTGATTATTGTCCTTGCTTTTGCTGTCACCTAGGATTTTCAAAGGCTTGCCTCTGTTGGAAATTTTCCACTACCTCATTTTTTATGTCCTTCTGAAAAATCTCAGCTGTTAATTGCAGTAGCTATTATGAGAAGAGCACTCTAGAACTACACCTTAGCGAACAGGCAAAGAAAACTCCCTGATAAATATTGATATGCTTGGGTAGCTCCAGCTGACTGGGACTTTCATACAACTTAAAACCACAAGTGCTTGGGCTGTATGAATGATTCCTTTCAAAGTGCCAATAACTTGCAGGTGCTGTCCTAGTTCTGGGACAAGCCATGGCTAAATGAGGGTAGGATCATGGGGAAACCTTGCTGTGGGGAAGCAGCATCGTGTAGCTGTCTGTTTGATTTACAAGAGAAAGAAATGTTCTGGCAGTCCTACTTGACGTTTCAAGCCTCAGTGGGTATATCCAGCCCTACTCAAGCATGGGGTGTAATATCCATCCCAGTACCGCAGAATAAAATATGCAGAGGTCTTAAGAGAGCTCTTCAGAAATACAACAAAGAGCTTAAAGAAATTGTCCAAATGTGTGTGACTTTGATATTTATAATGGTTAGCTGCTACTGAGATGTAATCAGTGCTGACTTCTGGCCTCTGCTCTACAACTGAAAGCCTATGAGAGTGTGTAGAGCTCTCTAAACCTTCCAGTGATTTATCTGAAGTATTTATTATCTGGCTCACAGATGTGTATTAAAGTACTGCTTACAAAGAAGAGCTCAATGTGCAAAAAGGTTAAGTTCTTAGCTTGTGTAAACTGTTGTTTTCCCACTGAAGTAAACAAAGTCGCCTTGTGACGTACCCTAGCAGAGGATCTGGTCTCTAACGAACGTTCAATGTATTGTTCTTGGCTGCATCCATGAATATTTCAGAGTGTGCTGAAGCTGGGCTCTGAATGCATTCATTCATAGACCACTGTATAAATGATCAAAGGAGAGGCTTCTTGATCTTGTATGTAATAAATCCTCTGCTTTCAGGTTTACTGAACTGGAGACTATCACAGAAATACTTGTTCCTCACGTACAGATCAGGAAGCTGGAGTCAAGTATTACTCATGTTGGACAAATGCCTCTGGAAGTGCATGACTTGCTTGGCACATTTGATAGAGCGGACAGAAGCATCTCAGCCTTTGTTTACCAAGGAGTTGAGCTAGGTACGGTCTGCCTGCATGGGTCGTGTCTTTGGAGACATCGCTTACTGCTTTAGGTCAAATAGTGGTAGACGAGAAAGGGCATTTACCTCCATATCTGAAAATGCAAGCAGGAGGAAAGGTGACTGATTTGAAAACAACCAGTATGTGTTGGGATAAGCTTATTTTTGGATTTCAAACCGTTTGCTATAGAAACATTGCCTACATTTTTAACAAGGGTTTATCTTAGTTTGCAATTCATCTAGTTTTGTTCTGCATCTTGCAGGTTTCTTTACAGAACAGTGGTAAATCCTTAGAGCAAAACTGATGTGAAAGGGGTTTTTGGGTCATAGTAGAAGTACAGAATTCTCCTTAGACAGAGAAGTCTTCTGGCAGCCATCCAAATAGTTATACTCACATAAGAACTGTTTAAAAGCAGCATTTTCTAAGGTGGCTTACAATCTGAAGATACTAGAGAAATCTGTACAAGGAAGACTAACAGTGAAAGTAAACATCAGAACCTTTTCACCCTTTCTAGGTTTCTTAAGGGGATGTTAATTCTTTCTTCAATAATGATTCATGGGATTGGCAGTGCTCAAATCTGATCTCAGTCAAATGAACACTTTAAAATATTGTAGCAAGGGGATTTGCTTATCTCATGTGCATCACTGTGGATGTCCCCCATGGTATATTGGCTGAAATTTTTCAAATCAAAACCATCTTCACCAAGGACTCCCATGATGCCTATCTTCCTTGCAAAGGGCAGAGAAACAGTGACAGGTGGAAAATACAGTCTTGTGAGGTAATATTTCCTAAGAGAAATACTTTTCTTTCAGGATAAAACATATTAACTTCACACATTAACTTCTTTGAAGTTTTACTTTTTTTCTGTAGAATTGCTCACCTTGCACTGATAATGGTACTGTTTGCCAGAAACCCTAAGCATGTGCCTAAAGGTACATACCCACACACTTCCAAAGATTCTCTATAGGACACTGATGCATAAACTTATTTTCATACTTCCATTTGTATTTAGACATATATTGCCTCTCTTCCTCCTTCTATCAGGGAGGGTTATCCAGAACTGCTATTATTGTCTAAAAAAGAGTGGTCACAGTGGTCCATCACAAGATGCTTTAGCAGAAGTTGAGATGTAACTTCTTTAAATGTGAAAGAAAGACCTTCGTGAATTGTTTTCTTTAGTTAGCCAAACCAAACTACATTGCCTTAGTAACAGGGCCTGCCATGCAGGATCAAAAGAATTATGTAGTTTAAAGACTAACAGTGAAGATTTCCCGGGTGTGGGTCTGCGATACCAGTACCAAAGCCCGCCATCGCCTGAGATGGATGACAACCTCATTCAGTTAGAAATCACAGATAAAAACCAGTCAATTGCAGTTGGTGAGAGCAGATATTGGCTGTTTGACATCTATTTAATGATTCTGTAGAAAAGTAGTAAGGTCTCGCCAGCTACACCTAAGCTGTACTGATTTATTGGCCGGTGTTGCGCTGCTGGGCATGAATTGGGATGTTGTGGCTTCCTGGTACCTGTCAGCAGTCTGAAGTGCCCTGCCATGACTAAATGACACAAGAAAGGAAATAGTGGTCTATCACAATCCCTGGCCATTATTAGCTGTACAAAGTACCTGAGATTGCCTGTCTGAATTGAATTTGATATTTATAAAAAGTAGAGGGGGGGTAGCTTGGTAACATTTATTTTTGCTTGCTAGCTGAATCTTCATCGGAAGTAGCTATGGCCACTTTTGCACAAAAACAAAATTAATTTCGTGAATTTTGAAAACCCTGTGGGTTGTCACCCCTGTGGAGGATGTATGCATCTTTCCCATTCAGAATTCAAGTTGCCTGAATGAATGAGCGCAAACTGGGCTTTTGAAGTTTTCAAGGGCTTATCATTCATGCCGTGTCTTCCTACACTTAATTGACAAAAGTAATAAAAAACAAGTGCCAAAATCTGGCAAATTAGTGGTTGGATTGCTCTGTGCATCTTTGCTAACCTAGGTATCACCCTTCCTTAAGCAGTTGTTCAGGAGGTTAACAGAGAATCCTGCCCTTTTGAATGGGAATTTTGCCAGCAGCACCAACTGGGACAAGATTATTGACTGTCTGGGGCAAAGCTTAGAAGATAATGGTTGTGTTTAACTGTTAATTCTACAGCATTATCCCAGTAACTTGTTGATGCATCTAAGAGTTGCTTGATGTCTATATATATATATATACACACACACATGTGCACACACTCACCTTTGGGAATTCACATACTCCTGCTAGTATGTAAACAAAAAATGTTTGGACTTATGTCCTGATAAAGGGAGCTATTACAAACACAATGTGAAGCTGCATTTATGTCTATGTTCATCTTAGAAGCTTATCAGTTCTTCCTTGCACGCTTACAGCTATGGTTCCAGATCCTGAAGATGCCGAGATGCCAAAGGACAAAGTAACATTACACGTTGCTAAACCCCCACTACAGGGCTAGTTCACCCATTTGGAGAACTGTATGCAGACCATTACATCCTTCACTCGGCAGGATTTGTATGATCTGAGAATTGCTACCTGCCACCCGACGTGTCTCATGCTGGGAGACAGGTCTATGAAGTAATGGAGCCTGGCTGTCTGCAGTCAGGACTGCTGTACTACATCCAAAGCAAGCCTGCCAGTCAGCAAATGCTGCATTAATCTTTCAGGGAGTGTTTGTTTTGCTTGTTTTGCTAGGCTGAGTTTCAAGCAACTGACAATGTGTTCATAAGCAGTTCTCCTGCTGCAGTCCATTTTTCAAAAAGAAGTGCGAAGACCAATGCTCCTAAGGTTGGGTGGAACATGGGTGTGAAGGGTTATATACGATCTTGCTTCAATATGTGAGCTTACGATGCTTTTGAGTGCATGTTAATATGTCTGTGCAGGTACATTTGGGACAGTGGAGTTATGGCTCTTTGAAGTCTGATGAGTGTTTTTAAAAATATACCTTGGACACGATCCTTCTCTGTTGGCACTAATTCTGCTAGTGGAGTTACCTCACTGCAAATGAGGTATCCTCGTTTGTTTGCTTAGTAATAGTCAAACCTTCAGACTACTGAAGGATAAACTCTGAAGGCTTCTGAGGATTAGATAAGATAAACACTTTATAGCTCACAGGTTTTTAAGTATTGCAATGCCTGGAATTTCAGGAGGTAAATGACAGTGTGCCTGGCTTGCTCCCACTTGTACCAGCAGTGTTGCTGCTCTGCCCAGCTGTATCACTGAAGTTACAGTTCTCACAGGCACTTAAAAGGCCCATCCTTCAAAGTATTTTTGCATTTAGTTCCTCCAACCAAAAAGGAATTTAGATACCCAAGTACCTTTTAGGATGTGAAAAATTCAAGTGTGATTCTGGAGCCTCCCAGGTGTGTAGGACCTTTAAATAGGAGGCATTTTTCTGGATTACTACTTTGAAGAAACTCCGTGCTATTTGTTGACTTGCAAAATAAAATCCAGCAACATTTCCACAAGTCAAGAGAATTTTAGCATCCAGGGTGAGAACACAAGGATGCACTGCGATCTGGAGGTCCTTTAGTCTGCTTACATACTCTGAAGGAATGTGACTGGGCAGACAGCCTGTTACAAAATGATGATTTTTATGATGTCGGGATAACACAAATCCAGTGGATGGTTCATGTGCATATACTTCCCCTGGAAACTTTTGCTGAGAAGAAATCTTTTACTTAAAATCTAGTCTGTGAACAATACTCCAAAGGTAGTACTACACACAGCAGTAAATTTTCTTTTTAAGTGTATTTTTTATGAAAATCTATACCCTCTGCTTAAATTTAAGGTGGAAATGTACTTGGAGAAGATATCAGTTGGGGAGAGAAGGGGAATAGTTCAGTGCTTTTCTGTTTTCTGGCTTGTAATTTTTTAAGAAATTTTCCTCTCCTTTACTGTTACACTAATCTTGCACCTTTTCCAAGTCACAATAAGATGATTAAAAAGGCAGAAATGAAAAAAACATCTATGTTTTGAAATCCACCAGTTTGGGGGCTGGTTGCACATATTTTTTTGTTTATTTCTGGTTTTGAATTATGTTTCTACTCTAAAGGTCAAATCACCTGGTTAACGTATTGGTCTGGAAGGACCCAAGGCTCGTGCAGACCTGGCATGCAGCAAGCAGGCTGCTAAATGGGGAACGCTGTCGCTTTTCCTCATCTGCTGCAGACACAAGCACCATGAGAATTCCCTTGGTACGGGAAAGTGTTGTGGTATTAGACTCAACATTTATTGGTGTGGTAACAGGATAGTTCCTCCAGGCTCAAATAAACATTATAAAACCTCCCTTCCCCAAATCAACTGCTTAAATTGAATGTAAGAGAGGTTTTAGCATCTTGTATTTTGCTATGTACCTCTTTGTGAGGAGTAATGCTAATTCTTATGATCAGTCATCAATTGTAATATATATGTGTATCGTAGGGCTGGGCTTTGCAGGATGGTTGTGCCCTATTATGCAGGATACTCTACAAACTGCTGAAAATGACAACCCGAATGCTGTCCAGGTCTTGGTGATGGAAGGTCCCCAACATGGATGGATCACAGTGCGGGGTATGTTGTGTCAGAGGTGAGCTGAACTATGGGATGCAATGCAATGCCTACAAAATATAGGCACAATTTCCTTGTAAAACTTATCCTCATAATTTTCCTAAGCAAGGTTTGATTCTTTTGCATGTATTCTAGAAAAAATAACAGAAATTCTTTGAAAAAACCAAAATATTTTCATCTTTTGCAATTTCTGCAGTGAGAGTATGCAGACTTCAGGCTGGTTACTAAGACCAGCCCAATGTATATCTGAGGGTGAAAAAATAATCATGTCATTTCTTTGGAACGTGATCTAAAGTTCACTGAAGTGAATGAAAAGGCTCCTGTTGGTTTTAAGTGGATCCAGCCTTTACACGGTGAACAGAAGACGTGTGTCTCATCTGCTTAAATGTGAAAATGTTATTGGTAATTTATGTTGATAGAAAGAGCACATGGTAACTTCCTTCCTGCATTTATATAACAGGAGGCAAAAGCTTCAAGTGCACAGTTCAAAAACATCAAGGATGCTGCTGCCTATTACCAGCATGATGATAGTGACACAACCAAGGATTAGGCTGTTTTAAGAATATTTGATGGAAGCCAAAGTGTTAGGCACTGGTAATGGTTTCCCATTGCCATCCCACCCAAAGATGACAGCTTACTGTTCCTGGTGAGCAGTGTCACCTTCAAGCTTGCAAAAGGGGAGATGGTTCTTACTGAAACACCTATGCTGATATTTTCTGATTTTTATTCAAGTGATGATTATACGCTCTCTAGAATAACTGAGCCAACAAGTGCTGGAGAGGTTATCAAGGAATCCATTGCAGATAGGCCAGGCAGGGTGCTGCAGCCTGTGGAGGTGACAGTCTCCTGGTACTGCTCAGTAATGGAGCGACTAATGTTTGGGAGTGTGGGAGTAAGTTGTCTACACCAGCTAACAATGCCTAACAGCTGTTGGCCCTGTGCTGTGATGAATGAGGTTACCTTGGGCTTGAATTAATAGAGGACTAATGGGAGAAGAGAAAAATAGCAAATGACTACCTAAAATGATCTGTGATGTATTTTGTATTTTTAAGATATCCCTGTGTCAATATGCTTGCAAAGGGATCTCTTCTACAGCCTTGTTTACCATCATCACTTTGGAAAGGAGATTTTTCAGGACTCATTTGAGTTCGTTTTATCTGATAGTCAGGAACCTCCTAATCTTTGATGCTCAAAAAAATATTTTTTTTTTTTTTTTTTTTTTTTTTTTTTTTTTTGGACAAAAAACAGTGACATAGCATTCAAAATATTTGAAAGCCATGCAGAAGAATACCTCATAGTAGGAAACTGTGCAAGAATAAGATGGCTGAAGCCACTCATCTGTAATAACATAATGCTTCATATGTCCAGTTCCTGATTTACATGAATAACTTGATTAAAATCAACCGAGCTGCTCTGGGTTTTCACCAGTATTAAAACAGGTGAGCGCAAAAGCAAAAAGCCAATTGACCTTTTTTTTCTTCTTTTCTTTAGGTATGCTGAATCAATTTGTTTGTTTCTTTGGAACACTTAAATATAGAAAATGAATAGAAATGTCAGGACAGTGGAAAAACAACACTGAAAGAGAATTTTTATGAATTGATGAGCTGAGAGCTGAGCTGGTAGCAGCAGAGTGGGATCAGTCAGTGGTCAGATACCGTATGCTGGTTCTCCACATTTTTCAGCCGTCTTCAAGACTGATAGCTCATGTTACATGAGCCAGAGGAAGCCTGGAACTTCACAACTTGTTGTCAAAGAAACTTGCACCATCACAAGGCATCAACTCCGCTCTCCAGACACCCAATCTCCAGACAATTAACTTCCGTGTGCTGTTAGTACTTTGCCGAGCTGAATTACACTTTATAAGGTGATAGGGAAAAGATCTAACATTTATTTTTCCCTTTTAAAGATTTTTACAGTGTGGGAAAGCTAATTTTTACAACCTAAAAACCAACCAAACAAAACAAGCCCTGCTACCCCTGACCTGACATCTTTCAGGTAAAGAAGAGCACCTGGCATCATTTGCAATCATTATAACCGTTTTTTAAATATCTCTGCTTTGATAAACAGATGTTGGGAGAGACATAAGAACAAATGATGCTTATTGGAATCTAAATTTTTACATTAAAGTCTATCAAACAAGAGCACAAAAGTAGAAATTTAGGCCTGGACACAAGTCTGGCATCACCTTCTCAATCCCACTTCAGACTGTTTTCAGGGGGAGTTGAACATTGTGCAACCTCACTGCAGAGAGCAACGTTCCCCATCAGTTCATATACTTGAAACCTCCTCTACGATCCTTGTGAAAGGGGGCCAAAATCACTGATTTTCTTGGTGTTTCACTGAAATTTTTCCTGTGTGGACACCAGTGCTTTCCAACAATGTAAGCGTTTTTTCTTTTTGATAATGGACAAGCTATATATTTCAAAGACCTGCATAAGCTCCTGGCTGCATGTTCACCATGGCAGACGGCGACAGTTGTGCTCACTCCCGACTCTCTGCAGAGTAAGAGATTTGCAGTTTCTGTGCCAAACCAGTCAAACCCCACATCTCACATCATTCACTAGAAAATTAAAATGGTGAGCTGTACATGATGCTGTTGTTTCTGTTCCCTGCCAGCACTTTGACACATCTGGCAGGAAAGTTCACTGTATGAAGTGTTTTCTGCCGTAGTGAGATCTTTTCATGACATTGCTCGAAAAATCCAGGTTTGCCAATTCCTTTGTTGTATAATAAGCTATGCAGCTTGTTCCACACATTTATTGCCTTACTTCTTCCTATGGTTTTAAAATGTTCTTTTATGTACGGTTTGGTAAGCAAGTCCCTGCTAAAGTCAGAGCGTAAAGCTTGTTCAAGGTGCTTGCATTCCTTGAAAGTAGCCAGGCAGGCATTTTCTACACCAATGCAAATTATTCATCAAATTTATTCCATCTGGTGTTTGTATGTGTGCATGCATTCTTTGTAAGTGTTTTAGCAAATACTAAAATCCAGGTACGTTAAGGGGATCAGCAAAATTCATGCCAGTATTAAATGAACATTTGAGGAGAGAGAATTTTAAGTATGCTGTGTAAAGCCTGTAATGCTTAAGGCTATATTCTTATGCTAAATGGTTAAACTCTGCCCTAAGACCAATTTCTCCAGAACAGTAGGAAAGCAGAAAAGAAGTGAGAGTATACTTGTAGTGAAGAACATACAACCACATGAGAGGATTATTTGGGAAATTGTAATAGGCGGTTGAAGTCTTGGAGGCATTCAAGATACTTCATTGCTTCCAATAGCAAATTGTTTATGGGAAGAAATAAAGCTAAACCTATTCGTTTTTTTCCAAGTAGCTCTAGTAACATGTAAGATTTGTGTTAGACTCCAAATAGAAAATGATCACCAATTATATTCCAAAGAATAACAATAAAAGCTTGGTAAAAGGAAAGCGATACTGAAGCTTCTTCAGTGAGCTCAGTAGCTTTAATTGCTATGCTTTTTTGGAGGATTTTTTTTAAAACTCTGAGCCCATTTTGTCTTCTGTAGAAGTATTGCAATTCATCTACAGTGGGTTTTTTGCTTGTTCTTGTCTTTCTCATACTCCCATTTTAACTGTGTGCCTCTGGCTATTAACCCTGTGGATTTCTTTTAGATACGAGAAAGATTGTTTCCAGTAATCCATAAGCCTCAAAAACTACCACAGTGGGGTAACACCCCCCACACCCTCTGCTTTTCATGTCAAAGAGAAAAGCATCTTTGTGCTCTTGTATTGCTGAGCAGTCGCAGCAGCTTCACTTCTGACTCAACAGCCTTGGACAGAAGCAGGTAGCCTTTTCCTCCTTGTTGTTTTTGTCCATCTTTTAAACCAGGAGGCAGAAATTTCTCTGAAGAAAGCGATAACATTTTTCACAAGCTTATGCACTGTGGACAGTCTGTGGTCTCCTAAGGGCCCCAGGCTATCCTCATCATCTGATAGAGGATGGCAGTACTGGGATGTAGAGGCATAAAACCCTTGTGGGGCAGGCAAATTAAGAAAGCTTTTAATTCCCACTGGACTTAGAGGCCAAGAGAGGTCAACTAAACAGCACATTATCTGCTTACAGTTTTACTCAACGGAGTGGGCTGTATTTTATCTGCAGTATGATGGGAAGAAATATATCGTTAAGCTGGTTTTCTACTTGCTGCTTTGATTCATGGTGGCAGGTCAAAAATGTTGTGGCTCACTTGGTAGTTTGAATGATCTTTCATCAAATTTTAGTCTTGCAGGTTGGACTCCACATCCTTTTAAGTACAAGCTTTTCATCAGAAGGCTGGAAATGTTTACTTGTGCCAGTTAGACTCCAGGCAGTCCTGTTAAGCTCTAAATGAGAGACTTGCAGAGCCTTTGGATCTGCTGACATGCATTTCAAGCTTTTAAATCCACAGGGCAGAACCTGGGGGAGGAAGAGTCCTCCTATTCCAAAAGTGCAGGCACACTTGCTTAGCATCAGAGGACCTTTTCCAGCCCCAAAGAGCAGGCAGGTTTGCCAGTGGAGCAGTCGGATCCTCACAGGGTCCCTCTGGCTGCAGCAAAGTAAAACCCTGCTTCATGCTCCCGTGAGAATCTGAAAGTTTTTTCTAAATAAGAAACTTCCTCTGTCTGATTTCATTGATCTGCATGTACTTGCCATGGTGGAAAGGGCTTTGTTTTTGCAGGCTTTTAAAACCAGTTGCTGAATTTGGGTTCTTCCTTTAAAAGTGTCTGTCCCTGATTACTACCCAGAGTTTCAAAAATAGATACTCTGCTGTGGGATTTGGGGAGGAAAGTAAAGCCTGTGTCTTACCCATAACTGTGTAATGGTGTCTGATAATTCGTATTTTAAAAAAAACCCCTGTTTTAAAAAGGAGCCTTCTGATTTTGTGAGGAGGAATCCTAACAGGGCAGAGGGAAGGAGGTGGAGGAGGGCAGAGATCAGGGAAGACTGTAGCATAAGCTTTCCCTTCTGTTACCTGCAGGCACATTTAAACCAGCTGTTGCTGTATTAAAGAGGGTTTCTTTTTTTACATCTAAGATATATGTGTAAAATTATGATACATTTATTCTGTCAATTTAACCAAGTGTTTAGAAACAGCACCCTCTACTTTAAGTACTTCTCAAAGGTAGAAATGACTGCAGCTTTTCTCTTGCCATCTCAGCTGGGTGACAACCCACGTGGTATGGAGACCTGGTTCAGCACAGCCATTCCTCCTCACAGAGGTGAGGACTTCCCAAGGTTTGATGTCCTGCCCCACCAGAAGCTTTGGCTATGGTGTACTCTCTCTAGGTTTTTGCTGTCGCCATACCCTCATGGGGATGTCAATCATGAAGCCACTTCTCTTGCCCACCTCCATCTGGCAGAATAAAGCTGAGGGACCGGGTCCCCATGGTTGGTGTTAGTGAAGCACCAGTGAAACCAGTGGGACTGATGGTGCTAAATCTAGACCCCAGAGCAATATTTTAAGTGGGAGCAGCCAACATGATCAATTGAGAAAGTGGGCAATGCTGGACCTCAGTTCTTCCCTTGCTCCCCTCCCCTCATATTTATAGGTTTCTAATTTCCGCTGGATAATGAATATCGCTCTTCATTATAATTATGTTAAAAGGTACCAGCATGATGATTCAGAAACCCTTGAAGATATAGTCATATTTTCAGCAACAGATGGATTTAACACTGCAGATGGAGTGTTAAGAGTGCAGGTAATAACAAACTCAGCAATGTACTGTACTGAAATATAATTGGAAAGTATTAATCATATATTGGTTACTTCAGCTTCACTAAGTAGATGTTTAATTTTCATCAATCTTTTTACCAGATTCCCGGAAAGATTTCTGTGTAGACAGAGTGTGGCTTCTAGGTGAAACGATTGCCGAAGTTATTAATGACTAAGGCCTTGATCTTGCAGGCATGTGCCCATGGCTTACCCAGGCATGCAGAATAAAAATCATTTGTGTTAATAAGGCTGTCAGATGGGGCCCCATTCATATGGTCTAAGTTTCAGCTGGTGACTAGTCAGTAGTAAAACCGAGACCCCTCTCAACTTGGGGGCTGCTGGAAACCCGCCAGCAGGAATGACTGGCTGCAGGATTTGGGGTAGAACGCAGGCAATTTGAAAAGCCCTGTTTATAGAGGTGAACCAGGAGTCTAAGCATTTGCAAGACTGGGAGTTAGCATGTAGACAAAACTGGAAAAGGCTGGGGGTTTTGCCATCCCCTATTATTTTCTTTAACTACAGACCTTTTGAAATTATGTGCATACAGAGAAATGTCTGCTGCTATTTCCATAAACCTTGTCATCGTACTGTTTTTCAAATGCGCCTTTTCCTAGAGGTTGTATTTGAAGCCTGGGTAATTCAGGGCAGTTTTTGCTCTGTGCAGGCCATGCAGGACCAGGGCAATCAGTGATGCCTGGTTGCATACCATGACTCTGATTCTTTAATTAATGCTATTTATAACTGAGATTTCACTTGTAGGATCAGAAAGTGGCCCATGCTCTGGTGTGGCACCTGGGGACGCAGGGAACGGGGAATGCTGTAGGGCACAATTCCAGTTCACGCAGGGAAAATCTTCATCTATTTTATGGCAGGGATATACAACGTGATTTTTGGTGAAAACAGAAACATTTTTCTTTTGAATGTTTCTGTGGATGGTTTGTGTTCACATTCTTCTCGGTGGGTTCAGGCATCACTGATCTGTAGCTTCACCAGCTGCATCTCCGTTGATTTCCTTATGAACTCTCCTTTCCCTGGTAGGAGTCCGTAGCCGTGGTGTGCCATGATGACTATGGACTGATCAGGCTTGTAAACAACAACATAAGCATTCAATACCTAAATTTTAAGTCCCATGAAATACTTTGGCTGAATGCTTTTGTCTTTTGCTGAACTATTTCATTCTCTAGCTATCTGCGGACCCCGAAAATGTAATGAAAAACCGGAATTCTCTCTGGAAAGCTGACTCTCACTTGATGGTACAATATCTTTGTCTTGGCTGATAGGAAAAAAATAAATGGGTAATAAAATTCAGCGTGACTGCAAATAAAATTGAGCATGACTAGAAACCACAGGTGAACATGCTTAATAATGCAAAATTAGTGTGCTGTCTACTTTCTGACAGGCATTTGTACACCAGAGGGATAAAAACAGGTACTGATCGATTGACCATGATAATCAAATAAAGGTCTGTGAGTATAAATGACTCTAAATATGGTGTCTTTTTAAGGGTACCAGTCAAGATGACTTGTTTGTAACACAGGTCCCACATTGCTGTTGCGGGGAGAGGCAGCTTGCTGCTAGAATGTGAAGACAAATAGTATTTTTGCTTAATTTTGACTTACACTTGGAAATAATCTCTCCCTTATCTTCCCTTCCTATTCTGTCCAGATTACGTGGGCGAGCAGCGAGACCCTGAGTTGCAGCAGGGATTGCAGGCAGGGATGAGTATCTGGAGGGAGGATTGACCAGAAACATCTCTTGAGCACCTCTGTGCAATGGCTGCTGAAGGTGTTGGCACAGAGCTGACGTACGCGACTGTCTAGGCTCTGACATGTGGGATGACACAAAAGACAAGAGTCGTGGTGCATCAATTTTCCCAGTTGATTGCAGTCTGAAGGTGCTTCTCCTATGTGCATACTGGTAGGATAAACTTTTCATCTTTCTGGCAGTGTTTGACCTGTCTTTCTCTCATTTCTTTTTTTTTTTCCTCCTTATTTATGAGAATTAATTGAATCAAAAGTGATTAAAATTGTCAGGCATCTTAGTTTTGATTTAAATAGTGTGTTTTAAAACTTGTTCTGCATTTGTAGCATGGAGTTAAGTTGCTTGGGAGAGGTTCAGTCTCACTGGTCACCAGCAGGACAGGACATTTGGTACTTGTTTGTGGGGAACAGGCAGGTAATGCATTGCATATACACATAATAATGTAACCTAATACACATTAAGAAGCTGTCTAGGTCTGTAGAGAAAATAGTAGGAGGCAGTAGATCCCCTTTAATAAATCATCTCATACTTCTCTCTAAAAGGCTTAAACTCCAACTCAACCAAAAGGGATTGAGCAAGAGGTTGTAACTTAAATCACTAGGACCTGTGAAAGCTGCAGAACCTCTGTTGTCTCCCCAGTGATATTTGGACTTTCACCTGTCTCTGTTTGCCCTGTATCATTTTAGGATATGCTGCTTGATGTTTCCAATTACTCTGATGATTTTTTTCATTTGTGATTTGTGACAAAGTGCTTTGGGATGAAAATTGTAATTGAAGCAAAATCACAAACCACTAGCTTTATGAAGGCATTTTATTTGCTAGCTCAAGCTGTGTGAAATTTGCTAGATGTATCACAAAATAAAAGTAAATATCTTGTATTTTAAAACCTGATAAATTATTGACAAAGGAAAAATGACCCAAGTTAATCTGATGGTTTTGTCACCATTTGTCCCTCAAGGATTTAGAAGTAGTGGATCATGCGTTAAAGTTGGTGTGCTCTCATCATTGGAGAGAGAAAGCAAACATTCCTGTGTCTCAGCTCCTCGTCAGTGTCTGAACTTGAATGAATCAGCTATTGAGCTGAAGGAAATGAAATATAAATTGACATGAAGAAAATGTTCTCCCTGCAGCTGCAGAAGCAGCTATAGTTGTCAAAAGCTGATTTTTATCCCTTCAAAGACCAGTATTTTGGGTCACATCATCCTATTAAATAGCTGGACTTTCTAGAAAAGTTTGGCCTAAAGGTACTGCTTTAACATTATATTTTTAGATTTATTAAAGTAAGTTTAATGAAAGATTGTCTTAATTTCAGTTGGGACTTTTGGCAGACATTTAGAAAGGAAAATCTGAATTCAAGCTACTCTCTTTAAATGTTGCCCCTCTTTCTTCCTTTTTCATTATCACAAACATAGCATTTAGTAGTTACAGAGTAATTTAAAAATATAATGAGTATATTTTATTTTAAGACTTGTAACTCAGTAGTTTGTGTTGCAGAAATGCTCCTGTCTGTGGGTCAGATAGTTGTATTTACTCACCTTGTCTTTGTTGGGTTTGCATGCACAACCCTGCAAAGACATAACGCTGTCACTTACTGCACAGGCATCCTAAACAAATACTAAATAGTCTGTTTTGGGGAGTGATTTCAGACCATTTAGATTTGCAGGACTGCACCCTAGACCCCTCTGGCTGCTGCACTGAATTACCTGGAATAAATTCCTGCAACTCCTGTTGCCCTAGCATCCTTGTTATCTTAAGTGGAGCCATTATTTAAATGTATTTTTCTGGGCAATTTCTTCGCCATTAAACTTTCCTGACTTTACTTTGAAACTGTGCTTAAATACACAAGGGAACATGAGACAGTTTCTCCCTGCTCCTCTTCTCATGTATGCTTGGAGAAATCAAAGAGCATTAAAAGACAATCATCTTGTAAAATGCATTCATTATACAGGGGAGAAAAAAGAAACAGCCTGTTTGTTGGTATTTTGGAGGTGTCTTGTCCAGACCTGTTATCATTCAGTTCTCTACCACAACAACTACTCCACTGTAGTAGAGATATCAAACTTATTATCAAACTTAGATTATTGTTCAAGCCATTGGCATGGAGAAGAGCTCTACTTCAACATGCTAATCTTTCTTTCAAGTTCAAAACCTGCTTCTTCCCTTCTCTGCCTGTTTCTAGGGTTTTTTTTCCCCACCTGCAATGGCAGCATCTTCTGAGATAGGAAAGAGCTTTCCTTGCTGCTCTGCTCTTTCTCCCAGCAGCACAGTTACTCACCCCATAGGCAGGGTAGACTTTCTAATCACTGCCAGTGCTGTCTGCATACTGCTCCTGGTGGGTATGTCTTTTGTAAGTAGGTACCTCCTAGTTGTTCTTAAATAATATATATCTGCCTTGAGACCAGCTGCATCGAGCATTTGTGGAAGTTGGGTCTTTGCCTCTTGGATCCTCTAAAACATATTCGAATCATGATATCCCTTCGGTTTTCTTAGAGCTCTTTTTTTTTTTTTTTTTTTTTTAAAGATGTAGTTGATTCTGGGCACGATAAAAAGTCACTCTGATACAGCACTGAGACCTGCTCAAGTTACAGGATTGAATGCTACATGCAAACATGTTTCCTTACATAACTGATATTTCTTATTTTAATACAGTACATTTTTAAAGCTGAACTTTGAAGCTGATCCCTCTATAATGCTTGGTGGCACTCCCTAACTAAACAGAAGCCTTTTATTATTTTTAAGGGATTTGTACACTGTCAGATGAACAGATGCTAACATACACCTGTAGTCTGTCTCCACTGGGAACCATATTTACCACTACTGTTTAGAACTGTTCAGAAAATTTTTTTAAACAATTTCACGATGAAAGAATAGGCTTTTATGTAAAAGAGCTTTAGTGAAAAGCATCTGCTTTGTATGTCTAGTTTTATTTTTTTTTTTGCTAGAACTAAAAATTGATGTATATCTTTTGACTTGAGAATTTCTGTTCAAAATACCAACTTTCTGTGGAAAAAGGAGATGGAGAAGATTTATCTGAGGACTTGTCAAAATTCTGTCCAGACATGGTGATGACAACTTCTGTGTTTTAGCTACTTATCATAATTTGTTGATGTTTTAGATACTCTTGTTTGATATTTGTATTCATGTGGCTGAAGTAAATGGCTTATTTGGGGTTTATTCCTGATTTTGCCATTGACTTTAATTTTCCAAGACATTGACCAATTTTTTGCAGTTTTAGGAGCTGGTGAATGAGGGTAAAGGGGTGGGTTGAGCAAAGCAACTTGGAGACCCTTTAGCCTTAACTCCGAGGTGCTTAGTGCTATTATCTCCAATCAGTCATGAATTTCCAGCATGAATTAAGCATTAGCTGTTGCAGAGCACTGGGCAGGCATCATCTGGACATGCAAGATCCAGAAAGACAAAGTCAAACCAAAACAAGCATAGAGAAAAATGAACAGCAAGATCACAAGAATGGACAGTCTATCATTAGAGAGGATTAAGAGTTTAGCTTATTGAACTCAGCAAAACAAAGCCTGAAAGGGAGATAGAGTTACCTCCAAGTATCCCGAGGGAATAAACAGAGGGGGCAAATAAAACCTAAACTATTTAGGCTAATAGGCAATATTGGCACAAAACCAAACAGATTTTAACCACAGTGAGAAAATTCAGGCTAGCAATTAAAGGATGGTTTCTGTCCAGTGGAGGAAAAAGATTCTGAGTAGGTCTCAAATGGAGGCAAGAACCTTCTAAATTGGAGCATAGTCTGTCTGTGAAAAGGGCTTTATGTCCTGACTACTGATGACTGGAGGGGACAGAAGGTGACAGTTGGATCTCTGGGTGCTCCCTTCAAAACTTTAGCTGTGATTATCCCTCCCACTACCAATGAACTCCCCACAACCCCCAGGTTTTTAGCTCTGTTTCCAGCTCTTGAATTGGTTTGCATGTTCCTTCTGAGCGTGATTTCGGGACTGGAGCCCTCTGCTCCTCCCTAGGGCATCGTCCTCGTGCAGACACCTTTGCTCTGTCTCCGACGAAGGAACAAGTGCAGTGTTGCTGTCTTGATAAAGCTCTTCATCCACCTCTACCACCCCATAGTGCTCTCCCACTTTATAACCTGAATGCTGCATCCCCGCCCATTGATAACCAGTGGCCCAAGACTCACGTGGGTACCTTGTGTAACATGATTTCCCTTTCGTATTTAACATAAATTAACACCTGCATATATTTTTTTAAGTCTGTATTTAAGCCTGCGTTGTTTTGGGCCAGACTGCAGTGGCAGAACTTATTCTGGGTTGAAGGAAAACCATGCTGTTTCCCCAGTTGTAAAACCCATCATTTAGCAGGCGGAGACTGTCACACTGTCACAAACCGGGTTGCATGGGAGCCAGCAGCAACACTCTGCTTCTCTAGAGATGAGTCATGCTATTTCAAACTATTTGGCTAATCAGTAAACTGAGATCTTCTGCTGCTCTACAGACAATATATAATATTTGCTTTGCCTTTGCGGACTACTTTACATTTTGGATCCTTTGCCGTTAGGATTCGAAGCGTATAGACTGCATCTAATCCAATTTATCCTGTTCATCTTGGCAATGCTTGCAATGCTGACAGCTTAAAGAAAACACTTAATTTGACTAAGTGTTTTCAGTTTACTTCTCAAAATATTTGAAATCATTAAAGCCAGAGTAGCCCTGCACTGCAATACACACAGTTATGACTACTTTAGCAAGTTAATTACAATTTGTGTGATCCCGCAGTCTTTGCTTATGCTGCAGGCTGAAGTAGTTTACCTGGTTAAGACTGGGCTCAATGTTTGAGAATAATTCTCCTGGTTTGATGCTTTTTAATCTGACTTTTAAAGGAGCTCTTAGAGCAAAAATGAGGAATACTGGGGACCTGGTGTGACATGTTGTCTCTCCTTCCTCGCTGCACTGGGCAGGGCACAAGGGGGGGCTGAGTGCTGAGCTCCCCATGCAGATGCTCTCCTGCTGTAAGGCTGTTCGAGTCCATGTATTCGTAGCTATTTGTATTCATTGCTACCCACCAGAGGTGAGGCACAGCGGAGGGATGTAGAGCAGCCCTGGAAGTGCCCTGATGAGCGCAGGTGATTATGAACGGTGGTTCAGTGGCACTGGAGCGTGCCAGTGCTGATGGGGTCACGGGCTGCATCCCCATCCTCTGCACAACACGCTCGTAGCTGAGGACTTGTCGCAAACCCCTCTGTGATGGCATCTCACCCTTTCCCTGCTGCAACCCAACAGGAAGAAATGTAATCTAGGCTTACTGTAATTGCCAAACATCGAGACACCAAGATCCCAGACACTGAGCAGGATGGACGAGAAGAGAGAAAGCATAAATGAGAATAGAAATGGACCAAATGGATTTATCAGTGCAAGCAGTAATGTCTTATACCAGCGTGAGGCAAGCATAGTTGCAAATGCCATCACAGATAACACTGAGGCAGCATAAGCATCAGTACATGCTAATAAGTAGAAAATATATCCTGAGCTCCTCTGTGGTCTTACACCTTGGCTAGCTCATGCCCCACTGTGTCTCTTCTGCCAGTGCAGGTCACAACAGCTTGTTTAGCTGCTGTGCCTGAACTTTTGGGAGATGTCAATAAACTCCCAATGTTCTGGGTGTCTTACGATCCGTTTTGTCATTTGGATTCATGTTTACTGTAGTTAATGATTCAGAAATTATGAAAGAGTTCTCTAATCCCAATTTCTTACAAAAATGGCATTACAAAAATCCTGTTATGAATGGCTGATTTTGAAATGCTGGATGGGACCAGATGATTCAATATTGTGGTTTGGTAGCACTGGAGCATCTGTCTGTGACGGTGAGGCAGCCTGAAATTGCCAGTCATTGAAGGGCAGGTGATACAATCATGCTACAACAACACAGAGATAGCTTGATTTGGCATATCAATGTGATATAATATTCCTGTGTGATTTTTTTTTTTCCCCCCTTTTAAATGATTTGCTCAAGACCTCCCTTTCAGAGATGTGTGCTGGCAAGTTGCAATACCACAGAGAAGGGAAGGTCCGGAGCTACAGTAGGAGAAGGAACTTGGAAAATGCAACTGGTGCGGAAGAGCGAACAAGGTCACTGGTGACAAGGCTCTGCTCCATCTGTGCAGGCACACTCGTGAGCAGAAGCATTCCAGCAACGTGGCATTTTGTCACATTATTCCTTCCCTTTTAAATTTCAATAGCTAGTTATTTGCCTGCCTTTGGTTAGGAGACAAAGCCCCTCTTTGTGCAGCCACACAACACGGCTATCTCATGTAACGGAGAAATGAAATGCAAATTTCTCCGATAAGGCAGGAATGGTGCTTGTCTGGGGAAGAAGGAAGCATTGTCTGGCCAGAGGAGCAGAAGAAGGTGGTGTTGCCCAGTGCTGCTGACAGTCAGTCCCAAAAGGTGGAAGAAACCACAATTTGTGGAGTCTTCTGATAACATTGACATTAAAACCTCCCATGTCCCCATTTCATCTTTCACAAAATAGGGACAAAAATTACTCTGCTGGTCTGTGCAATTCAGCAAAGCATTTTAACCTGCACTTTTTTTTGAAGTACAGAAGAAGATCCCCAACTGCCTGCACAGAACAATATCCATGCTAAAACATTTTGTAACATTGGGTCTGAGTAATTTGTAAAGGACCTGGAGAAGTTTAAGTGAGGATCATTAAAATTACTGAGTAAGAAACTCTTTTAACCATCCTTTTTTTATTTTCTTTAATCCATTTTTCAAGGAAGTGGGAATTTTTACATTAAATGTTAATATTTTTCTTTCTCTTTTTTATTGAGGTGTGGTACAGAGTAAATGACTAGTTAAAAAATAGTAAAGTAAAAGAAAGCTAATGCTGGAGCAAAGGCAAATCTCTGCGATCTCACTCAAATTCATTTGTTCAGTATCAGCACCCTGATAAGAGCAATACTAACATGCATTGTGCATATGAAGAGCTATTCCGAGTTTAAATTGGTGACACAGTCAGGGGACAGTTTAACCTCTGGCATTAGATAGAACTGGGCAGCGATATGAGCCAGTGCAGTAGTGCTAATTAATGCACCCTGAGGGGACGCAACGAGGCATTGGCCCTGTACACCTGAGACATACTTCTGTCAGCGCTGAGGTGCCAATTAGTGTTCTCTCATAAAAATAACCCATATTAAAAAAATTTAAAAAGCAAAATTCCAAGTAATACAGATAAAACAAGATTTAGACATAAAATAATAAAGTGGACTTAGTAATGCATCTCTCTAACTCATTAATACAGAGCAGGATGAGCTCTGCTGTAGCTGCCGTTATTGAAATGCAGAAGCTTTGTTCCCAGGCTGGGCAGCAGCATCTTTGCTAACCTCGCTCACCCTGCCTGGGCTGAGAGCTGACAGCACTCGCACCCATCATCTCGGGGCAATCTCCGGTGGAGAGCAAGGATGAACATCTCAGGGCCACCACCTCTGTGGCTAGGATGGGGGTATCTGGGAAAGGATCTCTGCCTCCACTGGTGGTGGACACAAAATAAACCCATTTGGGGCTTAATAAGAAACCAGATAAGGATTTGTTTCCTGTTCTGCTTCTGGTTTAATATTAGTAGTGCGTTGTCCTTTGCAGGCTTTCAGTCTCAATGAATTCAGTAATAAAAACCACCACTCTGCGGTCCTCAAGCAGAAAACCACTGCATAGAAAAATTGAGCTGTTATGGGAGTATGGCAACCTCTTGCCTTCATCAGATGACCCATTCTTCATAACCAAGGCAAGCAAGCGTTTTGTCCAGACTAGTTAGAATCATGTTAATCTGTTTTGTCTCAGTAGATGCTTTTGGGGTGAATGGGGTATCCTAAGCATGTATCTCTTTGAAGTATCTCAATGTTTCTGATGAAGAAGACCCCAGAGACCCTAACTTCACATCAAAGACAAGACCTCAGTATGGCTTGCTGGAAAAAGCTCTTCCTTCAGCTGACTACAAGAAGAGTAATGCTGGGATTGATATAAGTGAGTATATACCATATAATATGCTACTATTCCTCTAAAAAATGTTTCAACAGCATTTAATATGGTAATAGTGCATGGTTGTATGGGGGACTACCTTATAACTGCCTGGACGGTAGGAGAGAGGAACCATTTGGCAAATCATGCCAGACCAAATGGCATTCACTTGGTTAATCACCAGCTATTAAAATAGCATCAAATCATAGCAACCTATTTGTTTATCATTCAGTGCACAATTTTCTGCACAGTATATTCATAACTGCTGTACCCAAGCTAATTTTAAATGAGCCAACAAAGCCATTTTCCAGCACTCTTCTGGGAAATGGATCTGTGGACTGATTGATCTCTGTGCTTCTGGGGCTAAGCCCCCACAAAATCAGAGCTGATGACATTGGTGTTTAACTTTGAAATAAGCTGATTTTGAATTTAGACTAATTTTTAAAGCTTTGTGTGGTTTTAATCTCTTGCATTTCTCCAAGATTCATTCAACTTCCAGTGCCTCCAAGAAGGTTATATCCACTACGTTCTCTCCAAGCATGTGAACGTTCAGGCGTCATTGCAGATGGCTTCACGATTTCTATTAGAGACAACCTTCAACAGTTCCCTGGTAGTTCCTCTCTTTGTCACCATGAATTCAACAAATTATGAAATCCCTTTTCTTCAGCTCAGGAATATTTCTGTAACTTTGATTTTGGTCTTCAATGTGCTGACCTTCTGTGTCTGAGAGCTGATATCTCACTGCTGGGGTAGGAGCCCTTTACAGTTATGGGGAGCAGAACAGTAGAGCTGTGGTCTGTGCAATGATGAAATTATTTTACTTGGGAGGGAAAAAATGGATGAAGGTGTGGTAGTAACGAGTACATAGTGAAGTTCTTCCGTTGTTTGTATTCCAGTAGAGCTTAGGAGACTTAGTGATGAACCTCTGGTCTCAGCAAAAGCTGAGGAATGAGTGGTACCTACCCAAAATACCTTTTTCATATAAGCAAACAACTGGAGAGTTCAGAATTTCTCCTCTGGCACTGTTGGTGTCTTCCTAATCTACCTTCCTCACCTTTAACATAGCTGCAGAGAAATGAGGACAAATTCTGGCTCTGAAGGCAGATCTAGTCTTGCACAGATTCCCACTGTGTGTGACACTCTCGTGTCAGCGAAATAGGTATGTGCTTATTTTTAAGGATGCAATGGGATATGATGAAACCTCAAAGCCATCTTAAGGCTAGCTGAATCGTTGGCTTGGCATTTCATTCTGCACGTCAGCTGATTGGTCATTTTATCACCAGTTATGAAGTGAAATTAGATAATCTCGATGCCATATGGTATACAGTATTTATAGTTTAGTATGTTTTCCATATATGTGCGCTAAAGCCTGCTTCGGGGATTTGTTACGGTCCTTGTGTTTACAGGATTTGGTTCTTGGGTGAAAGAAGAAATTGACAGTTGCTAATGTTTGATTTAAACATATACATCAGAGGCCACATGGGTGATCCCTTATTAAAGTCAATTTACACTTTCTGTCCTTCGCCAGGGAGGCTGTCAGGGCTCCCCAGAACCAGACCCCGTGTCCACGCAGCTCTGTAACCTCTGGTAGCGATTGGGAGGGGATGACCCCAGAGGATGGGGATGCTTAACCTCCATCCCAGCTCCCCTCCCAAATGGCCACGAGCACACAGTGTCTCCTCCAGGTCTCTGACACATGTAGGCTTAACCCTGAAGCATCTCTCCAAGGATTATTGTCAGTATTAGGCTTAACTTCAGGTTTCTTGCTTTCTGTCAAAATGCTCCATTATCCTTGAAATCTTGATAAATAAGGAGCTACAGGATTTATTATGTGGGACATTAGTCACTCAATATGTGTCATTATTTTCTCAAAACAAGCCTAAATGAGCACCACAGAAGGGTCTTGGAGATCTGCATTTGGAGCTGACTCAAATGTGACAAAACAGGAGTGTATTCTCAACCCCAAATATTAGTTGCCTGGTACAGGCACCTGCGCTGGCGACCTTAGCCAGTTGTATGGTGGAAATACACTTCATGCAATTTCTTGACTGCTGCTGATCAAAAAAGATCCCCACGCATATCTTCAGCTCCAAAAAAAGTAGTAGCAAAGCTGTGCTAAGCTTTAGAGCCCAAGTGTTGGTCTGCTTGAGACCCACATCCCACGTCCCACTCCTCATCTCTGTCTCTGCTGCCGTGCCTTGGTCACTCGAAGTTGTAATGGCAGACACAACAGAAACTGGCTGAAGCTGGACCAACAATGTTTAAAAAGCGGTAAATAACAATAATGAACAACAAACCCTGAGAGAGGAGAAGCAATGTTCAATTGCCCTGTAAGGACCCACTGAGCACTTGAACAAAGAGGAGTTAATAAATGTTACAGTCAGGTTTTTTTGGATAGGATTCTTGCAGAATATGATTTCATAATCCGCTGTCTCTAGTGAACAACAAGACCTCTGTAAACACTCAATATTCAAATAGAAAATTGTTTCTTGTAGGCTTCCATGGCACAAAATAAAAGCTCTGTAAATCTGGGCCTCCATATGTGGTTCTCAGCTGGTGTAAGTCCCTGAATGAATTACATGTGAACAGAGAAATTAATGCTACACACATGGTGGCCAAACTTGAAAGCAAAAATTGCAACTGAGAATATACTGCAGTGGATTGTGAAATATTTGAAGATAAATGGAAGCTTGAGTCCTTGTTGATATAACACATCATTGATGCATTTCAAGGGATACACAACTATCACAGTGAGATAGTACAATACTGAGATCACATTTGGGAGAGTGCGAGGACTCACTCTCTAAAATCAAAGACTGAATTTAAGCAGAATGCAAGCTGAAAAGGCAAATATGCAGTATTGACTCTCTAGCATAATTTTGAACAAAAACTGGGTAAAATACTTCCCCCTTTTCTAAAATCTGGCAACTTATTGTTGCAGTAAATGTATATCCTATCTAGGTTTTGAAATGTTTGTGCTCTAAAGCCACTTTTGTTAATCAGTCAATGTTGAATTACCCAAGAGTTTTGGTACTTTTGAAACAGTTGCGATCTTTTTGTTGTTGTTTTTTTCCCCTTTCTCCTCAACAGAGGAGGAGGGAAGAATGTGCATGTTACAGTGAATTCTAAATGAGGACTGTGCCTCCCCTGTTTGCAAAAAGCCAAGCAAAGCAGTAAAAATAATAAATAAAACAAATGAAACCCTCTTTAATCCATTCATGAGCTCGAGTGTTTCAAGTAGGCCATAATATTAAGACAAAGAGTTCTGAAAGAGATGGATCAGAGGAAAGGGCTATTGCTTAAACAATGTCAGCCTATTTAATTGAATTACGTATTTGTCAGCACTGTATTTTCCCATGTCCAGGATTCTTACTGTTGATTCAAGGCTTAAGGCCTAAATAGAAAGGGCAACAACTGCCGTGTATTTTGATCCTGAACAAGCTGTGTCCTTTGAAACGCCAGTGCTCAGCGTTTGGAAGAATGCTGGAGTGCTTTGCTGCAGCAGAGAGCACCAGCAAAAGAGGTATGAAAATATGTTACCCCCATGGATTCGACCTTGCCGCAGCATACTGAGGGAACTTGACTGAGAGTTTTAAAGCTTGATGTTATTTCTGTAACAGTTTATTTGTTTTTATCACAAGGACAACTGGGGTAGTGGACCAAGAAAGGGCCAGGAGCCCGGACCTCTCAACTCTTTTCTTTGAATTGATTTGGCAGGGTTTTTTTAATGTATAAAATCTATAGATTAGGCATGGGCAATAGCAAATGTTCATTGCCTTACGATCAAAATTTAAACTATCTTCCTCGTTGATTCGTTGCACAAAATAAGTGCTTGTGTTTCCCTTCCCTCAATGGATATCTTATGCCTCATACGCCACAGCAGGGCTGGAGGAAGCCACTGGGACTTGGACAACAACAGCTCAGGCTGGAGCAGGAGATAAGTAAAACTTGCAAGCTTTAGGCTAGAGTATCTGCTCTGTTTCTATAGAGAGCTTCCCGCTCTGGCATGCCCCTCTGTCCCAACCACCTTGCTACTACTGCTATATACATAAAAACAAAGAGAAAATTGGCTGTTTTTTTCTCTTCTTTACCCATACTGGTTTTGTTTATAGATTATTTTCAGGACAAGAAGTGGTCCGTGACAATGAAGAGCCATGCTTTTTTTATGACAGCTATCTTCAGTTTACCTGTTTTCTTGATGAGGGGATGCTGATGTAGCCAAGCAGTTTTCTAAACAAATGAATGAAACTTAAGTTCTGGAAGGCATAGAAGAGCATCCTTTTCATTGTTGTTGGGTGACAGCTGTGATATATCTTGAACAGATAAAATTTTAGTATTATGGTGCTTCAGCTGCAACTGCACTGAGCTCTTGGCTCTGCCCATCTGTCAGAAGTTACTTCCTCGGTAGTAGAAACAGCAGAAGACAACATGTCTGTGCTTCTACTTGCAGCCTGATTTTAGCTGAAATTGCTAATCAGCGCCAGTTTGAGTTAGAGGGGGCAACTGCTAAATGGGGGTTAGCTGGGATGTAGATGCATGTTCTAACAGGTTTCTACACCACGTGTAGATGTGGTGCTTAGGGACACGGGTCTGGTTCAGTGGTGGACTTGGCAGTGCTAGGTTAACAGTTGGACTTGATAATCTTAAAGGTCTTTTCCAACCTAAACGATTCTATGATTCTGTGATCAGTCCTTTGTCCAACTCTCAGTCATCTTTGTAAAAACTTTGGGAGCATATTCCCACTGGAGTGTCAAACATAAACCATACCATAGCTAGAGCAAACATGTTGGCAGGGCACTCTGACTTTGACAGAGATGACACTAGAAGGAGGATGCTTGAAATTGGTCCCTCCATGCAACTGTCCATATAAGAAAACTCTGCTGAGTCACTTTTTAAAATTCAACCAAATACTTTGTAAATCTTACTGGGTGATATTTGCCCAACTTACTGTGTCCAGATCCTCAATCACTTTTCATTTACAGCAAGTGTATATAGCCTAGGTACCTCCTTTTCCATTGCGTTGTACTTCAAATGCCCACGAAATTCCATTTTTTTAGAGGCTGAAACAGCTCTTCCCTGATTAGTATGAGTGGCACAGATTAATGGCTGCTTCTGCTTACACTGATGCTGGTGGCACAAAATAAGTTGACTTCGGTGCTGTGGCATCATGCTCTCAATATCCTGAATGCTGAGTGTAGAATCTGGCTATTTTAGACTAAATTGCACTTCAATTGTGCTTGAAGGATCATGAAAAATATGAGCATGGGCACCATGTTCCTTGAAACACACCATACATGAATTGGGCCAAATAAGGCATGTTTTTATCTGCCAAAATTGGTAAGTATGGGCTGCAATAGAAGCAGCGTGCGTTGGATTTAATTTTTTTAAGATTTCATTTTGGGATTGGATGTTTTACTTGAAGAAATGCCTTAGTGAAATACAGGTTACCAGGCTCAACAGAGTAATGATTGGGAGAAATTCTGTACTTCATGTCCATGCAGGGGTCTGACTATCTTAACTGATAGATCTTAAAAATCTGCGGTGCTTTGAAGTACACTTGTCCCTGCTAACAAGCCCACCCACCTCTTTGCCACTCGTTTCAGCTTTTTCCAATGAATTTTTGTGTCACTAGAAGTGTCTTCGTTTTGCCTAAAGTTCAAGGTGAGATGATATTTCTTTCAGCTGGCTCTAGTTCTCCCAAGCTGTGTCGAGGCATGGCTTTCCCTCCTGCTGAACACGCAATTTTAGCAGCATTAATTGTAGGCAATTTTTTAAGAAGAAGTGCTAAAATAGGTTCCATAAATAGGAACATTATCACCCAAGGAAACGACTTACCCAGGTGGAAAGGTCTGACTCTATTGCATCTATCAACCCGGCTCCACAAAACCGTGCAGCAAAACTCCTCTGGAGTTTCAACCTGCCCATGTATGGAGCAGTTTAATTTTGTAATTCCAGTTCCATGGGGAGTGGGACCACAAAACCAGCTCATGGGGCTGCTTCGGTCTATCTAAAAAGCCTGTGTGACCCTGTTACCTCTGCACTAGAGTCTTCATTTGTCCTCCCAACAGACGGTAGAAAGAGAAGTGCCACCACCTCCATTTACAGAGAAAGAAGTGGTGTGCAAAGAGGTTAAAGACTAGTGTGAGCTGGCTCAGGGATGGTACATTGAAATCGAAATTTCAAAGCGCTGGGCTAATTACTACGGGCTGCGCGGCAGCAGCAAAAATCTGACTGAAAATCTTTTGCCACTATTCAAAGACAAAAATGTTTATGTGGAATCTGAAGATTTCGTTTGCCATCTTGTCTAATCATTTTATGAAGCTTTTAGTTTAAATACGATTTCAAATAACACCCAAAATACTTTATTTTAAACGCTCTTTTTTTTAACTACTACTACTTCACACACTACTCTTTCCAAGTTTGGTGGGATTTGTATTTGTTTTGATTGTAGCACTTTTTTTTTTTTTCTTTTTTGTGCATCATGCAGTTTCTGCTCATGTCTGAGCTCTGGTTCTGATGTGTGTGAAGAGCACGGCTGCTCTGAACGCACCACATGTTAAAGGGATGAATATTAACTTTTGTTTTTTCAAAGTGACTCTTTAATTGAAAAATTAAATATTTAATGAGCTGTTTCTATCCAGAAGAGATGGGGGGGGGGGAAATCCTGCGGTTCATTCCCAAGGAAAACTCATGCTGGTGTCTGGTACACTGTCAGCGGTGAGCTGGCAGCAATTAGTGCTTACACATCCTGCACACAGGACACCTTTGGGGGGTGCTGGTCTGTACTCCCAGCCCTCCGTACCTTACCTACACTCCTTAACATATAGCCTGTGTCCAGTATTTCAGCTGGAAAACGTCTCTGGCTCTGGTTCTTTATACGAGTCCTTACTCCATCGATGTATTTGGGTAAAATTTGGTTCTACTCACATAAAACCTTGTAATCAAAACAAATGGCATTTCTAAATGAGCAAGGCCCTCTTGGTAACGAAGGGCAGCAGCGCTGTTGAGATCACTGGTTCGTGTTTCTCTCCCTGTTCAGGAGACTGAACTAATTTATTTGTGAAATCAAAGCAACCCACCAGATTAGCCATATAACTAGCTAGCTGCGTTGTTTAGATTCACTTGTTTGCTATCTCATGACATCCAAGTGAACAAGCTATATGTCAATGAAAGCGTTGGCGCTCTATCGTATATTATAGACTAGTTTGAAGTGCAAAAAAAAAAGATCGTGCAATGGGGCCATAAGCAGTAATTATTTTTTTTTCCAGTGAGCATATGCTGCAAGTGGGAAAGGACCGTCTAATGTAAACGGAGGTTTCATTAGCGATGACATGTGGCAGTCCCCGGGTAAAGGAAGAGAAAGCAAATCTGGGAGCACCTGTAGACTTTGCAGGCTTGTACCCGTGAGGAAAAGGCACGTGCAGGGATGTACCGAGGGCAACGATAGGATCTGCTCTTCCCCCTTAGCCTCCCCTCGGGCCTCCCTGTAAACGCGGCATGTTTGCCAGGCTCAGGCAGTTTGGATGCAGAATGAGTCCCTCTCTGTGCATCTGGCCTCCAGAAAGCAGTTTTTGCAAACCATAGGCAAGCACTCGCTTCCACGGGAAGTTTTAATATTTCTCTCGGAAAGGCAGAGGGTCTGCTGGGAAATATTTTTGGCCAAATGTCTCCCATGTACCAATCATTCTGGTTTTAAAAGTTCTTGTTTAACTTCTCCAGCAATCTTGATGATTGGCCTGGCCGTGTTTCCTCTCCCCTGACTTTTTCCTTGCAGCAGGTAGGGGAAGGTGCCCAGCGTGTTACGGGACTGACCACGCTGAATGCTGAAGACCTTGCCGTCCCCGCGGGCGCGCTGAGTGTCTCCATCGTTACCCTCTCGCCAGCTCGTGAGCTGATATTAAATGGACTCTGCGGTGGAGGTGCCGGTGGCATGAGCTGCTGAGCTCAGCAACGCTTCATCAGGACGCGTAGATTCACAGCTTTTTCCCCGGCTGAACTCAAGCGAGGTCTGAGTAATGGCACTTTGGCTTTCCTCCGCTGCCTTTTATTGTTCAGTTGCTTTTTCGCTGCATCAGGGCTCCGGGGATGATAGACGGCGGAGCCGGAGGGAAGCGGGCTGGCCGGGACGGGGTACTAGCACCCCCATAACGAAGTTTGGGTTCATTACAACCCGGCTGGCTTGTGCACGGGTGGTTTCAGTCGTGCCGAGGGGGAGCTGGAAGGCAGGGGCAGGCGGAGGGATGCGCGGGATGCGGATGGCCTCTGCTGGGAGCCGCCGCTCACTGCAACCGGCCCCCGGTCCAGGGACCGGCTCTGCCAAAAGAACCGGGATTTACCTCCGGGAGGGAAAGGTTGAGGCCAGGGCAGTGCCAGAGCTGAGCAAAGCTGCTGCTGCTTTTTTTTTTTTTTCTTTATTTCCTTTAGGCAGTCCCCGCAGGAGCTGCTACTCCGGAGAGTAGCACGTTTTGGTTGCCCGTCGCACCCCATCCCGGTCGAAGGCAGGCAGTCACCCAAAGGCATCTGCCAGCACAACTGCCTCCAAACTCTGCTGAGGAACCAGATGCAGCAGGAGAAAGGGGGAAAAAAAGAAAAAAAAAAATCCCTTCTGCTGCTTGGCATCTGCGCGGCACACGTGCCAAGCGGTGCAGGAGCAAGGGGGAGAGGAAGCGGCGGTGGGCTGGGGGCTATTTGGCACCCCTGCAGCCCGCAAACGGTTTGGGTTCGAGCTGAGAAACAAGCGACGTGCGCTAATGTAAAGTGTGTGTTTTTCGCAATTTGAAAAGCCCGTGTTGAAATGGAAAAAAAAAAAAAAAAAAAAGCCAATGGGTCGATTCTGCTGAGTTCAGCAGAGTCAGAATCCTTCTAATATAAAGGGGGGGGCCTCTCTGTATACAGGCTACATGGGGTGCAGTTGCAAGGAGGAGCCCCCACCCCTTATCTATTTCAGAAGGCGCTGAAGGTGTCCTGGGCCCGTTCAGCACCGGCAGTCGGCTCGTACAGCTAAAAACCCGCTTGATTGTTTAATGTTCAAGCCTGTACAAGCTGCTTGAAGCAAGATGTAAAGCAGGTGTTAGAAGCCTCTGGAAAGTTTGCTGTCAATTACTGTGATTTCCTCTTCCCAACAAAGACTTAAAAGCTGAATGGATCTTTTCAGTTATGTAAATGCACTTTTCCATAAATACTTATTTTGCAGCAGAAGCCAAAAAAAATGCCTGTGGGGGCTGGTGTGTCTAGTTAGGGACTGATCTAATCCTGCTCACGTCCGTGAGGTCACGGAGGTATTGCGGCTGGCGGCAGCCTGGGTCAGCTCTGAGCGTGGGTGTCCGAGGCTGCCACCCTGCTGCGGCTGTGGGTGCTCCCGGGGGGGGTTTGCAGGGCATTTCTGCACCCCCCGTGCACACTCTGCTCTCTGGTGGGCAGCGGGGCTGGGACAGGATGCGGTTTTCAATTTTGTAAAATCTGAATTGAATAGGAATTGTCTCACTGCTACTGAGTCATCAGGAGAAAACCTTCCCCCTGCCCTCAAATTTGAGAGGAATATATTTGCACCATGAAGACTAATCCACTGGTCCTTGTTTCTGAAGAGCCAGAGGTTCATTCAGCTTCTGGACTGTGAGCGAAAACTCCACTGCAGGCATGACTGGATGTGAGGTTTTTTTCCCTGCAAAGGCTGTGTGCTGGGGTATAGCAACGCAATGGGTGAGACTGGGAGGACCGTGCTTAAGCTTCTCTCCCAAACCGGTGGATGTCTGGTGGCTTCAGCAGATAACAATGCCGGCCATTGGCAACGTACTTTTGGGGAGGGAACTCAAAGGGAAATTGTGGGGTGTGCTGTCTTTACATGCATCTTAAAAATATTTGGAGAACAAGAAAGTGGTAAAGATTTTGTTTCTGTATCTTGTTAGTTGCCCAGGGTGACTTCTAGTGGATTAAGCTAATTATTTCTAGGAATGGTTTTGCTTTAACGCAGTCTTTGCAATTCAAAAAACATTCAAATACTTTTTTTTTTTTCCCCAGTGCATTCAAGTACCTAAAGTTTAGCAAACTCTGGAAGTATTTACCTGCATACGCCCAAGCTGATGGCTACCCCAGTGCCAGTTAAGCCAATTTAATGAACAACTTGATCGCGTGTTTCCCCATTACCTTGCCCCTAAATGGGGTGAAGAGCTGCATAGGGGTAGGAAGCTACACCAGGTCTCCAGGAGCATTGTTTCAAATTTTCCTGCAGTCACCGACTTTCTAGGTTACTTGTTAAACTTGGCTTGTGCCCGCCTGTGTCTTCCTACCGCATCAAGGGTTTGGCAAGCCGGGGCCACAGACTGACCAAGTGTGAAGCACTTGAATGCCGTGATGACAAGGGCTATGTTTGTGCCCAGGGAGCACAACATTTAGGGTGACCTCTAGCCTTGCAAAGCAGATGTGTTGAAGAACACCTCATGTATGACTTTTTTTTAAGCACCCCCCCAATTTACTGAAGAAATTAGCCAGTATCTCACTAGCGATCGAGGCCTCCCATGGGGACTGCTCCAAAGCATGCCGAGCTTGGCTCACTCTCTGCTCCGTAAGTTAGCCAGGGAATGACTTCCAGAGCCCCGCTGTGGTGCTTCTGCTCTTGCATTTGCAGGAATCACAGCAAGAATAAAGGATCCACCGAGGGCTGCTAAACACGGACTTAACCCCTTGGGAGGGGTCCGAGCTACAAATCACTGCAAGGTGGGAGACTACAGAAGACAAATATCAAACCCCTCTCCCTCAGAAAGCGTGGCTGTGAGAGAGAGCAGCATTTGGGGGACACCATCAGAGGGGCAGCACCCAGTTTGGGTGCTGGCATTGGGCTGTGAGTTGTATGGGTTTGCATGTGGCCTTGGCAGGCAGGTCCCACTGCAGGACTGGGCATCAGAAACGCAACAGCAACAAGGAATTCTTTCAGTGGAAGCAGGATGGGCTTTCTGGGACACTGAATCTGTAGTATTTAAAGAGCACAACTGATGTCTTCAATTCCAGGGAGTTGGGGTGCTTTTTTTTTTTTTTTTTAAATACAATTGGTATGTTCTAAGTTTTTAGAGAATCCGGGGTTTTCATTTTAATTTCCCTCTCTTTCCTGTAGGACTGATGCTGCTATACATGCATAATGACACAGAAAGCCTAGAGGATAGTTTTACCGTGCAGCTGACAGATGGCAAGCGCACAGTCCAAGGGACACTTTACATCTACATCATGCCAGTCAACGATGAAATCCATCATCTTTCCAGGTTAGCTATCTAAGTGACATTCAGTGCATAAAGACTTAAAAAGAAAAAGAAAGAAAAGAAATGGAAGCAACCCATCTCCCCAGCAGCATTTCCAAGCCCACCCACAGTACAGAGGAGATCTTGCTTTCATTGCATGTGTTTTCCCTGAAAGGTGGTTCGTACCAAGGCAGTGCATGCTGCTGCCTGGTGCAGGACCGTGACAAGCCACACAATACTATCCAGCAAAAACCATTCATGCAGAAATAGCTGGTTTGTGGTCTCCAGGCGGAGGCTTGTTTGTATTTAAGTTAGTGGCAAAATTCTGGTTTTCTTCAATTAGGGCAGAGTTGCTCCTTTTCCTTTTTCACACTCTACAACTCTCTCCCGCTTCCTTTATTCCCTTCTGTATGTTTTCTCCATTCCCTTTAATCTATTTTTAACAGTGAATCTTGTTGGGAAGAACATGGTGTGGATTTTTTTAATATTTAAGGTCCAAAGCTAGTTGAAGGCAGTGGTAATGCTCACGTTCCTTTCAAGAGAGCTCGAGTGCCACCTCCGGGAATAAGGCTTCAAATAAAGAGGGGGAAGCTACACGAAGAGTAATATTAATTAATTGTCTCTGTTCATGAGTGGTAAAGTCCTTTTGACATCCTTTTGTCATAAAATAGTCTGTCATAAAGTTTTTGAATGGCATGGCAAGTCTAAACACTGTCATGAGCATGCAGGTATGAGCTTTTGTTCATGGGAAGAAACCTGGTCTGGTGGCATGTTGTGAAACTGGGATGTGGGAGATGTGGTTTCACTCAACTCATGACTGTAACACATGTTTTGGCCTAATTAGGGTTTCTACTCTTAAGAATTCACAAGTTGAAAAAAAAATAAATCCTGTGGGGTTGCTGAATCCCTCCAGAAATGCCAGATCCAGTCTAAAAAAAGAAGATTACGATACTGATTTTTCTCTTTGCCTTATGTGCAGACCCTTTAAAAGATCTCCATGTGCCATAGGGGAAAAAGGATCACGAAGGCAAATACTTGAGTGCCCTCTCTGCATGGTGATGGTAACGGCATTTTCTTGACTCACAAAAATAGTTTGTAGCGCTAAAAATAATTTCTTTTCTCATGCCACAAGAGCTTTTGGGACTTGAAAATAAAATTTTTGTCTCAAAGAGAGAAAAGAATCAAGCACAAACTTGTATCCAGGTATGGCTTTTCCCACTAGCAGGGTTTGAATCCCCATTTTCAGGGCACAAAGAACCTGTTTGATCACGAAATACCTGGTGAACAATAAGCAAAGATAAGCACAAGTTTTCTTTTTGAGGCATAAATTAGTGCACGTATGAAATCCCACGTTGCTCTGCCTGGGTGCCTGGGGCCCCTTTGCTGCGGTCCTAATTGCAGGGGAAAGCAGAAAAATCCAATGCGGTTGCCCCTCTCCGGAGTAGACCAGCAGCCTGTGGTGCGTGCAGGGGGCCACCGATGCTCCAAACGGCCTTGGCTCCATTCCCAGAGCATCATGTGCATATTTTGAAAGATTCCATAGAAGGAGTAAACAACGAGAAGTTACAAAATGGACATGTGCCCCTGCTTCCTACCAGCGTTTCTTTAGGGGCTAGCGGGAGCAGAGCCATCGAGCCCCTTTGCTCAGGAGGAACGCTGCCAGCCTCCCCCTTCCCTCTCCAGCCACGTCCTCTCCTTGCCGGGCTCGGGTCTGCTACCATGTCTTCTCCTCCATCCTACTCTTCTCTGCCTGTTCCCTTGGTCTGGTTTTCTCCTGCTTCACATCTTTTCCTACTTTCCCCCCATTTCTTGCAATTTCCCTCTCGTTGTCTATCTGAGGACAGTTCCTTGCTGTTATTTCTGTTTTCATGCACGTGAAATGGCTTTGCTGGATCCGTATGTTCGTTCTTTCCTAGTGTGAGCAACCCCACAGAGACGCCCCTTATTTAATCTTTTAATTTCCATGTTATTTTCTAGTCTGTCGGAGGCAAGCTTCATATCTCAAATCTTGTTTATGCGTTCCCAGTCCATGGAGCAAATTGAGCCCTTTCGTAAGGGAAGGAAATGTGCCAGTATTACCACTTCCCACCAAGCCGTGAAGCGGGGAGTGTGCCCTTCTGCACAGAGCCATGAATCCAACTCGTGGTTTCATCAAAACCCATGAGGCTGAAGGACAACATAAGAAAATAATCACGTGTGCATACGTGGCAAAACTTTCTGTCCCAGTTCTGCGGGAGCAGGTTTGTTGACATGTTTTTTAAAAGTCCTATCTGCTTGATGCTGAGAGGAGCCTGTTCATGCTTAATAAATTGGAGGAATTCCTCAAAAATATTCATTCATATGAAAGCGCGAGCCCTGTACTGCTGCCACGAGAAGTGACACCTGTGGTGTCATGCCGAGTAAAGTGATGGTCACATGAATTAGAAAAGCTTAGGTACAAATCCCTCGCTACCACAGTTTTCCTCAGGATGTGAAAACATAACAGGGAAAATACTAAGCAGCATTCAGTCTTCCCAGCCAGATCTGCCTCTTTTGGACATGATCATGGGCTGTGTACCAAGTGGTGTAAGAGAGACCAAAATAACATCTTTAAACAATCTGCGCTCCCTCTTCCACCACTTTAAAATTAGAAGTAACTAGGAAATAAGGAGCCTCAGGTGAAGCTGCTGCCTCTTGCCCTGTGCTGGGTGCTCTACCAACACATCAATGCCATTCCTGCTGCAGGTCATGCAGAAAAGCCAATGGCCTTTCTTGCAGCACATGCATGCATTTTAATTATCCTTACCAAGCTTCGTTTTCACTATTCTTAGCTAATTTTTGCCCAGCCCCTCTCCTTGTTGCTTTTCCAACACCAGCCTGGAGAAGTCTCTCGGTTCTCAGGCACTTCACTTCCATCCTGAGGAGCAACGGTGACGCTGGAGGTGTTGAGACATAACTTACGCTTTAAGTTTGGACAAGAGAGTGTGTGAAGTGAGTAACCTCTGTGCAATGTGAAGGCATGCTAAGCTTGAGGAAGTCTGGCTCGAATCTTTAAATCCCTCTCACTAAATAGGTAGCAACTGCCACTGGTTTGTTTTTTTCACCAGTGTCTCCCTTCCTGTTTCTTTTGTTTTTTTCTTCTTCTTTTTTTCTCCCCAGGAACATAGGTTTGGAAGTTGCAGCAGCTGAGAAAAGCCATTTCCAGTGCTGGGTCAGAAGCAGACACCAGTGATGCTCCAAGGGATGAGCTCAGCCAAACTGTCCCTGGGTGCCCAGGTCTGCAACTGAAGGTAGTCATGGCTTTAGGGCTTTTATTTCTGTTTTCCTGGGGACAAGGGAAATCCCCAGCCAGCTACTGCAGCAGCAGACTCGTTCTGGAAATGGTTTAGGTCATGACTTGACTTGATTTGATAGGTAAGCAGCAAGACCAAACATAGGGGTTTATTTGAAACTTTCTTCTCCATTTAGGTGGCCCTGGTAGGTTGCCTGCAGGCTTTCTTTCTCAAGTTCTCCTTGCCTTTGCTTCAGAGATGCTCACAGCCTCTGCCCCTATCCCACCTGGAGCTAACACAAGACACCTGCGTAACACCAGGGCGAGCTAGAAGCCATCCTCCAGCATCGCCCTGCAGCATCCCAGCCCTGCTGGGGAATAACTCGGAGGAAAAGCTTTGCCTCTTGAGCTCAGACCCTAGAAACTACTTCTTACTGCACGTCTCCCTCCACCACTCCTCTCTGTAATGGCACTTTTTAGCTGACTTTTATATTGGTTCACTAAGCCACTGTGCTGTCTTCTTCCTTTTATAATTAAGCAACTTGAGAAATCCTTTGAGGTCAATAAATTCTGAGGAGGCTTACATAAAACAGAATATAAAGTGGAGAGCCCTGCCATCAGAAGCCAGTAAAAGTCAGCCTCTTTGCACGACACCTCTGCAAATGGCATTATGTCATTGCCTAATATTAGTAAGAAACAGTAAGATTATGTTTTTTGTTCAGAGCTATAAAAAGTAATGAGTCTCACATAATCTACTGAAGGGAAGGGGAGGGGGGAGAGCACGAGAGGGGAGGAAGGTGACTGTAAAAGTGAACTTCCATTTTTTTGGGCATACTGAGTGCATTAGGAAATCTAGCTCGTAACACCCAAATAGACTTTAATATGCTCTGTCCCGTGGATTTAATTTATTTTGTTTTGCTTTGCTTGCCGGGAACACACACACAAAACCTTTCAGGAGTCAGATGGTCTTGTTTCAGTAAATACAACATAATAATCAGAAGCTGGAAAATATTATGGGGTGGGTGAGGATGGTGTTATTCATCCTGGGTCATGATACAGTGCTGCGAGTGTCTTGGACGCTGCTGATCCCAGCCTAACGAAGCCCACGGTGTTATTCTCAATCTTCACAAACAGGGTGACATATTTCCAGTGCTAAATATTTACTTTCTCACTGTAGGAATGTAAGTGCCCAACCAACAGATCTGTGGAGTCATTCATTTTGGAAGAGGAAGGAAGGGATCCTCTAAGGGAGGCTTTGTGCTACCGACCTGAATACGCAGGTTGTGTGAGAGTTAAATACGAGCTGTGAGGGCTGGGGACGCAGCAGACCGCTTCCCTGCTGTAAGCCAACATGTTCGTGAGCAATAATCTGTAATAAGGACCAGGCTTTACACGGAGAGCCAAGCACTGTAGGCGATGGCTGGTTGGCTTTTTGTCCTGCTTGGTCCTAGCGAAGGTGGAAAAGTGTTGAAACGGGGTGGGAAGAGACCCCTGCAGACTGTGCTCAGTAAATACCAGTACTAAATCTCAGACTGGGGCAAGGGGGGGCGGAAATGTTTTAGCAGTGATATTCTGCAACCAAAGGAGAGGAAGGCTTTTTTTTCACACACCATAGCTGTTCACTAATGCATGCATGAACTAACTGTCCTTTCTGTCAAGCGCCTTCATTAGTATTCTTTTTCTTTCTGTACTGGAGTTAGGCTGAAAGAGAGATTATACCGAAAGTTGGCTGGCTATCAGTTGGTCCAATTTTATGTGTGCTTTTTATAGGGCTAAAAACTGGTCCGGACCCTCTGTGTAAGCAGCAGCTACTAGGGCTCTTTGGAACCCCGATTGATTCTTGTGTGCTGTGGATATTCATCCCAAATATCTGCAAGTCCCTCGAACGCCACAGAGCTTTTCCAGAGCTCATCAGTGCTGACGAGCGGGGAATAGCGCAAGAGCCATCAGCGACAGCTAGCGTCGGGATGCAGAATAATCAATATTAATGCATGGAGGTGCATATCCAGAAAACCAACAGATATGGTGGCAGCCCTGGAAGGTGCTTCAGCCTGGTGGGTTATAAGTGGTTTTGGGTTGGAAAAGATGCAGTTTTTAATGCATTAAGGGACATCCTGCCCACTTCTGCTCCTCCATGCTCTAGTGACACCAAGCTCCTGTTCTCCTCGGGGTATCGCAGTCCTGCTCCCCCTGCGTACATCACAAGTGATCCCTCTCTGTGTATTTCCAAGAGATCACTACTATTTTCTAACTTGCCTTCCTGATACCTCGTAATTTTTCTTACCTTGCTATGGGTGGCAAATAAAAATGGTCAATAGAGGGCAACTTGCTGAGGGCCGTCAGAGCTGCTCTTGCCCTTTTCTCTTTTTCCTTTCTGAAATTTTATCTAAGAAGTGAGACAGTGGCAAGGTATAGTGTGATGGGACCACATAGCAGGCGCCTGTGGGACGAGCACCTCCGATAATGTCAGCAAGGGCTGCCAACCCTCCAGAAATCCTGCATGGGCCACAGCATACGTATGGTGTGTGGCTTTAGAGCCCACGTGCCACCGATCCAAGGCTTTCTGGAGCGAGCCGGTGCTGCACAGTTGCTCTCCACATGTGCCGCAGGTTTGGCACGTCTCCGAAGCGTTGGACCCTGCTCGTACGTGCTGCTCCGAACGCACCCGCTGCAGACAGCTGGGAAGCCCCCGCCAGCCAGATGGTCGAAAAGCTCCCTGCACCTGAATCCTTAAAAGCATTTGTTCTCCAAAAAAATTGTTTGTTCTCCAAAAAGGGTTTAGCCGAGACGTAGGCAGCTCGAGCTCTGTGCGGGGGGCTGGTGTGTGAAAGCGCACCGCGTCCCTTTGCCCGTCCGCTATGAACGTTACCGTGTCACCTGGGGTGTGAAGCTGCTGCTTGTGCTGTCTAGACTTGTGATTACTGAAAATTAATTAAACTGAAGGAAATTAGGCTGGAAGGGGAGTAGGCTCCTGGGAGGGGAAAATGGAAGAGAAAATAGGATACTGGTGTTAACCCTTTCCAGCTACTAAACTAGGAAGGGCTCGTAAATGCTCTCAGGGCCACTTGCGTACATGTAGATAGTGAGTTGGTGTGATTTCAGGAGCTCTGCTCCTTACACGCTCAGACTCCATGCAGGCAGTGGCCGTAGCCCAGGCGTGATGAGCACATCAGAAACGGGCAGCCTGTTCTCCCTCCGCCAGTGTCTTTTAAATAAGTCGCTTTATTGCTAGCCAGACCTGAAATAACTTGCAGATCAGCAGTAGGTTTGAAACGAGCTGGTCTGATTGTGAATAAGGTCAGGGGAACAGAGATGCTCAGATGTAATCCAGTAATAAATCAGAGCTTTATGGGGACGGGACGGGAGGCTGGATGGGAGGCAGTTGCGGGTGAACCGGTCTCCTCTTGCTTTTGCATAGCCTCTTACCTGCTCTTCTGTCTCTTAAAGTCTCTCTTATATAGCTTTTCAGCATGGTATCTGAGTGCTTTGTGCCTTCCCCTTGGCATATAGCCACCGTCTGGCTAGCGAGCAAGTACAAACTGTAACACCTGGGTGTCAGCTATGAACATTAGGGTGTGCTACAATGGACCCATCTGTAGTACTTGGCACATGCCGAAGATTTTTATATGTGGTTGGCTGAAAAGCAGGATCAGAGAGAGAGAGGAGGGAGAGCAGGGGAAGAGGGCTCCGCTGGGCGCGCGGAGAACATCATTTTGGCAAAGGTGCCAGTAGGTTTCCATGGGCTTGTCTGCTTCTTCGCTCAGCTCATGCATTCAGTAAAAATACCCAGGTTGTTTCTAAGAAAAGCAGGAGTAGATTTCCCCAAAGAGCAAGCTTAGAAGCCTCATTCTTTGTCTCTGGAGAACAAATCTAATGCTATAACTAGATTTAATAAGAATACATTTAATAGTAATTGTTATAATAAAAATCTGATTTAATAATAACTAGTTTTATTGTTCCTCCACATGAACCAGGTCCTGTTGACTGACCCCCTGAACACCACAGGGTTTCTAGCTGGATTTGGAGGGGGGAGTGCTCTGGTTTTCAGGCTGTGGTAGCCTTGACAGCGTTGTGTCCTAGAATAAATTTCAGTCGGGAGGGTATGGACAAGGGCTGCCTTTGGTATTTCCACACTGATATCTTGAGCCTGAAGCACCATGATAGTTTCCAGTTTTACTCAAGGAATGGAAAAGACATGTCCCCATCTGAAAATGTCTATGTATCCGTGAGAAATCCCAGCAACGGTAGGGAATAAGTTTACAGCAGTAAAAGGAGCCGTAGCTTATTGCATCAGGTTCACCTAAGTGAAAACTGCAGTACACTGAAAGGAGAGGAAACATTCCCCCCCCCCCCCCCTTTTTGGCCGTGT